>NC_051070.1:4653591-4961091 GCF_004664715.2 Peromyscus leucopus | reverse complement strand
TCTTCTCCACATCCCTTTATTAAATGCCAGTCTACTTTTGAGAGGCATGAGCTTTCAGCTGCTGTTCCATTGTACAACAGAATCCATCGGCCCTCTGCCTGTTAAGCTGCCTTCAAAGAAAAGGGCACTGTACCTTTTCCGGATGCGAAGGCCACTTCAGGGATGGGGCCATATTGTCCTGGCCTCAGAAGATGCCTTTTGATAAAGCCATAACCACACTTGTTTTGGCAAGAATCAGTAGTCCCTTGTTTCGTGATCTGTCTGTCCATTTTGTCCTGTTGATTCGAGGATACTTTGTTGTCCAGTGGCTAACTTTTGCCAGAATGAAAGTTGACTCCATATGCAGTTTCTTCAATGCCCATATTTTCTCTAAAGTAGATTGGTACTGCCAGGAGCCGACATGTCTCAAAAAAGAAAAATTTTCTAAGTTATTAAAACATTTTAAATGCCATATTCTGTAGATCTCTGAAGGGTTTGAAGATGACCTGTCTAAAACATCTCTGCTCAATTTTTAAAACATATCTAATATGACTACAAGTTCTATGATAATGTCTAACTACTAGCTTTCATTTCTTTATATCCTAATAGTTGATAATAATAACATTCAAGGATCAGAAATTTGCATTACATTGTTAAATGGATGGAATAAATACAATTAGAAATATACATATAGCATTTTCTAACAATATCAGTTTCAAATTTGTATACAATATAAAACAATTCAATCCAATGTAAAGTATTTAAAACTAGTAATTGTCTTTTTCTTTTCTTTCTTTCTTTTTTTTTTTAAACAAGAACCTTAAATCTAATCTCCTTTGCTTAGCCTTTTTCCTAACCCTTGACAATAACTTGTAACCAACCCCCCTAAATACTGAAAATTATCCCAGACCCAAAAACCCATTAAAAAGACCAAAAAACCACCCGCCCCACACCACCTCTTTGGGAATGTGGGCGTCGTATTCTTAAAATTGCTTCCTGCTGGGTATGGGCAAAGTTTTCTTTATCCTGAAAGAAAAATTTTAGGTTAATTGTCAAATTCTAGGAGAGGTAACTATATCCTTCATTATCCAGTCTGTGTATAATGCCAAAGTTCAGGGTTTATCTCAAGTCCTTATTCAAGTAGTCTTTGAGACTGGATCATCTCAGCTAGTCATCTCAAAATTGCTCTGAGCACCTTGTAGTTCAAAGCTGATCTGTGGATGATGTTTGTAAGCTTAATGATATTATTATTGTCCACGTGGAATTGTTGTTGTTGTGGGGCCCCATCTTCTTTCTGGAGACTTCAGTTGATGTTAGGCCTGGCCGTGATTTCCTGCAGAAAACTGATAAGAGACTCGAACACAAAAACATATACATGCAGCTAGCCTTTTTTCTAGAATTAGTTAGTACTCTATGTGACCATTCATATCTTAACAAAGTTTAAAATGTATATATATATATATATATTAATCTTGTAAATTTTGATATAAAATTTATACTTTAAGAAAAGTTTAAAGAATCAGAATAGAATCAAAAGAGTTGAGATTAGTAATAGAATAGTCCCTTAATTAATTTTGCTTTTGTCCTGTACCATAGCAGAAGATGGCTCTTTTATTCTGGCATGATACAGGGAGTTTTCATTTTCCTTTTAACAACATGCTTGATTTTAAAGAAGGAGAGAGCCATTCTCCAACTCCAAAGTCAGCTTTAAATTTTAATTGAACTGGGACTATTAGAAGACCAATAGTGTTAAATCTTTAGAGAAAAGCAGAAACAAACATTTAGGAAGACATAAAAATTTTTTAGATAATATATACCCATACACCGTTCCACTGTTTCTTGGGATAGATGATTTGTCACTTTTCTTCAGTTGTCTCATTTGTCCAGTGTTCTTCAGATTCCTTAACCTTCATTCTCCTAAAAGACAAAAACAAAAACCTTTCCCCAAGACTAATTTTGGGGATGTTTCCTTTTGACAAGTTATTATCTGATTAAATAAAAAGGCATGTGTTATTGATACAAGTTAGTTTAAATTGGATGTTCATGCTGGTTGATGAACTATCACCTCCTCTAATTAAGAGGTCTCTCTTGTTCAAATCGAACCTTTATCAATTTTGATGGTACCCACAGCTTATCTTCTCCTGTAGAAACAAAAGCAAAACCTCGTCCCCAATGTAATACATACCCTGGTTTCCATTCTGAGGTCAGCACATCCTTAAAGTATATAGGCTGATTTAATTCTGTAGTTTTTTCTATTATCCAATGTCTCTCTGCAGCTGTTGTTCCTTTCTCATTGGCATTCAGAAAATTCAAAGTTAGAAGAGCATTATGCAGTCTATTTCTGGGGGGTTTTGTTACCCATTTCTGTTTATTTAGCATATCCTTTAGAGTTCTGTTTGATCTTTCTATAACTGCTTGACCTGTAGGATTATGTGGTATGCCTGTAATATGCTTTATATTGTAATAAGCAAAAAACTGTTTCATTTTAACAGAGACATATGATGGAGCATTGTCAGTTTTGATTTGTGCAGGTATACCCATGATGGCCATAACTTCTAGCAAATGAGTGATTACAGAATCAGCTTTTTCAGAACTCAAAGCAGTTGCCCATTGAAATCCTGAATAAGTATCGATAGTGTGGTGTACATATTTCAATTTTCCAAATTCTGCAAAGTGAAACACGTCCATCTGCCAGATCTCATTTCTCTGAGTACCCTTTGGGTTACATCCTGCTGGTAATGGCGTCTGATTGTAGAAGGAACAAGTAGGACATTTCTTTACTATTTCTTTGGCTTGTTGCCAGGTTATGGAAAAATCCTTTTTTAAACCTTTACTATTGACGTGATGTTTTTTATGAAATTCTGAGGCCTCCAGCACATTTCCTATCAATAATTTATCAATCTCATCATTGCCTTGTGCTAGAGGGCCTGGCATACCAGTATGGGATCGGATGTGAGTTATATATAAAGGATGATTCCTTTTCCTGATTGTATCTTGTAATTGAATAAATAGTGAAGTTAATTCTGAAGCATCAGGGATAAATTCTGCAGTCTCAATATGTAACACCACTCTTTCAGCATACTGAGAGTCAGTTACTATGTTGAGAGGTTCTGAAAAATCCATTAATACCAACAGAATAGCATACAATTCTGATTTTTGAACTGAATTATACGGACTTTGAACCACTTTACTTAAATTTTCTGATTTGTAACCTGCCTTTCCTTCTTTGTTGGCATCTGTATAAAATGTACGAACTCCAGATATGGGTTTTTGCCGTACAATTCGAGGCAAGATCCATTCAGCTCTCTTTATAAGATCAATTCTATTGCTTTTGGGATATTTGCTGTTAATTTCTCCCAAAAAATTACTGCAAGCTCTTTGCCAAGGTTCACTTTCTGTCCATAATTTTTCAATGTCCTCCTTAGTTAATGGTACGACAATTTCTGCTGGGTCTATGCCTGCTAATTGACGAAGTCTCAATTTTCCTTTGTAAATCAAGTCAGAGATTGAAGTCTCTGGCTGGGTTCCAGAACACCTTGTGCAAGGTCCCACCAGTCCTGTGGTACTATCCTATTATATGTTGACCAAGAGTTTAACATTTGCTTTACATATGGGGAATGCATGCCATAAGATATTGCCTCCTTAAACCTTTTTAAATCCAACATTTCAATTGGAGCCCAAGTATTTTGTGTAGCCATTTGATCAGGCATCTGCTGTACGGTTACAGGATAAATTAAGGGTGACTGTGTGAAAACAGGCTTTCTTTCTTCAACCTTATGATCCCGACTTGAAACAACTTCACTGTTAATTTCTTCTGTCTGAATTTTTACAGGTTTAACAAGTTCTTCTAAAGCTGTTATCCTGGCACTTAAATTGACTATCTTTTTAAATATTAAAATGTGGATTATTATAGTGATAAGGTGCATAATTCCACCAATACTAATATTATATAGTTGTTCCATTGCCAGACTGCCTAAAATTTCGAACAAAAACCAATTTTCTTCCAATGTACACATAAAACCCATTTGTTTTTTAATGTGGAAAAAATTCTCTTTTAGATAGTTTCCTTTAAAATATCTGATATGTTATGACTTACCAAATCTGCGTAGAACAGTAGAAATCCGAGGGATTTTCAAAGCAGCCACCTAGTGTCCCAGGTGTAAATCCAAAGAGAGAGAGAGAGAGAGAGAGAGAACAAGAAAGCGTAGCTGGCTAAAGTTTAAATGCAGCCACGTGTTCCCTCTTGTGCCGAGTCAAGGCTTGGGTCTGACTTCCTTAAGCTCCGACCACGTGCGTTGGCTTTACAGGCAGGGCCCTGTTCGGCAGGGCAGGTCTGAGTTGTTTGTAGCACCGGCTTTAAGCAAGCAGGATTTAAGCAAGCAGCTCACCGATAGTCCAGCCTGAGGTCAAGCAGAACTAGACCCAGGCTAAGAAGCCGCTGCTCAGACTAAGAAGCCTATTGCCGCCGGCCGCCGCGTGCCGCCCTTGCGGGAAAGCGGACCTGCCGCCAAGCCAAGCAGTTTTTAATGGATTCTTGTCACGTTGGGCGCCAGATATTGATGTAACCAACCGTCTTATTAAATAAGAAACACAGAAACAATGTAAAAGAGAAAGCTGAGAGGTCAGAGCTCAGAGCTAAAATCTCACCCTTCCTCCTGCTGTCCCAGCTTCGCGAAAAGAGACCTACTTCCTGTCGGTTCGTTTTTTTATAGTATGTTGTTCTGCCTTCTCATTGGTTGTAAACCCAAACACATGACTGCCTCGTCACTGTCTGAATGTACAGCCCCCTAGGTCTTAAAGGCATATGTCTCCAATGCTGACTATATCCCTGAACACACAGAGATCTTATGGGATTAAAGGCGTGTGCCACCACCGCCACACTCTTGCTATGGCTCTAATAGCTCTGACCCCCAGACAACTTTATTTATTAACATACAATCAAAATAATAATTCAGTACAATTAGATTACCACCACAAGAACACTCCTAGAACAAAATAGATTATTCACTAAAGGTCACTGAAAATGATCAAGTAAAGGCCTAAGCAGACATTTAAGATGTAAATCACTATTAAGTATTATTATTTTATTTTGGGTCTTACTATGGTCATAACCATAATCCTTCATTATTCTTCCTTTGTGGCCTGTAATATGGAAAATATGAATGTTTTTATTTAGCAAACAGTTCCTCATCTTCCTCTCCTCCTGCCTGTGCATAACCACATTATCAGCTTATCAATGTTACTGCCTTGCATAACCATATTGTTATTATTATTATTACTGAAGGTATGTGAGGGCATGCTATGGTTTCCTATTGTCCTGGAAGGCTTAGAGGCTATTGATTGGCACTTCAGTAAGCCTGGAATAAAATTGTTTTTAAAATTAGTTCTTTGAGGAGTTCATACAGTGTGTCTTGATCATATTCATCTCTACCACCATTCTTCCCCCCTGCTGTGCCCAGAAGACACTGTTTTCTTGTAGTCATCCCTCACCTCTGGCTTACACTCTTTCCAGCTCTCTTCCACAAGGGTCTGTGAGCCTTAGGAAAAGGTTTTGTGATTTAGATGTTCCATTTCAGGCTGAACTTTCTATGGTCTCTTACTCTCTCATCTTGACAAGTTGTGGGTCTCAGTGTTAATTACCACGTACTTCAAAGAGAGGCTTCTTTGATAAGGACTGAGAGATGTGTTGTTCTACGGATATAATGATAACACATTGAAAGTTGTTTTAATGCTATTAGTATTTAGCAGTATAATAATAGAACGTTTTCCCTTAGGGCAATACTATTTTAAAATATACCTTGTTAGATAGTCACAAGTCTATTTCTTTGAAAGAAATCTCCTATTAGAAGAATCTGTGAAACATAAAAACAATGAAACTCCTTACCAATTGATATCCTAGGGAGAATCAAATGCCTCTTTGTTAACTAAAATGTGGAAACATGCACTCTTAGCATGAAATATGTAACATAAATACGTGAAAACACATCTGCCTGACCTAATCTGAATGCAGCTGTATACAAAGTCCAAAGTGCAAAGCCTGTGCAACAGTGGTGCTGGGTTCCACGTAGGATTCAGTTTTGTCTCTTGAGCCAAGTTTTGCTCAAATTTCAGTTACTTATTTGGATTGTGAGTTTAGCTCATTGTGCTCATGTTCCCCCATGTAACAATACAACAGTTATTTCAATTTACCTCATCAAACCATTGTGAGCAGACTTTTCAGCTCAACGTAATCAGGAGAAATTAAATGGCATCCTTCCCAAATGATGCGGGCATGTTTACTGTTCTAACTCTAGAGTCAAAATGCCCCTTTTGAAAAGCTTTGGAAATATTTCATGCCTTATCTCAGATTACACTGAAGTGCACATCAATGATTCCAGGCAGAGAAGAACGGAGTGACGCAGTGCTGATGACTGTCAGACTCGTTACCTTAAGCCCAGTAAGCACGGAGGCACCGTATCTTCACAAGGAGAGAGGGGCCTACTTACTTTCAGTTGAAACTAATTCTCACTAGTTTCAAAAGACATTTGTTACTAGTATTTTTACTACTGTTATAAAGATATATGAATGAGCCCACTGTTATGAAGATATATGAATGAATGATGTTCTCTTCCACATCCATAATGCAATTTGTAAAAGAGGTTCTAAGTGGGAAAATCAAATACCTCCTTAAGAAACCATGATACAGTTTGCACACATTAGGTACAAGTAGAAATCTGTGATATAGGAAACAAAAAGGGTATATATATCTATCTATATCTATATCTATATAAAATCTGGATTATCTTTGAATTTCCAAGGCCTTGGTTTGCCACATAGTAGGGGCTCAAGCAATATTTATTAAATTGTTACCAATCATAACTTTTAGGAGGAATTAAAAGCAGAAGAGCCTTACCATGTAGTCATTCAGTTTAATAATAGTAGTGATCATATTCCACACAATAGCTTTGTCTAATCATTTTATAGTATTTTTGTATTAGGTCTCAATCTAGCCCTGTATCAACTTTAGTTGGGACTTGTAAAAATTCTCAGTGCCCTAGATGGAGTGGAGAAGAACCTGTTGAAATAAAATGCAGGTATCAGAACTTTCAGGAGCCTTCAGGCAATGCTAGAGTGAAAATTAATGATAGTCACAGGAAGGTATGTATGTGTGAACTCATGTGTACATATATGTGTGTAAGAGAGCACCGAAGTGCTCTTTTATGAGTTTTGCCCGCTTTCATTTCTCTTTTCTGGTAAAGGGAGAGATCGAGGGTGTGGGCAGGGAAAACTTGTACCAGACTACAGAAAATGAATAAATATGCATGGAGAAGGATGTGGTACCATAAATCACTTCACTATTAATTATGCTGTGGCCTGTTTTTATGTTCACTCTTCTTTATAAATGAGATGAAATAGCTTTACAATGTGCCCAACATCGTTTTAAAATGCCACATAAATTCACTCCTGTTTTTATGGGGTTGAAAAATTTTAACACAAAATAATTTGCCTAGCTTGAAGAATTTGCATAAAACCATCATAGGGGTGTGTTAAAAATTACTCTTCTTCCTTTTAATGTAAGAGTGCAAGTCAGGATGCAGGATAGATTTCATTCTTATGGTGCCCCAGGTGAATCCCACATTTGCATATTAAAGATTCAATTTAAAATAAACTCTCAAGTCACAATAGGCATTTACCCTAGAATGTGTATTTCAGCACCAAGCCTGGGACCATGTAAGGAAAATTCCTGGAGGGATAGCAGTGTTCACATTAACTCCAGCTCCTGGGCTCTTGTGTCCTCCTTTTCCAAATGCTAGGAAGAGAATAGTACCTGGAGAGCCGAGCTTTGATACCAGGCAGGAAGTGGTAAATTACAGGAGCAGAAAGACAGAAAAGTCAGAGTTTTAAGACTCAATGTCTCGTCCTTGGAAAAACCTGGGCTTCCTCATGGGAGTGAGGAGGGAAAGCTGCTGTTGATGAGTTCTGTGAGGTGGAGAGTTCCTCTCAGTAGAATGTAATTTTCTAAAAGAAGTGAAGCCCAGGAACCCCTGGGTGGTACAGGACATGTGTGGAGGTTAAGGGACTTGGGCTCCTCCTGCCAGCTGAATATTCCAGCATGTCATCTTGGTGCTCAAATCAGCCCAGAGCAAATACGTCAGCAAGTCTAGCATCTCCTTCCTCGTTTTCAGGCTCAAGTAGACCCTCAGTCTGGCATTTCTTTATTGCTTAAAAGCTATAGGAAACAGCTTTATTTACTTTAACAGGTATTTTTCATTAGAGTG
Organism: Peromyscus leucopus; assembly: GCF_004664715.2. Classification (NCBI taxonomy): domain Eukaryota; kingdom Metazoa; phylum Chordata; class Mammalia; order Rodentia; family Cricetidae; genus Peromyscus; species Peromyscus leucopus. The sequence goes on along the minus strand of NC_051070.1, from coordinate 4,952,854 downwards.
GACATTAGAGGCAAAATATTAACTTGATATTTATGACTTTTTAAATCTTGCCTTTTGAGCAGACAAGACAAAATCATTTTTCTTAAGTTTGACCTTGAATGGCGTGCTTGTTGTCAAAAACAGTAAATGGCCAAGGGGTGGGAAGGAGGAAGGAAGCGGGGAAAGGAGAGAGAACTCACTGAAGAACGTTTTAATTAATTCTGCTCCTTATGCAGTCTTTGTGCTTTTGTGTTGCCGCGATAGTTTCTGCCTCATCTTTCTTTGTACTGGAGTTGCCTGGAGTGCGGCCAGAGCATGAGTAATGTGTTTACCTGAAACTGTGGGGAAAGTTCTCATCTGAGGCCTCAGTGCTGCCTGGCCTGCAGTTTGTTCTTGGCTTAGATGTCTTACAGTAGCAAGGAGTGTTTTAAGGCCCACAAATCCTTCTCTTTATCCCTGAGATTTGCTTGAAAGATGAAGCTGTCACCGAGGCACCCAAGGAAGTCCTGCCGGTTCTTCTTCCCTGTGAGCTTGGATTTAGGAGAAAAGTGCAAACGTCACATGGTGGGATGTTTACAGGAAGGTGAGCTCAGTCTCCTCAAACTGTGTCTAATTACTTTGCTTTTCAAATATTGCCTCTCTGCACCCCTTCACCTACACCCTGGAGGGCTAATGTTTAATTGAAAGTATTTTCCAATGCTTTTGAGTTCAAAATAGGGTTCATACAGTGGAGCTCATCCTTTCTCAGCATGATGTCTGGACCCAAAGCCTCTGGATTCTTTCTCCTCCAATACTTTATAAGCTGTATAAATACAGCTCAGGCCACTGACTGCATGATCTTGGAGGCATCCAGAGCTGCTGGTGCTCGTAGGGGTCACGTGTGTCCCTACCTTCATCTTCCCTTTCTTGTCTGACTTGCTCACACAGGACTCTTGTCATGTAAACTGGCATCTCTTGTCCACCAGCAGAGTCAACTTTGTCAACTTCACATATTTTCTCATAGGATTCCCCCATTTTGCCCACAATTACATTCTTTATCATGGTTCTCTAAAGAAACAGAACTGAATGAAATTGTGTGTGTGTGTGTGTGTGTGTGTGTGTGTGTGTGTGTGTGTGATGTATGTTTGTGCATATGGTAAGTATGTGTATCTAATACCTATCTATAGATTATCTACCATATATCTAGTATATTTGTGTATCAAGTAAGCAGTTGCCTCCATCCATTAGTACACAAGCCAGTATCTAGTTGGTGATTGAGAACAGCAGTCTGCTCTAGACCCAGGAAGAGCCAGCTGTGTAGTTCGAAGCCAGCCATCAGATCAGGTGGATGCATTCTTATCTAGGGAAGGCTCAGCTGGTCAGCTGGAACTGCAAGTGTTTCGATGAGGCCTACAAAAAAGGGCAATCTGCCTTAATTGCCCTACTGATTTTTAAAATGTTTAAATTAATTTTTAAGTGATCATTCCAAGTACTGTGTTTTGTTATAGCATTTTCACACATTTGTCAGTATACTTTATTTGAATCAGGCTATTGATTTAAAATTTTATCTTAGTGGCTGGAGAGATGTCTCAGTGGTTAAGAACACTGGCAGCTCTTCCAGAGGTTCTGAGTTCAATTCCCAGCAACCACCTAGTGGCTCACAACCATCTATACTAGGATCTGATGCCCTCTTCTGGCATGCAGGTGTACATGTAGAGCAGTCATCCATAAAACATAATTAATTAAAATTTATTAAAAATAAAATTTTATCTTATAAGAAATTTCCACACAAATACTCAATTTTTTTGATCGGCTGTCTTGACTTTTCATGACCGATACATATTGACACATGGAATTAACCTTCACAATTTTCCTATAAACCTCTGAAACCAGCCATGACTATCCCTTAGAGACAATATTTTCTTTATCAGCACTGGCCCTTCAGTGAATCCACCTGTCCACACATGTTTCTCCCAGTCTTGTCCCACAGAGGGACCTGCTCCTCCTCTCTCAGTTCTCCCGTCTTTGTGGTAATGTTGTCTGAAGACACTCAGCAGAAATCATTCCCGAGGGCTTATACAGAATAAGTAACTGTATGTTATCCGGAGTATCATCTGTGTGTTAGCTGGATGCACACATTAAGTGGTTTTATTCAGTGCACGGTTGCTACGGCTGCTCAGATGAGGGGAATGGTATCCCGAGAGGAGGTTCGGGGGTTGGAAACAGGCCCTGTCGGTACAGAGGACTAGCACAACTCATCCTGTTCCAGAACAGCTGTGACTCCGGTATGATTTCAGGCTTGTAAAGAAATTGGTAAACTTCTCTTGACTGTAATAAAAGTAATAGTATTCAAGAACTCTTAATTAACTTTAACTTATAAAGTCAAAGGTCCTCTGCCCTTTGACAGTGATAAACATGAACTTCAGTTCAATGACAAATTCTCACTTTGGTTAATTCAGAAGCATTGTTTTTATTCTTTGCTGACAGTTTATGAGAAAAACCTCCATTGCATCTACAGGACTCTTACATATCCTTGCCAGCTACAGCAAGATATGTATGGGTTTGACACACCACACTGTCTTCCTCTTGCATGTCTTGACACCTCCCCCTTGTCTGACTGAGACAGCCTGTCGTGCCTGCCAACTCAGACACCTCTTTATCCATGCTTCAGCCCAGTGCTGTCTACTCTGACTTCCCCAGATGACATGAGCATTCTTTCTAGGCTGTGAAGCATGTGTGTGCTTATCCTGTCTCACTCACCAACATTGTGTGCTGCTCTTTGTTTCCAGCATTGCCTTTATTCAACTGCCTTTAAAAACCTCAGACATTAATATGTACCTGTTACTGTTATGATTCTAGTAGCAGACATTCCACAGTGAGCTGCACAGGTTGGCTCCAGACTCATGGAGCTTCTAGCTGAATGTAGAGCTCAGCCATTTAGTCTTTGTATGTAACAGTGCACATAGGCCTCTGAAATCAACAAATACAAATTGGCTCCCCCACTAGATTCCTTAATGATAGGGACAGGACTTTAGTTTATTTCTTGCATTCCCCAAACTTAGCATAATTATGTGTTGAGTGAATGAAGGAATGATTAATGTAAGTAATTTCATTGTTGACTTTCAATTTTATATGAGCAAGTAACTTTTCAGAAAAACCTCATTTAAATGTTTATGTTAATTTCTTTTCATAAATGCTGTTTTGAAGCTGATAATTTTAGGGGTAATGAAAATTCAAAAGTCAGGTCATCTCCCAGGGAGGGAGAGTAGAAATCATATGGCACATTTCCTAGCATAAAATATTTAGACAATTCTAATCATAGTTTTGGTAATTATAAAATTATGAATATCAGCTGTCAAATACATTTATACTTCAAAGGCAGAATTTAACCTTTAACTCTGTCCAAATCTGTCATGTAAACAACCTAAATTAACTATCCTTTGAGATCAAGAACTAATATCTTTCAAGGATTTACTTAGAGTATGCTAATTCATTGAGGCTTCCTGGAAACCAAATTCAAATTCAAGACAATTAAATGTTAATAAATTTCTGGTGATAAGAAAGACGAATATCACAAAGATTAATATTCTTAGTAACGCTTCAGAGGCAGCCCCCCGTGTGATGAAATGTTCGCTGTGAGACCGACACCTTAAACACAGTGCTGGGATGGCCTTAGGTATCTAGTGAACAAGCAGAGTCGCTGATTTTTCCTCCCAGTACTGAAACACGTGCCAGTGTCAGGTGACCCTTGACCAAGGCAGAGGAGGAATGAAATGTTCCTCCACAAAACAGGCTTTACTGGTAACACTCTTGGAAGATGTGATGCACATGAGGCGGTAGATGGGAAAAGTCAAGACATTGCCCCAGGGAGCTGAGGCAATAAGAAACACAGGTACACCAAGCTCAGTGTTCCTGTGGGATGCCTAACAGTGGGAGTAGGGTGTCTCTGACTCTTTTGGCTTCTTTCAGGACCCCTTTCCTCCTACAGGGTTGCCGCATTCAGCCTTAATATGAGGGCATGTACATAGTTTTATTAGAACTTGGCATGCTATGCTTGTTGGTATCCCTGGGAGACATGCCCTTTTCTGAAGGGAAAACAGGAGGAGTGGATCTGGGGGAGAGGGGATGTTGGTCAGGGGGGGGGGGGAGATTGGGAGGAGAGGAAAGGAGGGGAAACTGCAGTCAGGATACAATATATGAGAGAAAAATGAATCTTAAAAAAGATTAGATTATCAGTACTCATATAAAAGGGGGCATCACAATTTGTAAATACTGAAGATAGCATTGTATTTCATACTGTAAAATTTGACATTTTTTTAGAGTTTCATTTTGATTGACATATAATAACTGTACGTTTTATGGGGTACAGGAGTCTAGTCAAGCGTTGAGGATTTAAATATAATTGTGCAGAATGACGAGAGAGTTCAAGTGGGTAGGAGTGAAGTGTTTCCCACCAACCCTGATGACTTGAGTTCAGTCTCCGGAACCCATTTGATGGCAGGAGAGAACTGACTCCTTGGGTTGTCACAATGGCATTTGCAGCCCAGACACAAACAAACAAACAAACAAATAAATAAATAAACAAACAAATAAAAAAGTAGAGCAGAAATGGAAATGTCCTCTCGGAGGCCTGAGTTTGCACAGAGCCCGTGGCTGCTCAGCTCACATCGCCTCCCCTCTGAGTGGTTTCTCACTGGAGGAAATAAAGCTAATGTAGGAAATATTTAACTCGAGCTCTCGGCCAGCACTGTATTGACCTTGTATGCTCAGCTCTGTAATTTTAAGACTTCATAAATATAAAAAAATACTTACTTTTTTATCTTCAGTTTGGCTTTAATTTCTCTTCTCTGTGAGAACTGTAAACCTGCCAACTTTCAAGTTAGTTGATCTATTTATTCTGAGCTATAGGAATACAGAATAAGTCAGCTGTTATTTTTTTTTTTAAGTTAGAGCAGTCTTAATGGATATCCTAGGGGAAAAGTTTATTGCCTACATTAAAAGTGAAATTTGGTTTATTTCAATGGTTTTGAAGCAATCCAGGGCGTATTTATTGCTTAAATGCATACTATACATCTATTAGAATTACAGAGGGTTGTGATGACATTTTCAGTGTCTTTCCTCTTAAAAGTATGCTGCTCTGAAGTGCTTTGCTGATTTTCTGACCGTGGCCTCCTAGGATCACCAAGGACAGGTCTTTTTTGCTTTGGATCCTGATATATATGCTCAACATAGGAATGTCCACAGGCAACAGCTAATTCCAACTTTTTAGAAGGCACTTTAGTGCTCCTGGATTCCCCACAGCTCTCCCCATCCTACCAAGCATTGTATCTATGGTCAGAGCTAGGGTAACTGAAACATAAAGGGCCAGAGGGGAAGAAACCAGGCTTAACTCAGGCCTTCTTCCCCGAGGAACATGGGTATTTTAGATAAACACTAGCTGATCACTGTTGGAGCAAGTCACGTGACCTGCCAAAGCTCCGTGTCTATGGCAGCAAAGACACAAGGGAAAACTTCAGTGCACTGAAGAGCAGGGCACCAGAAGAGGCTGTAACTTGGCAGTGGCTTTATTGAAGGCAGGCATTTGCTTAGGAAAGGCTATGCCAGTAGGTCTGGGTACCCGACTGAGGTCCCAGTGTAGAGGTGTAGAGGAGAAGGCATGGGGACAGGACTGAGAAACCCAAATCCCAGCAGCAGTTAAATGTGAGACAAGGAGATCAGTAAGTTGGAGCCTTGGACTAAAACAAAGGAATCTGCCCACTGGCGTTGGAGTGTTTGATGGAAGAAAAGTCCAGCTGTGATGGGTGAAACAAGGATTCCAAGCAGAACGAACTTGGAAGTTTTCTAAGGGTTGGATGAGTCGGACTGTGGGGTTGGAAAAGGATCCATGAGCTACCTCTGAGCATGGGATCTTGAGAGTCACCAGAGAGAATGAGGTTCTAATTCAATGAAGTTTCAAGTTTCATTGAAGGAAGCATTAAGAGGATGATCTTATAGTCTACCCAGTGAGCAGGTTGTTCCCTGTGTCCTCTGAGCTTGATGCATAGCACTTCCTTCTGAAGACTCTTTCCTCTGGAGACTCAAACACCCCTTGTTCAATCCTTGGCATGTAGTTACCCAGCACTTATACTATACAAGGCATTATGCTGATGTTTGGAGGGCTCAGTGTTCAACAGGGTATTATTCTGATCACCAGAGTGCTGACTCTATGATAGTGAACTATGATAGGGCTACAGACTAGCACATCAAAGTGCATTACTCTGAATATCTTTTTTTTTAAATTTGAAATTCTTTTTTTAATTTTATAATTAATTTATTTTTACATATCAGCCACAGATTCCCCTGTCTTCTTCCACTCTCCACCCTCTCCCCCTATCCACCCCTCATTCCCACCTCCTCCAAGGCAAGGACTCCCCTGGGGATTCAGCTCAGCCTGGTAGATTCAGCTGAGACAGGTCCCCTCCTCCCTTCACCTACTCTGAATATTTTAAGGAGTGGCCTAGAGTGCACAGTGATTGCCCAGCCAAGTAATCTTATTTTTTAAAGTTATTTATTTTATTTTTGATAGTATAATACAATTACATCAATTCCCCCATTCCCCTTTCTACCTTCAAACTGTCCTACATCCCTCTCCTAGATTTCTTTCAAATCCATGGCTTCTTTTTTCATTAACTGTTGTTATATGCACATATGTATATACATATATATTCCCAAATATAAACTTCCCAGTCTGTATAATGTCACCCATATGTTTCCAGGACTGATAGTTTGGTATTGCATAACCAGTTGGTGTAAACTCACTGTACACGCTCAGCATCCCTTAGTTAAGTCATCCCATACACCTTAAATATTCTGACCTTTTTTTCCCTCAATGACAACACACAACATATAGATTGACTACCTCAGGACCAGCAGCCAAGTTATTTCCTATTACAGGAATAGGGGCCTAGTGTTGACTCCCTCAGGAATGGTCTCCTTTAAGTTCAGTTTAAATATTTCTAAAGAAAGCTGTAAAATAATATAGAAATGTTTAATGAGAGTAAAGCTGTAGCCTCCCTGCAGGGCTTGCTGGGCCGAGGATGGGAAATCTACAGCATCACTTTTGTGTTGCCCAGGCTCGTTACTGCTTGCTCTTGATGTTGGCAAACATGGTTATATTATGTATGAATTACTTGTGTACAGATGTAAACAGCACTTCTATATTTAGACTCTCACATTACATTAGAGATGTGAGCCTAGAGCCCTATGAAAAATTTGTTTCATATCAGAAAATTTATGAGCTGTAATTTGTAGACGTGTCAAAAAACACAGCGAAATGAATTAATAAAGTCACTTCAAGCAGATGTTTTTTTAAAAAATAAGAGTCAAGTCCTGAATGGAATACAACATACCCAACTGGAGTGAGATGTGGAAGACAATACTTCCTGTTCTAGAATCCTCACAGATGTCACTGGCAATAACACTCTGAGGATTTTTTAAAAGCAAGAAATTGCTTCAGACTATTTTCTCCAAATCTTAGCCTTTTCACTTATCATTGTAGATCACAGTGCCTCAACTGATGTGTATATGAATTAGATATGGACATGTTCAGAGAGACTCTGAAGGTGAAGGGGCTCCAGAAGTCAGCCCCTTGAACCTGGACTGTTCTGACGACAACGGAAACAAATTTTTGACCAAGCCGCTGACGGCCATGTGTCCTTTGTAAGGCTGCACTTATCTCTGGAGAGAGAGGTCCAGCTGGGCTCTCCCTGGTATGAGAACGAGTGGGTCTGGCCATCACAGACTATTGGAATGAGCTCTCGTTTCCATGGGTCTGCATTTACACTGTCAAAAACACAGGTCTCAGAAAGAAGAGGCTTCAAGAGTCTGTTTCTTTGCTTCCTTGTCAGTTCTTATTTTGATTGCATCATTATAAAAAATGTATTTACTTACAGAAAATATGTTATTTCAGTCCATATAGAAATTGAAGAATAGTCAAATTGGCATGACTAGTATATCTATCACCTTAAACATTTATCATTTCTTTGAGATGAGAAGATCCAAAACCCTCTCTTCTCTATTAAGAAAGCTGCAATTAATCTCTACTAACTGTGCCCTGCCCCTCTTCCCTACACTGATGTGCATATCAGAACAGCAGACTTCATCCCCCTAACTCAGACACTGTGACTGAGACGTGGCTTCGGATGCTACCTTGGGCATTACTTACAAGTATAGATAGGTCATTAAATTTATGGACCTGTTTCCTTACCTTTAAACTCCCCTTGAGAAAAAGCAGTATTTTATTTTGATCTCATTGAACAAAGGATCTAAATTTGTTTTCCATCACCCATGCTGTGTGGCTCAAAACTATCTGCAACTTCAGCCCCAGGGATCTGATGCCTTTTTCTGGCCTCCCAAGGCCTGTACACACACACACACACACACACACACACACACACACACACACACACAATTAATTTTTTTTTTTATTTAAAAAAAAGTTTGACTGCATTTTGGGGCTAATTGAGAATATTATTTGTTCTGAAAGAATGACTTTATTTTAATCCTTGTGAAAGAGTTTTTTTTTTATTAGACTATGCCAGAAAGGTGAGGCATGTTTAAAGTATTTTATTTATATCTATTTTATGTGTACGTTTTGCCTGCTTGTGTGTAAGTGCACCATGTGAATGCAGTGCCCGAGGAGAAGGTGTTGAATCCTCTGGAACTGGAGTTATAGTCAGTTGTGAGCAGCCATGTGGGCACTGTGAACGAAACTGGGGTCCTCTGAAGAGCAGTGTTGTGGTTGATTGTGTTGTCCGTTTGATACCAGTTAGAGTCATCTGAGAAGAAGGGACCACAACTGGAAAATGCTTCCATAAGATTGGCCTGTAGTCAAGCCTGTGGGCACTTCTTTAACTAATGACTGGTGTGGGTGGGCCTAGCCCATTGGGTTAGTGCCACCCTTGTGCAGGTGTATAAGAAATCTAAATGAGCAAGCCATGAGGAGCCAGCCAATAAACAGCATTCCTCCTTGGCCTCTACACCATCTCCTGCCTCCAGGCTCCTGCTCTGACTTTCTTGGATGATGGACTACAGCTGTAGGGTGAAATGGACCCTTTCCTTCCCACGTTGCTTGTAGTCATGATGTTTTACCACAGCAATGGAAACCCTGAGTAAGACAGCAGCTAGTGCTCTTAACCGCTGAGATGTTTTTCCAGCCGCTGAGTGAGGTACTTTTATCTTGACTCTGACGCCAACTCTTCTCTGTGTGTGTTCCTGACCATCCACTTTTACAAGAAAGGAGTGAACAATAGTAACTGTGGCCCAGGTACAGGCTAGTCATTGCTCATAAAAATGACAGAAAAGCAGTTTTCCATTGCTAAGAGTGACATTAATGATATATAATAATGGTTGGGAATATTTTTGCTGTACTCGATTTCCTTGGCAGCAGTGGCCACAGCAAAGTACCATTGTTGGGTATGTCGAAAAGATATGGCCCTGTATCTAATGTCACATCCAATTTTTAGAACTACTTAATCCTGGTGATTTATAGGTCATCTTCAGCATTGAGATGGATTTGCCAACAGTGATGTTCTAGAAACAGACCAGCTGTTTTTAAGAACTATCTGCTGCTGAAGTATAGATTCAACAAACACTTACAGAAACTAGATATTCGGACCAGCATAATCATTTACTCTTACAAGTACCCTGTCAGGTAAATCCTGCTGTACCAATTTTCACAGATGCAGATGTACTAAAGGAAGGAAAAGGTCATATAGCCAAGATACAGACAAGTCTGAACTGTTTCTGACCAGAGCCAACATGGAAGGGCTCACCTGTTAGGGGCAGTCATGTATAAATAGATGCAAAATTCAGAAAGAACATAAATTTTGGAAAGTGGGGAGGTAAAGAGGATGGGGGGGGATTGGGGAAGAGATACATGATCAAAATTGTATCAAAATTTAATAAAAAAATTTCCTAGATAGTGTGGTGATACTTTATGTGTGATGAAATGTGATATTTTATTTGTATGTTAATAAAGTTTGCCTGGAGATCAGAGGTCATAGCCATAAACAGAAGTCAGGAAGAGGTAGCACATGCTGTTAATCTGATCACATGGCAGGCAGAGTCTCTGTGTGGTCAAGGACACAGCCAAGCATGGTGACACGAGCCTTTAATCCCAGTACCAATCATTGAAACCTGGAGGTCTGTATAGACAGGCAGTGATGAGGAAGTGATATGGCTGGGCTTAGAGGAAATGAGAAGGCAGAACAGGAAGGCAATAAAAGCACAGATTAGGCAGGTCGAAGCTCTCTCTGTGGAAGCTACTGCTGGTGGTAAGCTAAGGCTAGTCATGGCTATTGCTCTGATCTCTTCAGCTATTACCTCTGTATTTGGCTCTGTGTTTCTTATTTAATATGACTGTTTAGAAATTCACCTACAAGATAGTAATTGATTGACAAAATAGTGGTGTGTTTTATGAGCAGGAAAGCAAAGAACAAACCCAGATAAAACTGTATGGCAGAACTGTGCTAAAGAAAGCTGTCTCCACTGAGCTTTCAATACAAAAACAATCCTAATGTTCTTATGCCCTGGATTGCTTCACCCACATCCATTCAAGCAAAGCCCTCTCTCCATGGTCTTTGCAAGTTCAAGGATAATGATGTCTATGCTGTGATCTCTTTAGACACCCAGGGACTTAGTGACCTACTGTATCTGGCCAGAGTGTCTAAATCATAGGATGCTTGGGTGGTTTTCCCCCGTGAGTGAGGTTTTCAGCTCTGGGACTGAGTGTTTTCGTTACCCCCTTTTGACAGTTATCTTGGATTGCGTGATGACTGGCGTGGAATCGAGAGCACGTGCTCGGTGGGAAGACTTCTGGAGCTTGAATCTCCGTTTCTTACCTTCAGCTGTGTGACCTTGAGGGTGACACTTAACTTCTCTGTTGCTCAATTTTTTTATTAAGAAAATGTTTTATTCATTTTACATACCAATCAGATCTCCCTCTTCCCTCCTCCCATCCTTCCAGTCTTCCTGCTCCAATCTACCTTCCCCCCCCATTCCTTCCTATAAGAAGGTAAGGCCTCTCATGGGGAGTCAGCAGAGCCTGGTACATTCAGTACAGACAGGTCCAAGCCCCTCCCCCCTGGATGTCCCATCATAGGTAGTGGGCTCCAGAAAGCCAGCTAATGCACCAGGGATGGATCTTGATTCTACAGCCAGGGGGCCCCTTAAGCAGGTCAAGCTACACAACTGTCTCGCTTATGAATGTATGACATAGGTAACTGACAGTAGTGTGAATAGCTCCTCATAGTTAGTAGGATGCACATATAAGTATCTGACTGTAGCAGGAATCTTAAAAGTTCTTATTAATAAAATCAAACCCGAGGCGAGTTATTGGGGTCCATGCTGGTATATCAGAGAGACAGAGCAAGACACAGCTATCTCACCTCGCCGGATCCTCAGCTGGTCTTGTCTCCTCAGACAGGATGTTTCTGTGTCCTCATATCCGAATGGCTCTCAGCTGAACTGTGCCGCTAGAAGCCTTAATGCTTAACCAGCCAAATGCTTCTAGTTTCTGGTCCTCACGCCTTATATATCTTTCTGCTTTCTACCACCACTCCCTGGGATTAAAGGCTGGCTTTCTGGGATTAAAGGCGTGTCACCATGCTTGGCTATTTCCAGTGTGGCCTTGAACTCACAGAGATCCAGAAGGATTTCTATCTCTGAAATGCTAGGATTAAAGGTGTGAGTGCCACCATTTTCTAGCCTTTGTATCTAGTGGCTGTCTGTTCTCTGACCCCAGATAAATTTATTAGAGTACACAATATTTTGGAGAACACAATACCACCACATCTGACTGTTCTGTTTGCTCTGGAATGCTTTTATAATCCAGGTGTTTATGTATATGTGGGAATTACTTTGCTTTAAATTCTTTTTCCATTTCCTTAGGCTTTGGCTTTGTATCCTTATTTCTTTCTCTCTGTTTTCTGCCCAATGCCATTTTTGTTTCCTGTTGTTATAAACAAGCATGGCATCCAAACCTGCGCTCCTCGTATCTTACATCTTAAAAGCATATATTCACAGTGTGACTTACCACCTACTTCTAATAATATTGCAATTGAGATGCCTGCCAGATAGTTGCTTTGAGCGTTTACTCAGGGCCAACTTTTGGAATGGTCCCTTTTACCTGTATTTCGTTGATTTCCATCAAAAGCAAGAATATACTATTATTTCAATATTAAGAAGTTAAAGTTAATGTTCATAGAGACTTACTGAGTTGCCTTAAGTCTCACAGCAGGTGAACAGCAGACATCAATAGTAGCTTCCTGCTGAACTGTAGGATGCGTTTTTTACAATCACTTACAGGTTCACTTACAAAGCATGTAATAATATCCAGAGAATCCGGGCAGCATGGCATGCACCAGGCTAAGGGAATCTTTAAACTTAACAAAGATAGTCAAGTGTGGAAGGCCAAGGTCTGTGTAAGATTTAGTTTGCAGCGGGAGGGGGAGGACAAGGGAATCCGTGGCTGATATTTAAAATTAAATCAAATTATAAAATAAAAGAAAAAGAAAAGAAAAAAAAAGATTTGGTTTGCAATCATCTCAGAGCCATAAGGTTCTATGTCTTTTCTGGATAGTTACTGGATCATTTCAGTTTTCCTTTTCTTTATCTGAAAAAAAAAATGGGAATTATTGTCCACATGAAGTTTAAAAGCTCAGACTTGAAAGGCATTTGCAAATCTTTAGTCATCATAGAAATGTTAGTCCCTTAGTTCTTTCAACCTAATTATTCATTTGGGGAACTGTTAAAACTTTGATTGTAATCTCAAACATGATTGAGGAACATTAATGAACTTTGAGGCAACATCTATTTTAAACACTTGATATTTGTTTAAAAGTCAAAGTGTATGGTGGATTTGTGCTTTTTAAATCATGTTTTGACTTCAGAAGGCAGATCTTCTAACATCAACCTGAATTATGAGATCACTTTAAGTGATATTATTTAATAATATATGAATTGAACTTTGTTAGCCATAAAGTTGTGTTATTACTGTTCCTCTACTTCCTACTCTGCGAGCGTGTGTGTGTGTGTGTGTGTGTGTGTGTGTGTGTGTGTGTGTGTGTGTGTGTGTTTTGTGCTGACCTCCTTATGATCATCATTGTCAAGATAATGGATTTGGAGTCATCTATGAGACACACCTCTGGCTATGTCTGTGAGGGTGCTTCCTGAGAAGACTCACTGAGAGGGGAGACCTGCCTTCTGAGTAGACATCTAGTGAGCGGCCAAATAGAAAGATGTCTGAGAGAAAGTGATCCCTCCTGCCTGCCTTTGCCCTTTCTTGATGTGTGATCACATGTGCCACTGCTGCCACCACTGTCCACTGTCACCAATCTCCAGCTTTTTTGGCTTTCCAATGTGGTCTCAATGCCACTGGCTCTCCAAGGGCCTTCTAGACCACTGGTGTCTAAGAGGCGTTTTCAAGGCATTTATCTTTATGGACTGAGCTGCCCCTGGGTTCTTTGCTTTTCCCATATGAAGGGGTCCACTTTTGGATTATCTTGCCCCAGTTGTTCAAGCCAAGCTAATAAATCCTCTTTAATGCACACACATTCTATTGGTTGTTTTACTCTTGAGAACGCCGGGTAACACACTTCCTGATTTTTGAAGATTCTAATTCTAATGAAATCAGCCTGCCAGACAACACTGAGAAATATCCTTTTGGTTCATTTCATGGGCCAGGAAAAGAGTGTGTAGCTATTTCTTCAATCAGGCAGACCTCGGGCTCTTTCAATGGGACTAACCAGGTGCTGATCACCTTAATGACAACACTATTTTAAAAAGCGTTTCAAGCACATTATGCTGCAGATTATTCTATTTTTTTCCTAATAGAGCTGTCCTTGAAGGACCATTATACCATTCCTTTCAGATGTTTAATAAAGCACGAGATTATAATGATCATGCTTGAGAATAGGTTCTGTGCAGCTGGGAATTGCAATGTAGCAATCTTCGATTAAATCATCAACACACTAAAATGTGTTTTTAGTGGAATGGTGATGGAGGTCTTTATTAAATTGGTCTAATCAGTATTCCCTAAGATCACTCATACAATTTCATTTTTAATTATTGCCACCCTAATCAAAACACATGTATCCATGATTCTTTTGTGCATATCCCTAAATTGAGGGATGTGAGTTTCTTCCCAGGCCCTCCACAGGCTTATAGTCAGAAACAGCCTTTAAGCTTGCATAACCAACCAGCCTTGAAGTTTGGGTAAATGGAATATGGGTACAGTATGCCTGTGGAAGGTGCTGGTGGAGGATGTGACTGTGCACTGCTAAATATGCCTGTCAGTGTTCAGAAGCATGCTTTGTACTTACCAGTGGCCATCTTTTAAGAATGTGACTTGATAACCTAGAGAAAACTGTTACCTTTTAGTAATTCAATAAGATTGTTTGTATCCTGTAAGCCTTTAGCAGCAAGCCCTTGGCAAATGCTCAGTAGATGGTAGCTTTTTGAAAATAATAGGCTGTAATGCAGAGAATGTTTAACCAGTAAGCTTATACTTACATCCTAAGGTCTTTATTTGTGTCTATGTGTGATATATGCATATATATATTCCTGTGTATGGGTCTAAGCATGTACCAGCAGTTGACATTGGAGTGCTTTCTTTAATTGCTTTCCTATCTCATTTTTTGAGACAGGGTTTTTTCACTGAACCAGGCTATGGAAAGAGTCCCAGGGAACCTGTCTCTGCCTCACAGTGTGATTGCAGGCAGTTGTAGCTGTGATTGGGTCTTTACATGGATATTGTAGATCCAAACTCAGGACTTTCTGTTTATGCAAAATTACTTTACCCACTGGGATATATCTCCATCTACATAATTTCTATACTGTCCTTTTCACCCTGTTCTTAATTGTTTCAATTTTTAAAACTGAGTATGTGGTTTCAGAAGGAAAGTTGGATCTCTTTAATTTGTAGTATAATAGCATAAGAAAAACTACTCCAGTATCTGAGTTCCAGTAATCCTTTGTGTTTCATCGTGTGCATTCAATGTGCCTCTGGGAGTCTAGACCAGGCTCTAAGTATTTCACCATTCTTACATAGAGGAACTGGGGACTTTATTGGAGGGAGCATGCTGTGATGAGGAAGAGTCTGGGTTATTAGAACTCCAGAAGCAATGAGAACTATTTCTTTTGTTTCACAAAAAGGTCAGGGGTGCAGAGAAAAGAGGCAGCAAGTGTGGGTAACAGGATTCAGGTAGAAACCCTTGGGTTTGGGAGGAGGTGTGGCTAAGACAATGAAAGCAGGAACCTTCCCTGGAAGGAAGATCTCACTGAGCAAGAGATCCAGCTCCAATAAATATTTTAAAAGCCTCAGGATGGAAAGCTAATCTATGTACCCAATGAAGTGTTTTATTTTTATTTCAATTTACTTTTTAAATAAGTCAACCTTAAATCATCTTATATAGATGCTTTAATGAAAAAGATACTATAACATTGGCTTGGCTGTAATTTAGACAGATTGGATTCTATAACATTGTCTTGCTGGGCATGATGACACACGCCTACAATCCTAGCACCACTTGGGAGGTAGAGGCTTAGAGATTAGAAATTCAAGGTCAGACTCAGATACCTAGCAAGTTTAAGGTTAACTGGGCTGCATCAGATCTGCCCCAACTCTTGCCCCTATTCCAGATAGTTATCCTATCAACTAACATCCTACTTTTGACTCAATGGTGACTTTCACCATGCTTGTGTATACACTTATGAATGAGTACATACCATGTTTGTCTTTCTGAGTCTAATTTCATCATTAACCTAGGAGGGAATAGGGGGGTGGGTTGGGAGGGGGAGGTTGGAGGGGTGGGAGGAGGGAAGGGGGGATCTATGATTGGTATGTAAAATGAATAAAAATTTCTTAATAAGAAAAAACATGCTTGTGTATATTAAAAAGGAGATTCTAAATATTTTAAGAAGAAATTGATCCCCAGAGGTCACAGTGATAAGACAGATATTTGTTTTGTTTTGAAAGTTATGTGATTGGTCCCTCCTTTTTTTCATTTTTCTTTATTAAGGAATTTTCTACTCACTCCACATGCTATCCACAGACCCCCTCTCCTCCCTCCTCCCACCCCCAGCCTTCTTTACAGAGAACATTTATTAGTATTTTGTCTTTAAAAATCTTGAGATGGCTGCCCTAGATTTAGGCATTTTGTTTCTGCTTGCAGAAGTTTTTGAGCACTGGAGACCATGTCAGTCTCTATTTGTGAGGAAGCATCCTACATGCCAAGAATGGGAAGGTGGGCCTGGATAAATGTCAAGCCTGTGTAGAGAAGCTTTCATGAGTGAACAGAGTGAGTGGGGAGGTGCAAGGGGCCTGTTATGGTCCTAAGAATCAATTTGCCCCCTGTATAGTTACTCCAGGCTTGTCAATGTGCTCTAAAAAGCCCAGCATAATAATGACACTCTGCTAAGCATGTAAGATTTACTGTGTGGTGTGAGAGCAGGGATTTGCACAAACTTAATTACATAGTTATTATGCCTAACTCATTGGATAGCCCATATGACATGAATTATATCACTTAGTCCCATAAATTTCTGGCAGAATATGCATTACTACATTTTTGCCTCTCTTCCAAGGTCCAATGACTTACTAATGGTGATGTTTGGGGGAGACATGCATGATGCCAAAGTATCTCACTTTCTTTGCTGATACAGTTTTATCTGGGGTTTCTGGGCTTTGTAAAGGGAAACAGCTAATGAGCCTCATCCCCATCTCCCTACCCACATCACTTACCCCCACCTCCCCACTCCAGTACTGTGGGATCTCATTCTAAATGCAGTGAATATATGTTGCTCTGATTCATTGATAAATAAAATGCTGATTGGCCAGTAGCCAGGCAGGAAGTATAGGCAGGGCAAGCAGAGAGGAGAATTCTGGGAAGAGGAGGTCTGAATCAGGATTCACCAGCCAGATACAGAAGAAGCCCGATGACAAGGTAGAACTGAGAAAAGGTACCAAGCCACGTGTCTAAACATAGATAAGAATTATGGGTTAATTTAAGTATAAGAGCTAATCAGTAATAAGCCTGAGCTAATGGTCAAGCAGTTATAAATAATATTAAGCCTCTGTGTGATTATTTTGTAAGTGGGCTGTGGGGACCACTGCAGGGCCAGGCGGGACCAGAGAAACATACAACCACACTCCAATCCTCTGGTTTTCGTGCCAGTCCAAGGTCTTGGGCTTGTTGACATGCCTGGCCTGTGTGAGAATTCTGTCTTGGCTCTTCTCCTGACTCTTGACTCTATGTGTTGCTTTGCAAATAAGAGAAAAAATACAATTGGCTATAACCCCTTCAGATGTAAATGGTAATAACATATCTGTCTTGTGACCTTACTCATTTTTCATAGTCCTAGAATAGGGAAAGTAAACTGCTTGATTGTTCCTTGTGATTGAAAAAAAAAAAAAAGATCAGATCCAGCAAGTGGTGTGAACTACACTTTTAAAGTTTCTGTAGAGCATGAGTAATTGGGCAATTTAGCACCATGTTTCTGGCTGATGCACTTTGAAGAACTTTTCTTCTACCTAGTCAAGAGCTCTTTGCTTGGGAAAAACTCAGACTGTGTGCACTTCATGTGTTTTTAAGTGATGAGAGTACATACCTCCTATCCTTTTGTCTTATAAAATTACTTGAGTCTATTTTTTCCCCTTTTAGTAAACTGCTACATTCCCTCTTGGAAAGCACTTTTAAAACACCAATGATGAGCTTCTATTTCCTTCACAGATCATTGGCTGCTTTACCTTAGCACCTTGCATAATGAATGCCTCATTGTCATACTGCTTAAGCATCCTTTAGTCACAATACCAGAAGACGCTCACTATTTACCTAGGAGTCTCCTTGTAAAACCATGACAAATACACATGAAAACACAACAAAGAAGGAAATGCAAGGTCATGAGAGCTTGCATGAGAATGATTTGATCTGGATAAATCTAAAATAAAGGGATCCTTAATTCAGTTTGCAGAAATGGGAGCTGAGTTTGCTATACTAAATCTTTTCCCACTATAATTTTTAAAGAAGCAACTTATTCTTCATGTTGTAAATAAGGCTACAGCTGATCTTGGGGTGGTGCTTATGCTAGAAGTCTGGAACAAACCCAAACCCAAAATTATTTAAAGAACTTACATTAACTAAATTTCCCACTAAATCTATGAGGAAATACCTATTTTTCCACATATATTTTAAGAAATCATTCTCTCATCTACCTGTAACTTTGAGGAGGAAGAAGCTAGAACAATGTGTGGTGGGCAGTATATTTAAGAGACAATGTTAGAGGCCATAGTGACATTATGGCTGCATGCACAGTACATAAATAAGTACATAAAACAGAGGAAGAGGGACTTCAGCTCAGGACTTCATGACATCGTAGATTGTCCACAACACATTTATCGTTCATCCCTGTGTACAGCTCTTCTAAAATGAAGGTAAAAGAATTAGAAGGATATTGACTTAAAAGAGCAACAGGGCAGGAGGCAGTGGATATTGAGGTGTTTTCATGTGCTTTGTAAGAATTGGACCAGAGGTGTGGTGCTTATATAGCACAGCAGTGGATTTACGTCCACACATAATAACAAGTGGAACATTAATGAGTTGTGATCTAATTTGCCTCATGGACTTCCTTGAAATTTCAGCCCCTTGAATCTCCAGGCTACCAAGTAGGGTAAAGGGTAAAGGGTAAAGCTGATACTGTAGGTTCCTTTGCTCTCCTGTTGTGTCCATGTAAATAGCCTTCTCCTGCTTTCATGAGAAGGATGTCCAGTTCGTTTTCGCTGCTTCACAGAGGAGGTTTCCTCAAGTATCTTACAATGCTGGTCTCTCAGTTTTTAAGAAAGCTTGGGGGACTTGTTGACTGATTAGGTCAGCACGGACATGTCATGGACTTTTGTGGTGTCCATGGCTGTTAGAACTGTGAACTCTTCACGCTGGAGCCATTGAATTTGTTTATCTAAAGTACCAGCGGAGAGAGAACACACAGATCTTTGGACTCAGACTTCTCTTGTAAGGTGCTTCCTCTTCCACTCTGCTCTCTGCAATAGCTTGGAATCTCTAGGATTCCTTTTTACTTTTAGGTACCTAGTCATCCTTCTCTCAAGAAAGAGTGTTTTTATAGATATCATTTCTGTGTGACCCTCAAAGCCTGCCCACCTAAAACTTCACAAGGTCCTTTATGAAACCGCATTATTAACCTGTAGCAATTCTCTAAGACTGAGGCATTGTTGATTTATGTTTCACTTTATAGGAGTATACAGTGTCAACACTTCCGGTGTTGTTTATAAATATCTAATAATTATAGGTACTTTAGGGAGTTGGGGATTTTGTAAGCAATAAACGTGCTTTTGGTTTGCATATCCTTTCTGATTAATGCACAACCTATGACAGTCATTCATTTCACCCTGATTTAATTGTGAAACATTTTAGCCTTAATTGTAGCTGTAAGTATTTATGCCACACAGATTCTTTGCTCATACCCCTTTGCCCACTTAATACATAATGTCATTTGTACTCCTTGCATTTCTAAATATCAAGTCTCAGAAAGGCTTTCCATGATATAAATCACTGCTTCTATCAGTGACGCTGGTGGTGTTATTACCCCAGATGAATGTGATGTTGAAATGTAAGTGTGTAGCACATTTAAAAAGATGCACAAAGCTGCACATGCTCATGTTTGCAGTCTCGATTACTGGCCAGGGAGTGGAGACTTGGAGATAGTATGCTTGGGAATGGTTCCATCACACACAAACCTAACCACCCATCAGATCCTAGATGTCTGCAAGCACTGGTTCTGTCAATAATCCGTACAGAACACCTGATGCATTGTGTCCACTAGTGTGTGAGATGATGGAACTGATGCTGGCCCCAGGGAAAGGATAACAAATACCACAAAGAACAATGCAGTGGCCACGTACAGTAGGCATGCACAACGTCCAGGGTGAAGTAGGTCATCACGCTCTTGGTATGCCTCAGTAGAGATCATATAGTAATGATTTGGCCAAAGTATCACTGAACATAAATAAGGGGACACTTGTTTGGTGATTCACTGAAGAGGTCATATGTAAGTTTGATTTTTAAAGATGAGTAAAATTTCATATATGCAAGAGAAAAGGGCAAGAAACTAAATTTATATTGGCAGGAAAATGAATGAAAGTGAAGCAGTGGTGAGGTGAGGTCTGGGGTGGAGGACGTACATAGAACTTAGGATGAAAAAATCTAGCTGACAGAAGGCTGGTGGTGCAAATTAAGGAGTGATCACACCCACCTTTTACAACATTATACCATCAGTGCCGGAGGCTTCCTGCTCCCCTCTGTACATGGGGGACTGCTCTGTTGGTCAGTTACTAATTGGTTTATTCATACTAATCTGTGATGCATGAGCCACCATGCATGCGCACAAACAACAATTAAGAGAAAAATTATTCTTCCACCATGCGAGTGCAGAAGAGTCTGCATGGCACTGCCTGGGAAGTTCTTACAAAGGCATTCGCTGAGCAAGTGAGAGCAGTTCCAGGGCTAAGGAGTAAGTCATGGCTGTCTGTTTCAGATTCAGGGTGCACTAAGATCAAAGTGCACTGAAAACAAAGAAATATAGACCCTGGCACTGAAAATTATCTTAGCACTAACCCAGCCTTAGCCACAGTACTGTGGTCTGTCACAGAAAGAATGTGAAGGAGTACAAGGGCACTCT
Organism: Peromyscus leucopus; assembly: GCF_004664715.2. Taxonomy (NCBI): domain Eukaryota; kingdom Metazoa; phylum Chordata; class Mammalia; order Rodentia; family Cricetidae; genus Peromyscus; species Peromyscus leucopus. The sequence goes on along the minus strand of NC_051070.1, from coordinate 4,932,169 downwards.
TCAGAGTCAGAAGTGTAGCTGAAAGTTTTCCTGTGTCCCACCTGGTCCCCCTGCCTCTCGGACCCAAAAAACACACACACAGGCTAATATTATTTTTAAACTATGGCCATGGCAGGCTTCTTGCTAGCTAGTTCTTATATCTTAAATTAATCCATTTCTATAAATCTGTACTTTTCCATGTGGCTTGTGGCTTACCAGTACTTTTACATTTGCTTCTCTTGGCAGCAGCTAGCAGCATCTCCTTTCCTCTCCTTTCTCTTCTTGTCTATCTGTTTGGATTTCCAGCATCTCCTTTCCTCTCCTTTCTCTTCTTGTCTATCTGTTTGGATTTCCAGCATCTCCTTTCCTCTCCTTTCTCTTCTTGTCTATCTGTTTGGATTTCCTGCCTGCCTCTAAGCTGCCTTGCCATAGGCCAAATGGCTTTATTAATCAACCAAACAGAGCAACATATTTTCACAGCGTACAGAATGACATTCCCCCATCACAGAAGGCCGGGGTTCTAATCCACATTGCACTATTATATGGCTAAGTCTCTAGGCAAGTACCCTGGCCTTTTTTTCTTCGTCAGTGCACAGAGGTCTATTGGACACAAGTTAAGGAATGCTTGTCAGGGATGGAGGAGGGATGGTTCAGTGGTAACAGCAGATGTGGTGGTATTTTGTTCCCCAAAATATTGTGTACTCTAAAAAACTTATCTGGGGTCAGAATACAGAACAGCCACAATAATAAACATAGAGGTTAGGCAGTAGTAGCACACGCCTTAAGTCCTAGCATTTCAGAGGCAGAAATTCATCCAGATCTCTGTGAGTTCAAGGCCACACTAGAAACAGCCAGGCATGGTGACTCACACCTTTAATCCCAGGAAGTGATGGCAGGAAGCAGAAAGGTATTTAAGGCATGAGGACAAGGAACTAGAGCCTGGTTAAGCTTTTAGGCTTTTGAGTAGCATAGTTCAGTGGAGAGGCATCCAGTCTGAGGATACTGGATCAGCTGAGGAATTGGCAAGATGAGGTAGCTGTGGCTTGTTCTGCTTCTCTGATCCTCCAGCATTCAGCCCAATACCTGGCTCTGTGTTTGTTTTTATTAATAAGAACTTTTAAGATTCATACTACAAGCAGAAGCTGCTCTTCCAAAGGACCTAACTTTGATTCCCAGCACACACATAGAAACTCCCAGCTCCATGGGATCTGATGCTGTCCTCTGGCCTCCTCAGGCAGCTGGCAAGTATGTGGTACATAATCATACACATAGGCAAATATCCATACATATAAAATAAAATTTAAAAAATTATTAAGAAAATGTTTATGGGTTTTCTATGTGGAAATGAAAATAAATTGTTACTGTTATCATTACTTATAGTAGTAAAATATCACCACTGTGACTTTTCTGATACTTCAACTAATACTAGACTACATTTCACCCATTTTTCTCCATAGAGAAAGGGGTGTCACATGAAGTTTGAACTAAGTAGGATTCAATAGCACATTTTTAATGTGCTAAAATATTTTCAAATGCTTTCCCAAGTCATTTGCATATAAATAATTTGTCAGCTAATTATGGATGTTATTCAGTTATTAAAATAGTCCCTAAAGGAAATATGCTTGACAATTTTTAGTAGTTACATTTTGTTATTTTACTTCAAAAATAATTGATAGATAATGTACAAAAATGTTTCAATTTAGAATTTTTAATCAATTGTCTTCATTTTGTGTACTATTTTTCTCAAATATTCTTGATCAGTGAGTCTTCAGTGGATTAGTTTTTCCAATTCTTTTATTTATTTATTTATTTATTTATTTATTTATTTGCTTCTTTTCATATGTATGTCTGTGGGGTGTATGTGTGTCTGACTAAGCATGTTTTCCTATGTGTGGGCACACATATGTGAGGACTTCCACTTAAATATGTGTGTGCACTTGCATGTGTAATTCTGAAGTCGCTGTCAGCAACCTCCCTTAATTGCTCTCCATTTTATTCTTTTTTGAGGCAGTGTCTCTCAACCAAATCCAGAGCTCGTGGATATGGCTGTTTTTGTCAGTCCACTCATTCACGGGAGTTCTCTTCTTCTTCCCTTCAAGGCTGGAATTGCAGGCCAACCACCACTCTCCAGGATCTACTCAGGCTCTGATCCAAATGCTTGATTGTCAATCTCCTTAACCACTGAGAAATCCCCCAGCCTCAGTTTATCCATTTCTTGAAATAAGCCTATTTCTGCAAGTTTTTGTTAGTGTTTTAAAGACAGATATAGAAGAGCAGCACACTAAAGGCAATGATTTTTACCTCTCAAGAGGCATAGTGCTTTACTCACAGGATATATAGTGCATTATAATGTCCCCATTCCAATTGCAAGAATCAAGAGCGATGGTGATAATTCTCTCTCTCTCTCTCTCTCTCTCTCTCTCTCTCTCTCTCTCTCTCTCTCTCTCTCTCTCTGTGTGTGTGTGTGTGTGTGTGTGATTTCATACTGTTTATCTTTGCATTTATATTTAATTTGATTATCTCATTCATGGAAGAAATTGTGTTCAGAGTCACAATGAGGCCTCACCCTGAGTATGTGACTTGAGGACATGGTGCAGATGAAAGAGCCCTGCCTACCTTAAGTAGGTATTCTGAGTCCAAATCCCACTTCAGTCAGTGTATCAGTTCTCACCTCACTTTGACTAGAGTTGTTAAAGCTGCATGAGAATCCCAGAGTCACTTTCCTGATCCTACCATCCACTCAGTCTCTCCAGTCTAGTCTTAATGGTTTTTCATATTCCCTTCACAACATTTCTTGTTAAATATGAAAAGTCTCTTAAAGTTGTGGAATATTTTATTTATCCTTCTGCTGTGGCTTAGATAAGTTTTGTGTGTATCCCCCAGTGATGAATATGTTTGAAGCTGGATCCTCACTGTGTTAGTGGAATGGTGGAGACAATAAGATGTGAGGTCAAGGGGAAGCTAATTAGGAGAAGCTGAGGCTCCTCCTCCTGAAAGGACTGATGTAGTCCTTGTGTCAGTGTGGGTCTCGGGACTGGGTGGTCACTATGCACTGTCCAGGGCCCTCCAGTGTTCCCAATACAGCGATGTGGTCTCTTCTCGCTTATTTCCTGTCTCTTTCTTTGCAGTGAGTGACTCTCTCCAAACAGAGGAGTGCCAGCACCTTGCTCTTTGTTCTCTAGATCTACGAGGCAAATAATCTTTTATTTTGTGTACTTTTTTATTATGGTTAAGAATTGTATTGTCAAAATTATTACATCTCTTGTGAAAGTTCGAATGTTACAGCAAGGTGTAAACACTCCACTTGAGGAAGAAGTGATGCTCCTTCCCCTCCAAAAGTTAACAACATAAAACATACTAATACCATTGACTTAAACAATGAAATAAGTGAACATTAAATAATAACAGAAAAGGCACCAATGAAAGAAGTCATCAGGGTGAATATCAGTTCATCTACATCAGTAACTATCAGTGTTTCTGTTTATCACTAATCGAAAAGGCCCCACGTGTAGCCAGCCTTCTATGTGCAGTTGGAAAGTTAGGTGACCTTGAGTGAATCCTGGTTGAAGGTTCCCTTAGGAACCCTTTTAAGTGCTCATGTGACACAACAGGGCTGTAGGAATGATGTAACATTAGTAAGTTACATGATGGAAAACAGCAACTTCTTTAGATAATCGAGGGCTGCTGTCTTATATTTGAATTGATAATTTTCTCTGTTCAGTGAATATTTTTGTTGACATGTATTCATGTATTCTCTATGACCTAACATAAGAAACTATTGTCTCCCCCGACCCCAACTAAAGTTCCTCTGAAATGCAATTTAGATCCTGGAACATGTCTTATATGACTTATTAATTAAGAGTCTTCATATACATATATGTATGTGTATGCATGCATGTGCATGTGTGTATCTATAAACATTCATGAAGAATGCAAGCCGTACTTGGCATGCATTTTCTAAAAGATTTACCCACCATGTTATCACTTCCATCTTCCACGGCCCACTCCAAATGAAGTGGCTAAGTCATGCATGTTTGCTACTTCATTCAATAGTTTAATTTTTTTTCTGAAATGATTGTACCTTCTGGGTGAGTTCTCAGGAGTAAGCCCATTTAAAATATTTTATGCCTCTTGATTCAGACAACACATCACAGGAACTGATTTAGGAAAACATAATCCCCACTGCAAATGGCTTCTCATTAGTTTTTTTTTATTTTTTAATTTGAACCTTTAAAACTTACAGGTGATTGGTTTATAGAAGAACTCCTGTTTCCTCTCTCTTCAAATCTTATTCTTTATTAAATACTGTGAAGTAAGCAATTCTTACATAATAGTTTAAATAGTTTGTATACTTAACTCTTTTTTTTTATAACTTGGACACCTCAGTTGCTCTTTCATGTTTTAATATATATCTCCCACACAGTGCTTTGTCTCTTCATTTCAAGCTTATTTTACATTTGAGTAATTTCTTTCTGTAATGCTAGAAACCTGGAGATATATGTTTTAACAATTTCACAAGAAGTAAGAACAAAATGAATGAAATTTCAGTTTTTATTGGTCATAGAATCAAATTTATCTATGGAGTAAAATAAGATGGTATCATTTAATAGAAGGACTTTATCAAATATCTTTAATGGACTCTTTAAAAGGGGCTTGCTTGGTCTCTGTTTCTTCCAGGCAATTTTTTTTGATTAGTTGATTTCAGGAAAAATTACCAATTTTAGATCATAAAAGTAGCAAATGTGAAAAGTACAGTATTCAGGCATACTTCACTTAACTCCACAACAACTTTTTGTGTGGGTTTGGTGTGCCTAGAGATGTTAGGAGAGGTACCAAGGAGGCTGCTGTCCTCAGAGAGCTGAGGAGGCAGGCATCACATCTAACACCATCTACAGGAGCTCTCTGTGTTAGTGTTTTAGAGAGCAACTCAAAAGAAAGAAAACACCTGGACTGAGGGAGAGACAATGCAGCTGGTAAGAAAACCTGAGCTGAAGATAGCAGAGGCCGAAATGAGATGGTTGGACTGCAGGCATGATTGTTGGGACTGAAGTGGAGAAAGGGAATAAGCCTGTGGAGCTACTGAAAGCCATTGATTATGGTCACAACTTCAATGCCACCCAAGTCACCACACTTCTATGTTCTGTCCCAAGAGAAAAGTTTCTCTCTACCTCCAGCTGTGGCAGTCAGGAGGAAGATCAAATTAATTCATGTGCCATCTTTAGGTTTCAAATGCCATCTATTATTCAGATTGTAAAGAAATTACTCTAGCTGCGTCCGTTTGAGGGACCCCTGGCAGTGTGATCAGGATCTATCCCTGGTGCATGAGCTGGCTTTCTGGATCCCATTACCTATGGTCAGACACCTTGCTCACCCTTGAGACAGGGGGAGGGGCTTTGTCCTGTCTCAAATGAATGTACCAGGCATTGCTGTCCCCCCAAAGGAGGACTTACCCTTTCGTGGGGAGGGGATTGGGAAGGGAGGTGGGAGTGCAGGGAGTGGGAGGAGGGATGGAGGGGGATCTGTGGTTGTTATGTAAAATGAATAACATGTTTTTAAATAAAAAAGAAAAAAGTTTAAATAAATAAATAAAAGAAATTACTCCGAATGTTAAATGTTGACTCAGTCTTTAAAAAAGATGACTGCTGGTCTGGTCTCAGCAACTTTTAATTCCATACAATGAGAAGCAAAATTGGGAGATTCCAGTCTGAGAGTAATTTGATGTTTATAGGGAATGAGAGAGTGGGTCTTGGTGACCATGCAAGAAATTAGCTAGAATCAGATGTAGATCAAAATCAAAACTATGAGAATGGAAGGGGTGCCTTTTTTCAAGAGAAATTTTGAAAGAAGTTTTACAGGGTTTACAAATGTTAATTTTACATATGAAAATAAAATTGGAGAAGGAAACTGCCTGAGGATTGTGCACTTAGGTTCCAGGTTGATGGAGTTCAAAAATAGAAAGATGAATGCATTGTGTCATAACATGCACTATATATAAAATACAAAATAAGTGTAATATAAGAAACTATAACACACATGTATTTAAATGTGTGTGTGGATGTGTCACCAGAAGGATGTTTGAAACCTAATCTGAGACATTTAAATAATAAAAAGAAAGCATAAATATCAAAAGAAATGAACTGCCTTAGTAAATCACTTATCTAAAAATAATGAAAATATGTATATTTATACATAACCTTCTTACACACATAGAAACCACTTATGCAGATCCTTTCATTTTTGAACTTAGGAAACATAACAGGTTGGCCCATTTTCTAAATATGCACCACTTTGTGTTTTGCATATGTACATATTCATCCATTCATGAACGCTGCCAAATTTTGTAGATAAAAATATAGGAAGCCATTTAAATTTGGACTTTTGAAAAACAATGTATAATTTTTTTTTATAAGTGTATCTCAAATGTAGCTCAGGACATTTTTGTGTCAAGCAATATCATTGCTTAATCTGAAATTCACACCTGATTAGGTTGGTGTGTTTTATTTGGCTATTCTGAAGGGATGGTTATGTTCAGGGTATTCCATTTCTCTGGAACCACTGCTACCATCCTCTATCCCTCTAGTGTCTATTTTTGCCTTTCTGTAAGCCACTCTGTGTCAACAGGGTGTGTGATGAGTATAGAATACGCCACTTCCTTGCTTCGAACACATTAGTGGATAATCATTGTCCTCAGAATAAAATGTGACCTTTTGTTATGACCTCTAATGAACTAGTTTGTATCTTTTGCCTAATCTCATCATTCATATTTTGTTCTTCACGCTGGCTGAGTTCAGACCCTTTATATACTATTCTCAACTTTCTTCATCCAACTAGTTCACACCTGAATACTTTCAGATTTGTTCACATGAGCCTGTGTGACTCCAGTGGGACATCCTTGCAGAGGCTGCCCTTGATCACCCTAGAGTGTCTTCTTGGCACCACTGATGCCTTGGGTTGGATAATGCTTCATGTGAAAGGGATGTCCTATACATTGCAAGAGGCTCAGCAGCAGCCCTGACCTCAGCTCTGCCAGTTTGAAATGTTTCTAGACATTACAAAGTTCAGTGGTAAGGGGGCAAACATCCTTGGTAATCACTGAAGGCACCAGGCACCCTCCACATTATTTCTATCACATCACTCTGTTGGTTTGACTCACAGTCCCTATGAATATCTGTAGTTATTCTATTTGCATTTTCAACCTGCTTATCAGCTCCTTCACTCTCAGTAGAAGAGACATGTTATAGGCATGAAAGTTGGTTGTTTTATTCACTACTGCAATATCCTTGTTTTCTGGAATTATGCCTGGCATATATAGATGTTCAATAGATAGTTACTGAGTACATGAAAAATTTTAAGAGCTTTTATTGAAATTACCTAGCTGGCACTGATAGCCAAGGTGTAATAACAACAAACAAGTGACCTCTTGTTTCCATAGTCACATAGAGAAGACCAGTCATGAACTCCAGGAGACATGTAATAAGATTTATAACATCAAAAGACTACCATCATTCTGTAGAAGGACCAGGAAAACAAAAATGCTGATTGTAGAGGTCAGTCTCTTACAGCGCATTCTGCCTCACTGGGACCAATATTGCCTAGGCTATTCAGACCTACCTACAGAGCTGAGAATAATCTCTGGGCACAAACCACACAAAGAATTGAGGAAGTTTCACAAAAGAAATCAGGGTGCTGTTAACATTGGAAGTGGGTATAATGTTTAGGAGAATCAGCATGTGTGTATATATCTTCTATGATGGGGTAACTGGATCAGTGGGAAGCTACCAAGGACTTTATTTGAATGGAGGTTGAAAAATAATCTAGAAGAAATGTGACTGACATGTATTTATTGTATTATGCATTGTTAACAATGTTGTAACATCATTCTTGTTATTAATCAGAGCCTAATCTCAGGATTATATATGAACCAAATATGAAGGACTTTTAATGGTGTCTGTCTATTTTCTAGGATTGTAAATAATTAAATCACGACTTGCTCACTATGAAATTCATGAATTCCAACCATACAGCTCTGCACATTTTTGTAAGAAGCAGCTCAAGAATGAATCATGCAGAGAAGAGCAGCCCCTTGGTTCTGTTTGCTGTCCTTGTCTTTCTCCAAAGCGAGCTCTATGCTGATTTCCATCCTTACTGAGTGCATTACCCGACTCTGAGTTCTATACAGGAATATATATATATATATATATATATATATATATATATATATATATATATATATACAGCATCTGACTGAGCCCTGTTCTCCTTCTGCCAGGTTCATGTTCACAGTGATCTCAGGTTGCCGTCACGGTAGACCATTTCTTACATAACACATTGTAAATCCACCACAATGTACGCATTGACTCTATCTAGGTTGCTTCTAGCTTTTACATTTGGTAAGCACCATGAATAGATGCGTCCCTGTTCTTTGTAGGTATGTGTATAGATTTAGAAGTAAAAAAGCTGTGACATGTATATTGAGCTATAATGTACACTTCAAAAATAGCTTGCTACCGTTTGATTCTATTTTCACAGATGAGCATTCTGATTGCTCTAAACCAGTATAGAGATTCTTAAAATGTGTTAAGTTGTGGAGTAAAGATCTCATAAAAAGAAAAGTATTGCCTTAAGAGAAATGCCAGCTAGTCTAATAATTTTATGTATGCTTGGTATACTTGAGACGTTATAACAAAGCTGATGACTTCCTTTTGTGCAATTTTACCCCTGTGCCTACTTAAGCCTAAGTCAGGCCAGATAATAATGGCAAAGATCTACTGAGTCTAGAAAATTTAAGCTATCACTGGAATACTGGGACTGTGGGAGCAACTTGTGCATGGTACTCCTTTAAATAAATCATAAAAATCATTGCTGCTTTACACAAGAAGTTTACAAGGTCACATGAATGCTTGCTTACTGTGCATATGGTAAGAACTGTGCATTTCAAGTTAAATATAGGAGCAGTTCTGGCTGTAAAGAAGTAGTTTAAGAAATCAAGAGAACTATAAATGGCCATCTGCTCTATTCTCCATTTTTTATTTGCTGAATTAACCCAGTGCAATATTTTAATGAATACTGGGTTGGCATTCCATCTGCTCATTAATTTTTTTGCACTATACAATAATCCATCATTTTTACTGAGTGGAAACAATTTGCTACTTTGTAAAAATATTTTTTAAAAATAGAGGCAGTGGGTGTGATTCAACTTTCCATTAATTTTAAGTGTATTTTGGTGATGGAGATGCTGAGAGTGTCTCCTGAGTCAAGGTACCAGGAAATGATTTCAGTGGAGGATGATGACACATATTGGGTGATGTCTATCTCTAGTTTGTAAGCAATGTGTTCTGGCTTCTTTAGAAAGACAAGAATATTTATACGGCTAAAGGTTGCACAGATGCATATGGCCTCAATGATAACACACTGTCTAAAAGAATGTAAGGAGGAGTTCTTTATAAATAATGTAAAATGCATGTCACTAACACACTGAGCTTATGGTATTTCAACTCTGAACTCAATGCTTTGACTCTACAGCCCATCTGAACATAAAGAGAGAGAGCCAGAGAGTGAGAACAAGAATGCATGTACACACACGTGAGAATGTACTTACACTCCTGCACACATTTAAATTAAAATTTCACTGAAGTATGTTTTCACTTCATGTTTTATTGCCCCTGTCTTTATTTCTCATATGCAGGGATGGAACATTATATGTTTTCAGGCTATTTAAGGTTCATGTGTTAGGAGCAGATGCTGGTTTAATGTGTTTTTAAGGCCTGCTGTGCCACTTCCATAAGTAGATTTCCTGAAACAGGGTTTGACCAGAGGGTTCAAACTGACATTTGGAAATCTGCTGGCCACAGTGAGAGCTGCCCAAAGGGAAGGGTCTTCGAAATAGTCCAATATTGACAGTTTTAAAGATTTCTATATCATTTACTAAATATTTTCTCTCTGGGAATTTTTCCAGCTCAGTCAGTCTTAAATATTTTATCAACAGATTTTTTAAAGCCTCTACTCTACTTCTCTCAATTCTTTGGCCGCAGGGTGTTCTTACCTATCAGTTGAGATTTACCATTCTTCATAAAGATAAGAGCTATTTTGTGAAGAAAGAATGGTAGATAATTAGTAACAAAACTTATGTGGATTAGAAGAGGCTAAAGTAAATTAATATTATTTTGAAAGAATTATTACATTCAAAAATTATGACCTATTTTACTAATAATGATGTGTAAAGTAGGTGAATAACCACAGAGATTCAAAGGTTAATCTCATCACCTTTCATTAATAGCTTTGCCTATTGGTGTGGATGGATTGAAGCCAGAGAAGGTTTTTCCTTATGGTTTGTCTATGAAGTGTTATATACTGATATTTTCTTAAGCCTTTTGGTGCCTATGTATTGCTCATGTGTTCTATATCCATTTTTCCCATATTATTAAACAGAATATCTAGTGAAATAAAAATTACTCCATTCCAATGTGTACAGTAAATGATATATGTATTTTAAGAGAAGAATCCATGACAACTTAAAGACCAAGTAAAACCAGAACCCCCAAACAAACACACAAACCATAACCCCCCCAAACACACAAATACACAAACCAGAATCCCCCACACAAATACATAAACAAACCAGAATCCACCAACATACACACAACCACCCCCCCCCAAACACAAAAAACACATCAACAAGAACCTCCCAACAAACAAAACCAACTCAGATCAATTAAATGAGGCACACATTTAAGTGCCCCAGTTCTGATGACTATAAATATGAAATGATGGGCACCAAATGGTCAGGAAAGCTCCTCCCTACTGGTTTTATCTTGGAGAATTTTTCTTTTTTTTTTTTATAATACTGTGAAGTTTTGGTTTTGCAACAGTCCACGACTGTTCTCAGGACCTGGCATTCAGAAAGATGTCATTATAACATCTTGCCAGGACCCATGAGGGCTTGACAGGTTGTTATGAACTGAGGCATGCCTGTGAGAGATATCTTATGAAGAAGACTGTGTCAATCAAAGCATCACCAAGACTAATACAGTATCCCAACATGTACTGGTTGGTCTCTCCATACATCCTTTATATACCTTGATGACCACAGAAAGAGTTTCTTCATACAAAAGTAATATAACATGGAAAATCATTATGTTAATTGAAAATCTGCCTATGGAATTATAGATTGAAATATATAAAGCTTTAAAGTTTCTGAAAAAAAATGGAATGTTGAAAAAATGTTCAAAATTAAGATGACCTGTGATTAAATGTTCAATAAAGCATAGGTATGAGGTGGGAGACATTTCCCTGCCTTATGAAGTAGTAAAGTACAACTCATAAGTGTGGTTCTGGTATTCTCATGACAAAAATTCTTCCAGGTACCCAAGTACATGGAAGAAACTGAGAAAATAGATACTAACACATAACTATGGAGTTAGCGGAGATCCTCCCATGGGATAGCCTGGCTGTGAATTTTAGCCCTTGTACTCAAAATCCTCTGCAGTTTTGGGGGAAATTGTTTAATCTCCTCAGATTTCCATTTATACATCTGGGTACAAAATTAACTACCTTTTTATGTTATTGTGAAAATTAAACTTTTTTTGTCTAAAACCCTCAGTTCTATGCCCGGCAGAGTTTGTGCTAAAAATAAATAAATAAATAAATAAATAAATAAATAAATAAATAAATAAATAAAGAATCCAGTAACTGTTACATATAGTAATTCTGTGCCAATTTAGAAATGTGGAATGTGAGGAGAGGCTTACATATAAATATAAAACATGCTAGGGAGTTTCTTAGGACATTGCTGATTCCATTGCTCTCAATGTGATTTATCTTAATTAACACCCAGAAGTGTTTGGGAATGGGTGTTATTCTTCTTTGCAGTCAATCTATTGATAGCCAATGTTTAAGTTATTATTGACATCTCCTTTGTTCTTGTGTGTTAACTGTATAGTCTGATGTTCAGAAAACACAAATTATCCCTATGGGTTGAAATCCATTAGAGAATAAATTATATTTGTCAAATCATAAAATGTTTGATTTTGAAACATGTTCCAATGAAAGGACTGTGTTGATTATCGTGTTAATGAGAACACCTTCTTGGCTATTGAATGCTATAGGCAATCAATGTTTCACTTCCTCATGTCTCAAAGCACGTAATTTGTAGTTCTCTGGAATGGAGGAGACAGATAGTACCAAATCTTTGTTTTATAGCTCATTCCCCAGAGGAGCTTATAGCTGTGCTGGAAAAGAAATGAAAAAAATAAAAACTTAAGACATATTGTCTGAACCGTACACTGGAATATCATAGAAATTTTTTAACCTTATCAAGGGAGGCTCAAGGGCATTACCTATGATCAGCCACAGGAATATACCAGTCTTACAAACAAGAAAAAATGGAGACATGACAGTTCCACTTTTCATTATTACTTTGCTTATCTGCGTTTTCCTCTTCTTTCCTTTTTGACCTTTTCTTTTCTCTTCCTCTCCAACTTACCTATCAACATTTTGTAAATGATGAGAATATATAAACATATATATATATATATATATATATATATTCTGTGAAATAAAAGTAAGACTAACATTTTAAAGAGAACATCAGAGAGTTCATATACTGTCTCCATATTGAGCAGTATTAAAGGAAATACTTATTGTATGTCAACAAAGCTGCAAGTGCCTACTTGGTGTCAGTAGTAAGTTAGGACCCAGTGAATCCCTCATGTTAACAGGTCTACTTGTAAAAGTCTTCTTAGTTATTTAGTGAAACAGGACAGGGAACAACGTGAAGATCAGTTAAGGCCAAGAAAATGTGATGATAATAGTATAAAACACAAGGTCTTCAGCCAGAGCGTATGAAAAACATGTATCTTAGAGAGTAAGGGCTCTCAGTGAATCACGGAAGACCTAAGTAAGCATTTCTTAGGCATACAAAGGGAAGAAATGCATTCCAAGGATGCTGTGGAAAAGACATCAGATTGTGAGGGTTCGGGATCATGATGATATAGCTTGACTGAAGTAGAAGCATCGTGGGCACAAGGGTAGAGAAGGAATTAGGACATTAATAGGTGGGGCTTTGAAGAGTGAATGCAGAGCACTGGGCTTCATTACAGGCAGGGGACACTGATGATTTCTAAGGAGGCATATCATTAGACTATGTCCGTAGTTGTGAAATGGACTCCAGAACTAGCAATGTGGAGACTGGTAGGCATGTAAGAAACTGACTTATCAACCAAGAGATGTGAGGGACTCTGTTTCAAACACCCTTAAAGGAAGACAGAAGGCTTGACAGGTGGTAGCCTGTGGCTCCGAGAGCAGCGCTTCATCCACTCAACCACCCCCTTTAGCCTTCTAGGTGCCTCTTTTAAGGTCCTTATTTATACCTTGCACAACTATCTGCCCATATCTGTGGTGTATTCTAAGACTGAGCAATTGGTTCTCCTAAATTCTGTGTCCCCACTTATCCCCAATTTCATGTGTCATAAAGTTTTCCTCAATTATGGTAAACTTAGCTTTGGCTCCAAGCTTTGTAAGCTGGCTCTGGACTCATCCATGCACCTGCTTCCTAGGCTCCTCATGAGAGCTAAATGAAAATGCTCCCAGCTAAAGACAAAGTAACACTTTGCATGTGTTTTCCTCCCACTCACACAGCTTAATTGATAGTGACTCTAGTTTAGAGAGGTTTGGACCCAAACTTTTGAGTCACCCTGGACTCCTTTCTCATGGCAGCTAGAGTGAACTTTTTCAAACAGACATCTAAAGATGTAACTTAGTGGTACCTCACTTGCTCAGCTTGTGCAAAGTCCTGAGTTTGGTTCTCTACTACCCCAAAACAAACATAAAACTGAGTCTGTTGAAGCATAACACAGTCCACTTCTCAAAGTCCCCTATGTGTCCCTAAGTATGGCACTTGTAATACAATGCAAAATTCTTCTTTCTACTTATAAAGCCTGGTGTGATCAATTCCTCCATCTCAGCCCAACCTGTCATCATGACATTCTCATCCTCACTGGCTTGTTTCAGGTGCTCTACTCAGTCTCTTTAGTGCAATATTTAACTTTACTTGTCAGTTTGACACACACATCCTAGAATCATCTGCGAGGGGAGCCTGAATGAGGTTGGGCACACCTGGGAGGGACTGTTACAATTAAATGTCTTGGTGTGGAAAGTTATAGCCCATGATGGGTGGCACCATGCCCTAGGTAGATGATCCTGATCTGTATGAGAGTAGAAAATGGAGCTGAGCCCAAGCAAACACTTGAGAGGCACACATCCGTTCTCTCATTACTCTTGCCTGGCTGTAGCTGCTTTGACTTCCTTAAAATAATGGGCTGTAACTTGGAATTGTGAGCTGAAATAAATCCCCTTTCTCTCCTAAGTTGATTTCTTTTGTGATGCTTTATCACAGCAATAAAAATGAAACTGGGGCACTTGGTTCTTTCAATATTCCAATTCCCTGTCATCGTGAGTCTACAAGCCTGCACCCATGTCATTTCCCTTTCTGTGCCCTTTTAAAGCCATAAGACATCTTCTCAGGCCTCTGTTCCAAAGTTGCCCTGTCGTATAGGCTTTCTTGTCAAAGTAGCAGCTACCTCTACTTTCCATTACAAAACTGCCCTACCCCCTGACCCCGGTATGTATGTGTGTACATGTGTGGATGTGCTCTTGAGTGTGTGTGTGTGTGTACACCTAAGGTCAATGTCAATTTTCTTCTGTTGTTGCTCTCTACCTTACATTTTTGAGACATGAACTCAATGAACCTGAAACAAACTCTTCCAACTAGACAGATTAGTCAGCAAGCCTCCTGGACCTACTTGTCTCCACCCACCTAGCTCTAAGGTTGCAGATGTACACTCCCATGCTTGACTTTTATATTGGGTGGTAGAGATTTGAATCCAGGTCTTCATTCATGTGTAGCAAGTGCCTTTATACATCATACTACCTCCCCAGTCCCCAAGCTTCCCTTACATCTCAACATGTATCAGCTTGCTATTTATTACACAGATATTATTTCATGACTGACTCTTTTGGTATAACTAAGATCATTTGAAATTTTATTTATCACACGTATTATATAGGCTGCACAATTTTTGAAGACCTTTACAATTTTACTGCTTACAATATTAATAACTACCCTCATGGTACAGATAGTATTCTTACAGATCAGGACATTTCAGCACAAGGAGGTGAAATAAAATGTTTAGGTCTTACAGCTCAATTGTGGTAGAGCAGGACCAGAAGTCTAAATAATATGACTTTTCACTGTCATGAGTATTGCCATACTTCTGCTCACTTCTCTTCACCTAGAATGTGGCCTGCCTCTGCATTTAGGTAGTCAAAAAATTTCGTTATAGTGATGTGAGGTGATAAGACAATTACCTCTTTCCTGTGCTCATCAACCAAAGCAATAATAGACAAATAAAACTATAATTTTCTTTATTCAACCACCATATACTATTCTCTTTAAGAGAATGATATTGAAGTTCCTTTAAGAAAGTTTTCTGGATTTTTAAAAATCTGCCTGCATGATTTCATTTTTCATTAAAGCATTACATTGTAAATGCAACAGTAAATAATAAACATCAAATCCTTGACTGCCTCCTTATCATGTGCTAAGTGGAGCAAATTAATCCAAAGAAAGCTGTCTCTGAAATTTCTTTCTTTTAATTGCATTGTAGAAGACAGTCAATAGGAATGTTAGCAAAGTCAAACTGAGCAAGCATGTATTTGTCATGTTGGATGCTAGGCCTGGAATAGACGTGTAAGGTATTTGTATATCTGAGATGTTCAAGGTCTTGGGGCTAGAAGAGGAAAAAGCAAATGCAAGCTCTATAGCTAGAGGGTAACAAGAAAGCAAAGGCCATTGGGTAATTGAATACAAGGAGAGGCTTGGTAGATGGAGAGTGTTAGCACTGAAAGAGCTTAGGGATCTGGGAGTTGTGGTGCTCACCTTCTGTCTTAGTGTTGTGTAGGTAGAGGCAAGAGGATGGCAGTGAGTTTGCGGCCAGGCAGAACTACATGCAGAGTTAGTTCAGACCTGGCAGAGCTAAGTAGCAAGGCCCTGTCTCAAAAGCAAATTAAAAAAAAAAAAAAAGAGGATAAACAGTATTTGTAAAATCATCTTAGTGTTCAGGGGTGATGTGGAAGCAGGCAGTATCAATGATGATGGTGGCCGTAAGTTGTGAGTCTTCCTTGACACAGGAATAAGTGTGAATAATGCAAAAATTCTATGTTGTGAATCTTTGTACGAGTTGGTGCCTTATGGAGGGAAAGTATATTAATTTCTGAAAATCCAATTTCTTATTAGCTCCATAAATTGCTATAGGACTATTGAAAACTCAGAAGTACATATGTGTGAAAATTACTGACAAGAATTAAACTAATGTGTTTCCATTTTATGGGCACTTTAAAATACATTTCCTTTAATTGTGTCAACATAGAATCCAGGCTTTATTTAACCCTTTCTTCTTACAGTTGACATTTTGATACAGTTTTTTTTTTAAGATTTCTTTTTATTACTTTAAATTTAATATATCTGTGTATCTTAATATATCAGCACAGATTCCTTAGGAGTTCAGAAAAGGGTGTCAGATCCTCAGGAGCTGGAGTTATGGGAGGTTGTGAACTGCTCTCTGTGGGTGCTAGGAATTAAACCCATATCTTTGGAAGAGTAGTATATACTCTTAGCAACTAAGCCATTGTTCCAGTCCCTGGTATCAGAAATTAACAAAAATTCTGTAAATATTGGTTGAATTTTAGTTGACTTCAGGCTTACTTCGCAGTAACATTTTAAATAAGATCATACTTAATGTTTGTATATCATATATCTTTAAAATCTGTTCAATCATTTATCATGGTCTCTTATTCCTTGTTCTCCCTCTCTGTTCTTGATCCAGCTGGGATCTCCCGCTCCCCTAAGCTCTCTTTCCCTTGACCCTTGCCCTACATTACCCCCACTCACGTCCAGGTAGTTCATGTAGATCTCATCCATTTCTCTGTCATTGGGCAATCCCTGTGTCTTTCTTAGGGTCCTGTTCTCTAGGTAGCTTCAGTTGATTAGCTTGAACTGTTTGGAAGGCACCCAGGCAGTGGGACCGGGACCTGTCCTTAGTGCATGAGCTGGCTGTTTGGAACCTGGGGCTTATGCAGAGACACTTTGCTCAGCCTGGGAGGAGGGGACTGGACCTGCCTGGACTGAATCTACCAGGCTGAGCTGAATACCCAGGGGCATCTTTGCCCTGGAGGAGGTGGGAATAGGAGGTTGCCTCAGGGGAAGGCGGGGCAGGGGGCAGGAGGGGGAGAACAGGGGAATCCGTGGCTGATATGTAAAATTAAATTAAATGATAAAATAAAAAAATCTGTTCAATCAGTTTTCTGTGGGTAAAAGGTGGCATAGATCTTTTAGTATTCCACATATATCTCTCACGAGTCATATGCATTTTTCGTTAAGTTAAATATCATACAACATATTTAAGCTGAATGATTCTGAAAATTCCTTACATTCCAAAAGATGACACTTTATGGTTTATAAAGCTGTTTTGTTTTGTTTTGTTTTCAGCTTACTTGGTCTGCTTTCTCTCAGCAGATCTCAGATATAGTTCAGAAAGTTAGATCAAAGAGAGCTAGTTCAGGATATCATATATAGGCCCCTGAACACCCAAAGAATCAGGTACAATGGGTTCAGACAGCTACCAAAAGCATGCTATTACAGAAACTAGGCAAAGCACCATGCAGGATCATTAATCAAATGGCACGATGAGAGCAGCATTGATGGACAGTGGTTCCCTGGACAGTTGTGGGATGTTCATCACAAGAATGCAGACACCCTATATGTAACTCTAGACTTAGCTGGGCCTACATAAACCATATCTAAAAATGAGTTGGTAGAGAAGAGAAAAACTCAACTCTAAGGTCCCTTCTACCTCGAAGTTCAGAAACTAAAGTAAATGAAGCAGAATAAACACAACTATTAGGAGATTCTTGGGAGCATGGCTCCATTTGAGTGAATCATGATGGTTTTAAGAACTTAGGACACAAAGTACATTGGACTTGCCACTCCCAGAAGTCTACAAATTGGCAAGTCTCTTTATATGGAATTTAGTAAGAATTATTTTTATTTCTATATCTGGCACTTCCCCATACATGAAACCCAAATTTTCTTTGGTAAGACCATTGCTCCATTTAAATGATTTCCTTCTATTAGGCATTTAAAAAACCCTTTCATATAGTAGATACATTTTATGATAATATATTAAAAAGCAAGAAGGATTCTTTTCAGGCACTCTAGAGTGATGAAAACAAAGTTGACACTAGTTAACAGAAATTTTATTGTTTATTTGTTCTTAGATCATATTTCCAAACCATCTGCCTATGGAATGTGGAGTGAGAAATAAACCTATAGAATTCAATTTTAGAGAACTATAGTATCAAATGCTGAAAATATACAGCATGCATTTTTACATATTTTCCTCTGTAATCTATAACATAATAGGTCATAGGACCTGTTTCCTTTGGTCATTGATGGGAGTTGTTGTGTTTTGAGGCAAAAACTAGTTAATGAGTGAAGGCCAGAGTCAAGACGGAGTCCTGCTACTGACTTGCTGAGGGATTTCATTCTCATCATCTGAGATCAAGGGCTGCATTTTATTGCTAGTTCCTCAGAAGTTTCTGAATCCAAAATTTTGTGTTCTTATTTAGAAAAGCTCTTAATTTTCTCTCCTTATCAGCTCTATAACTGCTGATTCCAATTGCTGATTTCTACACAATTCCCTTACAAATGTCAGTGCACATCAACTCAACTGAGAGTTCTTGATCTGAGAAGCAGAAAGCATTCTATCCCCAAGTCTGCGATCTCTTAGAAATCTCACTTTATTATAGCAAGATTACATGAAAGAACTGTGGACCTCTGATTGGCATTTCTATAGATGAAATAGTTCTATCAGAAGAACTTAATGAACCCCAAGATCACATTAGTACTTTATATTTCTGAGGTGAGTCATTGGATGAATATTTGAGTTATATTTATTTTTTTCAAGTTAAGTCCACAAATGGAAGTTAGTGAAGTTTTAATTACTGAACTGATAACTTATGAATTTGTGTTTGATTGTCACATAAGAGGTGTCAAAAATTGTTATTGAATAGACAGAGCATCATGGACTTTCAAACAAAGAACATATACAGGGATACTGATGATGTGATAATTCATGATACCATGGTGGTAAAAGCCACCTCCTCTTCTGTAAATGCATTTCCAAGGCATGAGAGCTC
Source organism: Peromyscus leucopus (assembly GCF_004664715.2). Classification (NCBI taxonomy): domain Eukaryota; kingdom Metazoa; phylum Chordata; class Mammalia; order Rodentia; family Cricetidae; genus Peromyscus; species Peromyscus leucopus. Next base: position 4,912,939 of record NC_051070.1, on the reverse strand, counting down.
AGTGTGAACTGAAGTCTTCTGGACCTTAAGACACTTAGCCCTGGCATCTTAAGTTAATTTATGGATGTGGCTTTTGTAGCTTGTCATGGAGATAATTTGTCTACAATCATTTCTTAGACATCACTGAATAGCCATCCTGTAATAAAAGTCCATCATTATTATATTGAATCTGACTTAAATAGAGAGTGTAAGTTGTACTCTATTGTAGAATGCATTTAAATACCTTGATTAAGCCCTCCTAATTCAATTTCCAATGACATTTCATGCTCTTAGTGGTTAACATTTCTTGCCCTACACAGTAAATTCCTTCTCTTGGCTTCTTACCATATTCATTGATTCTATTTTTCTATTAGTTGATGAAAATGTGAATATTTGTATGAGTTGATGTTAACTACAGTTACTCAACAATTTTAGATCCTGTAACTAGTGAAGCTAATGTAAATATATTGAGTTTGTCATGGTTGCCTTGCAATTTAAGAGTCACAGTACAACTGAGATAATTATTCATTAATTATTATTCTTCCTTGTCATCTTTGGGATTGTAGCTGCTCTTAATCCAGCCCAAGGCTTTCAAAGCAGGGGGTGCACCGAGTTAGCTGAGATGATAAACTAAAACCGAGTTATATTTGTGGCTCTCCTGGAGGAAAACTGGCGTGAATACAATATAGAGTGAATTCCAATTCTCTAGGTCAGAGATTGTGAATCGAAGGTCCCAGGTGATTTTCATCAGTTGAAAAATTCTCAGGCATGTGCCCTCATCTTCTGAATGCTTGAGGTAGAGTTCAGAGTCTGGTCTCACAATACCTCTGAAAGATACTGATGCACATTCATGTTTCTGCAGCTCTGTTTAGACCTTATTAAAACAATTAAGGATAGCTTTGTTTCCTGGACGGTCCAGGTGCCAAAGCTCAAATCCAAACTCACTTAAACCGACACTCCATAGTACACAGAGGTCTCTTCAAAGATACACAAGCTTATCAGCACTCCAATGAACAGATTCCCAACTTGATCTTATTGGGAAACTCAATTCCCTTGTCTTGTGAGGAACTTCCCTTCACTCATGGCTAGAACATTAGAAATTATATAAGGAAGGCAAGAACCAGAGCTGTTTCTACCCATCACTAATGAGGCTTAAGCCAATTTAAGCCTAAAGTAGGGCTCTCGCTTTCACCCGAGGCCCTTAATTTGGCACTTTATTATCTGAATAATAGTGAATGTGGGTGTCATTTTATATTTTAAACTTGTGTCTTCTTTTTAAAGTATGACTCTCAAGTTGTATTAGCTTTAGCCTGCTGAGTCTGGCTGTGGTGCTAGCATGGAACAATTCCTGACATATCGGAAAGGCTAATAAATATTAGCTCCTTGAGTTTAGCATCTATTTGCCATTCCTGCCACCTTGTATCATTTACCTCTGAATCTTGAATTGAATTCTGGATCGACTCAGTGGCACACATGTGTGATGTGCCGACACATGGTGCACATTTATGGATGACTGTGTTTACAAAACAAGACTTAAGTACCAAGGGGTGCAGTCTCTCACTAAGAACTCTGCTTGCTTGTCAGTGCAGGTGAGGCTTCCAGCCTCTCTATTTGCATTTATCCAATACCTGCCAAGCAAAGCATATGGGGAGTTGGGTTTTTTAAAGATAAAACTCTTTTTAAACCAAAGTGAAGTTGCTTAAGATTCAAATGACAGTTCTTTGCTGAAAGTCAAATTGTATTCTTTGCCCTCTCTTTGACAATGATTATAGTAATTGAACAGAACATAGTCTTCTCCATTGAAGTGTATGAATGTAGACACTTAAGGTTATATTCCCAAAGTACCATGTGTAGACTTAGCCAGGAGCCTCCTGTTAATAACAGTGATGTCATGCAAGGAAGTACTTTTGTTCACTGGGTTGAAAATGTACCTCATGACACTAATGCAAGTATCCCTGAACATCATCAATTATCCCATTTTTCTATTACTTCTTTTCAATTAATTTCATTCCATAATGGAGAGTTAGCTGGCTTATGTCTCTTCTGGTTTAATGATAGTAACATTATCATTTTCAGTGTTTATCAAGTGCTGACTGGATCTTTTTGGTTGAAGAGTTGGTTAGGAAAATGACTGTCAAGCTCACTCACCACCATAGTGACCGAATTTTAATACCTTCTGGGGATACAGGCATTTATATAATCTAACTTCATGTGCTGAGGTGCAGTGTATGTGGTGTATTTATGATTGAACAGAAAGTTTCAAACAGCAGCCTGTGAAATTGGATTTTAGATGTAATGTACCATAAATAAGTGCTATAAAGATTGCCTTTAATGCTATAAATCAGATTTTATTGGTTTCAGCTATCTCATTCTGGTTATTGTATTACCCACAAAATCAGAGGAAATCAAAGAGCTAGAATATTTTTTATTTTAATATCCTATATTCTACATGGATGGCACATACACCCTCACAGTTTCCTCTTTAGGTAGTTTGGACAAGGTTGGCAGATGGCAGACCCTAGCAAAATATCATTGGCCGTATCTGTGTAAACAACCAAACTTTGGGATGCCAAGCATTTTTAAAAGTCCTGTCTGTGAAATATACAAGGCAGTTGGATTGACAGGTTCCTTCCCTCCCCGAGAAGCTAGTTGTCAAGTTCTTCATGCCTAACTGACACCTGTGGAGATTGGCAGGTGAATCGTACTTTGCACCTTCTCCAAAGTTCACAGACATGGATGATGGAGCTTTCCATTGAGGGTGAGGAGAGGGGCCATGCATGGCTCATCTGTGTGACAGAAAGCAAAACTAACTGTTGCTATAAAAAGGTCGCCTCCTAAGCAGTCTCCCAGTATTTGATTTAGAACAATTGCCCTCACTCTGTCTCCTATTTTGATGGTTTTCTATTAAAAATGGCTTAGTCAAGAAAATCAAATATAGTTGTTGTTATTTTTCTGGTAACAGAATGGACCTACAGAGACCAGGGAACTACATGAACTAGTTAGTGATTGGTCAGGGTGGCAGATACCTGTAATCCCAGTAATCACAACACAGAAGCAGGGCCATCATTGTAATCCCAAAGTTGACTGAGGAAATCTAATCTCAATAAAATAAAGAAAATCAAAATGAAGGCATAGAAGAGCCAGTTAAAATCAATAGTTATCAAGCTACTTACAGAGCAGTTTGTTCCTGGATAGCATGTCACTCTCTTCAGCATTTTCCTACATTCTTCTGTACCTTGAAAGTAGCCTTTGGAAGCCAATTTCCTTCTCATTGGTCGAGCATGAAGCCATTTAACCCTAGATCAGTCCATGATGGAAGTCTCTTGAGCAGAGTCTGTCAGGAGCTACAGCCTCATTATGCTTCATTTATGATTTAGCTAATTTATTCCACAAGGTGTGCTGTCATTAGTTAAGAGCCCATCTGAAAGCCTAAGTCAACTTAGTAATCACAGACAATAATAAACTGTTGTGCTTTGTGTTAATTCTGGAGAGATCTAATTTCTACAAATGCTTAAGTGATCATCAACTTGCTAGACCAAAAGCCATCTGTGACAAGAACATTGTTGATATAATGCCTGTCTGAGCCCAGCAATTATTTTTCCCCAACATAGGAAATCTTCCTGATGCCACCTTTCCTGGCTGTGAACTGAACTGGAAGAACCGAAGGGATTACACTGATCAGGGCTTGACATTTATGGCTGCCAGTTGGTGGCTAGAAATACAGCCAAGGAGCTCATCCCTAGACCTGGGAGGCAGCTGGGTCGTGCATTGGCGCTTGTTTTAAGCTGTGCTCAATTTTCTGGGAGTCCCTTCAGCTTCCTGGATAGAACAAAGAACTACCCTTGCCTGTAAATGTGTGTGCAGCTAAAGCAGGAGAGTAATGTCTCTTATCTTTGCAGATTCCTGATGCTCTTCCCATGTCCCAATTGGAGCTTGAGGGATACACCTTCTCTCTATCCACACTGCCTTTCTCCATGGTACCATCACCAATGTGAATATCCCTTTTCGGCATCAGACCAACCATACTCCTCCAGTTAAATTTTCAGATTTTGTTTGTATTCCTCTCTGGATGTCTCCAGGCAAATGTTAAGAACATCAGTTGCTCTTGTGGCTTGCCTGGTTAACCTGAACTGATCATCTCCCCTACCCCCATCTATCTAAGATCACGAGGTATCAACTTTTTTTCCCAGCAAAGCTGAGTTTGCTACACCACTGCGAAAAGGCAGACTGTGAAAACTAGGAGAGCCATGTGCATCTTTCCAAATACGAGGAAAGACAGGGGTTCTTATAGGACTTTGAGGGATAATAGAGTTTAGGCAAAATGTAAATAAGGAAGAGATTGGATAGAAATACACCTGGTTTTGCTTTCCTTATAAAATTTCTAATGTTCTAGCCATGAGTGGAGGGAAGCTCCTCTCAAGACAAGGAAACTGAGTTTCCTGATATGATCCATTGGGATCTGTTCATTGGGGTACTGATAAGCTTGTGCATTTCTGAAGAGACCTCTGTGTACTATATGGAGTTTCATTTTAAGTGAGTTGAGATTTTTGAGCCAATATATTTGTGTGCACATCTAGAAGACTCTTTAGGTCTGCATCCAGAAGTAAGATTGCTGGGCTGTGAGCCATGTTCATGTCCAATGTCACAAAGTGTAACAAAGCGTTTACCCAATGACTACATAAACTTGCATTCCCAATAGAGTTGTGTGAGTTTTCATATCTGCACAGTTTTTCCAACACTCAATTAAAAGAGATGTTTTCTCAGGGCTTTTTTGGAGTCAAGTTATCATGCAGCCCACATCTCAGATTTGCTCTACAGTCAAGGATGATCTTAGACTCTGTTTCCCCTACATCCACATCCTGAGTGCTAGCATGACACATGCATGCTAACATGCCTGGAATATGGGCTCCTGAGGACTGAACCCAGGTTTCAGTACAACCTAAGCAAGCATTCTCTGTACCAATAGCGCTCCATCTCCAGCCATTTAGTGGGCCATTGGTATTTTTATGTTTATTATGTACTTATTATTTGGTTCATGCTTAAAAAAATGTAAATTTCTTAATAAGATTGAGCATGTTAAAATGAAAATTTCATGAACAATTTCTTTCATTTATAAACTTTTTTCCCAGTTTTTTGAGACAGGGATTCTCTGTCTAGTCCTGACTGTCCTGGAACTAGCTCTATAGACCAGCCTGGCACTGAATTCAAAGATCCTCTTGCCTTGTTCTCCCAAGTGCTGAAATTAAAGGCCTGTGCTACTATGCTTGGCACATTTATAAACTTTTAATTATACAATATTTTAAAAATTTACTTGTGACATTTGCCAATTTTTTCCTGATACTACTTTTGTTCTCCTGGTAAAGAATATGTGTGTATATGTGTTCCGTGTGTGTGTGTGTGTGTGTGTGTGTGTGTGTGTGTGTGTGTGTTGTATACGTACATAAACACAAGCCTCATACGGGCAGTTCAGAACAAAATGTCTTGTATCTTCCTCTCTCTCTCCACCTTATCCCCTTGAGACAGGGTCTCACTGGTACAGCAACTTATTGTCTGGCCTAAGACTGACCAGCAAACGCCCAGGATCCACCTCTATCTGTTTAAGAAGCTTTTAAATTTCATTCAGTCTCACTTTTCAACTCTTAGTGCTATGGATTCCTATTTGAAAGTCTTTACCTGTATTTATATCTTGAAATATTTTTTCCTATATTTTCCTCTGGCAGTTTCAAAGTTTTGAGTATTATAAGGTCTTTGTTCCAGTTTGAATTGATTTTTGTGCAAAGTGTAAGAGATGGCTCTAATGTCATTATTTGTAAGTAGATAGCCTTTTATTTTCTACACCATTTGAGGAAGAGGCAGTCATGTTTTTCTAATGTTCATTTTTGATGCCCCCGTTAAAATTTAGGTTGATGTAGATCTATAGGTTTATTTGTTGTTGTTTTTCTCTGCCATTGATGTACATGACTTGTGTTGTTTGCTGTTTTCATTACTGTGGCTCTACAGTATAATTTAAAGATGATACCTTCAGTGTTGCTCTATAGATTCAACTTTTCTGTGACTACCTGTGGTTTATTCTTTCATAATAATTTTGGAATTTTTCCTATTTTTTGAAGAATATCATTGGAGTTTTGATGGAGATTGTATTGAATTTTGGTAATAGAGCCATTTTCCCAATATTTTCTGATTTTTATGTATAAAGAATATTGCTTACATGGTAGCAATCTTGTAATTTTTTGAATTGTGTGGGATTTAGCTAACAAATGTTAAGGGAAATTTATACCACTTATATACATATTTATTTAAAGGGCATGTTTTATGGCCACTCATGACAGCAATTTTCATAAATAATTCATACCTTCCTAAAATTAAGGTGTAGTCTTGAGCTATTTGGTACATTTTAATCAAGGTTATGCTATCTAAATCTTTACCACCTTATTGACTTTTTGTTTGCCCAGTCTTTCAGTTTATGAGAGAGTATATAAAAACCTCCTAATATCTTGGTGAATTTGTCATTTTCTCATTATGTGGCAGTAAAATGTCAATGTACAGCTACATCATTGCATTTCATATAATCTTTAATCTTTAAGTAACTGGTTAAGTAAAACTTGTATCATTATACAGAGCCCTTATTTGTCTATGTTCATAGGGTTTATTTCCCAGTAACATATATTCTACTCCTTATGATATTTGCAGTTAATATTTATAGACATGGCTACTTTCATTCCTTTAAAATATGAACAGGAGCAAATATATTTATATTCATGTGTGTATATGTGTATACATGAGTGAAACATTTATAATTGTGTGTATTCATTCAATTTTGTAATACTGGATAGAATACTTCATTAGAATATTAATTTCCCCTTTCTCTTGTACAATTTGTATCTCATCCTGGTTTGTTTTTATTTTTTCTCATTTTTTTCTTCCTTTTCAGTTACATCTTTATAATTATACTTGAAGTTCATTAACTATTTTTCTCATAGTTAACGATAGATTATTTTGACATTCCTGCTTAGCACAGCTTAAAGCTACTCATTATTTTGTTCTTATCTCAAATGATATACAAGATATTATAATGTTTTCCTTATATTGTGGTGATTCTCCCTCCCAGCTTACATACTATTATTTCCCAAACCTGTTAAGTGTGTTTCCTCAGGCCCTTACAGGGTTGACTGTTTTGCACATTTATGTATGTTTGTGCATACCACATATTGGCTAGGTTCTTTACTCAGAACCCAACCTTCCATTTCAGACCTTCCATATGGTCTAATTTTCTTTCTTCCTGAAGTATGTCCTTTAGAATTTCATTTAGGGAGAGCCTGTATATAGTGAACACTCACAGCCTTGCTTTTTTCAAAATGTCCTTAGCTTGCCTTTGTTCTGGAAACATAGTTTTTCTTGCAATAATAGTTTCTAGGGTGTTGCCTTTCTTTCCCAAAGTACTGGACACTGTCTTCTGAGATCTGTGGCTCTATCAGGTTGTCACTCATCAATATGGTTGTCTGTTTGTAAGCTATATTTACTTTTCCCTCTGTTTCTAGTAAATATCTCGTCTTTTTCTTTGGAAATGTATCTTTTAATCTCAGTATGGCTAAATATTGATTTTTAAAAATTCATTTAGTTTTGATGTCATTAAGCATTTTGGATAAGAAGTCAGTGTCTTTAATACATTGTTAGATATATTGATTATTATTAGTCTTTCACTTCTTGTCTTTTCCCAGTTCCATCATTCTGAACTCTGATATGCCATGTTTATAAACTCAATTTTTCTCTGTATAGTTTTTTTTTATCCTGTCAACTCCTATCTTGTTTCAGTGTTTTATCTCTAAGTTGATTGTATCAGGTCTGCATTTAAGTTCATTGATCCTCTTTTCAGTTATGTTGAGTTTACTGTTCTTTCATCCTACTATAATTTTAAATTAAAAAAATGTGACATGTCTGAATTATTCTTTTTAAAATCTGATTTGCTTTGAAAAGTCAGACTGTGTCACAGGTCCAGGCCTTTTGCACTCTAGAACATTCCGGGGTTTCCTGTTTGTGGTGTCTGTGCTGTATGTCTGTGTTGTACTTAAGTTGCAGTTTCTTTGTTTTTCTTAGCCTTGTCTTGAGAACTGTTTGTCTTACAACTTGATGTTGTGTCCCTCTAGAGAGGATTTCCAGGACCATGGGATATGTAATTAATTATTTTCTATGCTTAAGATTTCCTAGTTCCCAGTACAAGTATGAATGTGGGTCACAAATGTCTTAATCCTCATAATGATTAATTACATTTTCTAGTTCTCCTTCACACTTAGTGGCAAGTTCCCTGGCTCTTCTCCCAGGGTCAAAGATTGTTCATACTTAAGTCTTCTACTGTGGAGTCTGAGCTTTATGTTGGGCTCTCTGAAGTTTCTCCCTGTGAGCAGACTGTGCCCCCCTCATCTCTCACCTCATGTACCCTCAAAAGTGATTCAAGTAGCATCAATGCCACAGAACTTGATCAATACCTTTGGGACATTTGTGGCTTTGATATTGGCTTTCCTCCTCTGGGGTTTGACTCTCATGTCTCTGAGGCTTTACTTCAGTTTGAATTCCATACTCTCCTACCATTTTGAAATATACGTGCTTCCAGATTTAATTATATTCTCTACTTTTGCACATTATTAAAAAGATAATTATTGAGAAAATTGAGAAATTCAAAACCAGAAGTCTCCTCTGAGGTTCTTTGTTTTTATAATGTCAGTCAAAATAGAGATGGGGGGGAATCATTCTGAATTTTTGTGTTTTAGATGTACAATTCAATTCAGCATTATAATTACAGACAATTTTTTTAACTTCTAAAATTAAACTAAAGGCAGAAATGTTCACATGTGAAAAGACCAGTACATATTAGATGGACTGTGAGAAACTGGCCTAGAGTTCCAGATGGTAGGTATGTTATTCGAATGGGGTAGATAAATGTTGATATTTCAGGCAAGCTCCTTTAGTTTCAATGACAGGATTGGAAATAGACAAAAAGAGTTAAAAATAAGACACTCAGAGTGGTTTTATTCTAGAGTGGCTAGTGGACTTTTCCTCCCCAGTGTACCTGGTAATTGTCTATCAACACTTCCCTGTATCTAACATCAGTACCCTGTGGTCTACTCAGATCAAAGAGTGGAGGATTAATAAAGGCTTTATTGTGAAAGATCATCCATAAATGCTATAGTTTTTCTCTAAAGAACAACAGAAGACACTGTGTCCAATAGTCTTAAATTTTAATGAGGAAAAAAGGAAGTTTTAAGGGTGAACAATGCAATTCTTGTGAAAGAAGAAATACGTACTTCATTTCTCTGGTTTTCTCTTCTAACACCTATGACAAATCTGTCATATTTAGAGATTATTCAGTCTCAGTCTGTAGCATCTCATATGTACCTGCTGTACCCGAGGCATGCTACAAACTTCCCCTAATAAAAATTACCACCAGTAAAATTAGGCTATATTATACTTCTTAAATATCACTTGAAATTTTCCCAGATATGGTAACGAAGGTTCCACAACCACAGTCAATTTCAGTTCACTTTGTTGAATATGTTACATATTCCTTCGGCATTTCCATGGATGAAATGGTACCTGAACCAATGCTGTGGCTCATGAAATCTTCACTTAAAAAATAAGGATGCAGAACGTCACAGAAGGTGGAAAGGGACCTGGCACGGAGCCACTTAGTGCTCATGTATCTAAAGACCCATGCAAAGCAGGGCTCAGTTCAGCTGAGTCAAGACTAAATGTGTAAATGTGATGCTCTGTTGATGACAGCCACTGTGGTTTGAACACTTGTGTTCCCTCCAAGACTCTTGGTGAAACTTAATCTTCAAAAACAGAATTCAAAGATGGCAATAGGAGATGATCTGGCCATCAGACTTGAATCATTTGGTTGCAATCAGCACATGATAAATGATATTGAGAGAGTGAATTCAGCTCTTCAGTGTCTCCTCTGCCCCTTTCATCTTTCACAAAGTATGAATCTCACCACACACTAAATACTGCTAAAACTTCTCAACCTGAAGACTATAAGAAGTAAGTGTTTGTTCTTTATGAATTACCTGGTCGAAGTTATTTCTTTACAATTTCAGGAACTGACTAATTTGTGACCTAAAACCAGGCTTTCATAATCTGAAAGAAAATTGATTTATAGAAAGTGGTTTGCTGAGCCCCAGAGTAATAATATAATTTAACTTCTGATTATCAAAGCATAGTTTGCTGTTTACAATTCAGACTTATGATTCTTCACAAGGCAGTTACAAGCACACACCTTAGAACAAAAGGAATTTAGGTCCCCATCTAAGGCTGAAATCTATGATTTGGTGAAGGAAGATGGTCATTATTTTTGCCATGCAGTGACTGTCTGGTGAGCTCTGAGAATACTGTATAGTATCAAGTGGATTCTGGTCCTGAGCAGCTTCCATTAGGAAATCAAGTCACTCTTTTGAGTGGCAATACTGCTTCTTTTTATCCTTAGTGTTGATGGTGGCACTTTGATCGTGCAGACTGTACACTGCGCTAAGGATTGAGGAAAGTACTGCCTCTGTCCATATGGTGCATCATCTGAATACATCAGGTAGGACATCAGTAGAAAAGATGAGGACTACGATGCCCATGTTTACAGTGACACCAGCAAGGCATTTGTCTGTGTCTCTCCCCTCCCCAGGCTGCTAGCCACTCTTACAAGGAGGACCTCTCCTAATTCCCTTTCCACCCTTTCATCCTGCTTCCCTGTCACTCCTCTGACCCTGGGAGCAGTGAGCCCACAGTGCTCCTCTTCCCTGCAGTGAGTCAAAATCCGGAGAAACAGATTCCTGCCCCACCCCCTGAGTCAGCCAGCATGGATGTGCTCATCAACAGGGACTCCTGTTCCTCAGACTTCCACACAGGAAGGCGGGACTATAAAGAGGGGGCATGCATACCAGCACAACAGGGGAAGGCAGAAACGAAGAACCGCTGCAGAAAGCAAAACAAATCTCAGCTTGGGTCAGGAACAAACAGCACACAGTTCTCTTTGCTAAAGAATGAAATCCATCGTCACAAAAGGTTGGTTTAGGGACTGAGATTCTTGTGTGTGTGTGTGTGTGTGTGTGTGTGTGAATGTGTTTTGAATGAATATAGCATACTCCAAAGGAACTAGAGAATGTTGATTCTAGAAATACGTTAAAGAAGATGAACAATTAGAATAACTTGTCACTTCAGTGAATATGAGGACCCGGAGACATGGCAATACTATGGAATTAGCTGTAAGCACTGTGTATAAAGGAGTTGCTTCTAAGACCTTGAATTCTTTTAGCAGTAACTTCTTGATGTCCACTGGTGTTTTGTATGCCACAAGTACACATGTAATGGAGATGGATGGTATGGAGAAGGTGTTTAAGCCTAATCCTCATTATCATGGTTTTTGGAGATTGAATCTGTAATGATTTGAGTGCACAATGTTCCCAGCAGGTTCATATGTCTGAACACTTGGTCTCCAGCTGATGACACTGTTTTGGAAGGCTATGGAGGCTTTAGGGGACAGAACTTCGATAGAGGAATTGGGACACTAGGCGCAGGCCTTGAGGATTTATTGCTCAGTATTGTTCCTGCCCCACCTCTCTACTTCCTTTTCCACTGAGTTGTGAAGAAGCAGCTGCTGCAAAGCTGTGCTCACCATGCCACTGCGAACTGTGACCCTCAAACTGCAGGGCAGACAAAGCTTCCCTCTCTCTTACCTGCTTCTTGACAGTTATCTGACCACGGTGATAAGAAAGGTAAGTAACCAGGGCTTTTGAGAGGTAATTGCATAAAGGAGCTATGGCACTCATGGAAGTGATTTCCATCCTTAGAAATTGAGACTCCAGAGGATCTGAGCCACTTCCACAGGTCCGTGATTTTGGTTTTCAAGCCCCTAGAAATGTGTTGCTTGTTGACTTCACACAAGTGAGAGTGGCCTGAGAAGGAAAGAGAACCCCAATCCGGAAAATGACCCCACAAGGTTAACCTGTTGTCAAGGCTTTGAAACATACTTTGGTTAATGATTGACACGGATGGGTTCAGCCCTCTGAGGGTCATGTCTCCTTGGGCAGCTGGTCCTGACGTATATAAGGAGGCAAATTTAGCAAGCTATGGGAGTAAACCAGTAAAAATTATTCCTCTACAGTCTTGGCTTTGATTCTTGCCTCTAGGTTCCTGCCTTGAGTTTCTACTTTAGCATCCCCTAATAATAAACTGAAATTTTTAAGCCAAATAAGTCCTTTCCTACCCAAGTTGCCTTAGGTCATAATCTCTGTCACAAAAACAGAAACAAAACTGAGACCAAACTGTAAGCGGGTTTTTCTTCTTTCCAAACCTCCATTCTATACTGTTTCCTTACAGTCGTCCTAATGAATTCAGTAGGTCATATTTGTGATGAGCTACAAAGGGAAGATATCCTTGCATGCTGCATTTGAACCTCGCATTTGGCCCATCTTTCCCTGATGATACCCAAAGCAAAGAATTATGAAGAAAAGTAAGAAAAAAGGAGAGAATCACTTGTTTTATGTCACCAATACTAAATAAGGATTTATAAACTAGAGAACTGGGCTCCTTTGAAGTTTAAATGCTGTCTAACAAATGATCCTTCTCTTATCATATCAAAAGGTAATATTTCTGGAAATGTTAGGTCAAAGCCTGGGCTCTGGTAGCTCTATTAGGTTAGGCTTGGCCACCTATCCTAAACAGGCCAATTAAAGATATAATTGATTTTTATCAAGCAGAGAAAGGAGATGTTTGTAGATGTATCCAACAGTCTTATTAAATAAGAAACACAGAACCAATGTAAAAGAGAAAGCCGAGAGGTCAGAGCTCAGAGCTAAAATCTCACCCTTCCTCCTGCGGTGTCCCAGCTTCCCGAAAAGAGAGCTGTATCCTGTCTGTCCATCCTTTTATAGTATTTTGTTCTGCCTTCTCATTGGTTGTAAACCCAAACACGTGACTGCCTCGTCACTGTCTGTATGTGCAGCCCCCCAGGTCTTAAAGGCATATGTCTCCAATGCTGGCTGTATCCCTGAACACACAGAGATCTATGGGATTAAAGGCGTGTGCCACCACTGCCACACTCTTGCTATGGCTCTAATAGCTCTGACCCCCGGGTAACTTTATTTATTAACATACAATCAAAATCACATTTCAGTACAATTAGAATACCACCACAGATGTATTTAGTGTAACCATATCTGAAAAGATAAGGAGACACACCCAAGTCTACCTTCATTGTACAGAAAGGAAGTTTAGCTTTAAATTGAAGGTAAGAAGCAAAACTAAGCAATCTTGGGTAATGTGTGGTCCTGCCCGTTGTTAACTTAGCCATGAGCTTCATTATCTCAGCTGCTGGTTCCCAGCCTGTCCTATACCATATGAAATGTCTTCCAAGAGACAAGCCACATTCCACCTGTAATATGCCCCAGGTCCCCAGGGTTTTCCTTCCCTAGTAGAGGACTCTTGGGGAAAATTAGATTCCCTAGGGCTCTAGTGCCTAAATGGTCTAATCGTCAGAGCGAGGACTAATGTCTCTCCTTAGATGGCTTTGAACCTGCCAATACAGTTACAGCTAGAGCTACAGAACACTTCAGTCTCACTCATCTGCTCTCTCCTGGAGTACTTTTTAATCTCCTTAGGCCTTTGTTTCATAAAAGCCTTTAAAACTTTCTTCTTACCAGAATCTTTAGACATTGCATTGGTTTTACTCTACAGCGGTGAGATATGAGCTCTGTTTTCTATGAAAATATTTCCTACTAAGACCTCAGCTCCTTCCACCCTGTAGCTCACAAACAGCTCTTAGGTGTTTTCTACATCTTTAAAGGCTTGTCATGCTCCAAAATGGTGTTTCTTCCCTTGTCTGTAGTAACTTCTTGTGGGAAATTTCATTGACTTTCAAAGATTATTTCCATTTCTATAAAATCATGGGTCATATAATTTAACCTTAGTTCTGATTCCTACTTAATTTCAGGCTCATATAGCTCCGAGCCCAGAGACTATTGGGAGCTCATTTCCCCTCCTCTGACCATGCAGGTCCTTCTGCTGCAGCCTTGCCAGTGTTTCTCAGAATACCCTTCTCTGGGCCCGAGCAACAATGCCCTGATAGGGGCCTGTCTGGCTTCTCCCTCAAGGATTCTGTTACTGGTTTGCACATAGAAAACCGGTGTTTTTATGATATTCCCAATTCAAGCTAATTAAAAAGGAATAATGAATGTTATTCTCTTGGGGTTATAATTTTCCAGCACTTACTTTATGAAAACAGATAATTATGTTTTTCCTTGCCTAGACATTGTGCACCTTTCCGGTTTAAGGATCTACTATTCTCAGACTAGTCCTTGAAATATGCAGGGCAACTCACTTGGGAACCCCTTCTGTCCATGGTACTTCATGCTCTCCTGCCTTCATTTGGTTCATTACCCTGCCTCAAACCAATCCATACTCAACTAACTTTTTAATTATTGCCTCTTTCTTTGCTAGAACTCAGTTCTGACCTGCTTTTCTCCATTAGCCTTTCCAGACATACCACCAGGGTTGCGTACCTATCTGATATGTTCTCTTTAGCACTCTGAACATAGTTCATGGGACTCCAATAGCATCTTACACAGATGCACCCATGGCTAGCATCTAGATTCCTCACGAAGGAACCTATGCAACCCCATCTTCTCCATGGTAGGACTCTGAGTCCAGAGTGCAGATATGGCAACAAATGGACCTTTCTTGCCCTGAACTGCTAGACCTACTGCTTCACAGTATATATGATATTATATGACTAGAGGAGACCTATAAACCAGGTAAATCTCTCCTCCAAATGAATATAACATCAGCCTGCTCACAGGATGTGGAAACTACCAGTTCAGCCTGACAGAGAAAAGTAGAGGAAAGGACCAGAAAATAAGCTTTGTCCACAGCCCTGTGTTCTGCTCAGCTTTGTCTGCATTTCTGCTTCTTTAATTAAGGAAAAACAATCCCTTAAAACCTTGACTGCATGGGCACAGACTACTTCCCCGATGATTTGATGAAATCTAAAGCTTTCCCTGGGCACCGATTCTTTCATCTGGCTTCCGAAAATGTTTAAGCCAAGAAGAAAGTACACTTGTCCTTGCCAGGGACTTGCAAAATGTGCTCCTGACTGGCAAAACACAAAATGCTTCAAAGAGTGAGGAAATCATACAGCACGGGCTGCCTTTTGATAATAGCAAATGGGCTCCGGTTTGTGTTGAGATGGGAGGGAAGGTGCTTACTGCATAGTAAGTACACGGTTGATAAGGGAACCGCTGGCACTGTTGCCAGGCCTCACTCTCAAACATGCCCGCCACACCACTCACTTTGGATGAAGTTGCCTGTACAGAGTGAGGGAAGAAATTTGGCTGCAAGGGTGCAATTTGGCACAGTTCAGCTGTCACTACTGAAAAGGCAAGCAGTATGCCATTGGGTTTGGGGCTTGGGCACATCAAATGGGTCCCTCATCCTATCTCTCTTGCCTCCGCTGGCCCATAGCACAACATGGATCATTTTATTTACTTTTGGTGCTTCACAGTGCCAGAGCCACAGCGGGCAGCTCTGGAGGGAAGCAGCATATTTTTCCAAGAGTCTGTAATGCTGGGAACTCAGAATGGAGTTGACATAAATCTAATGAAAGAAAGTCGCTCTCTTACCCTCCCTCGAATCACAGAAAGCAGTGGCATTTGGAAAATTGTGTTCTAAATGAGCTTGTGAGGGCAGGAGTTCAGGAGAAGCCAGCTATGAGTTTATATGTATTTGAAGATGTCTGCTCTAGTCTTTTACCTTCTGCTGTTTGAAGATAAAGATATTCTGCTTTAGGGAATTAAATTTAAATATCATGTGTGAGCACCTGAGGGATTTAAAAAAGGGGGAGTGGATTTTATAATCTATTGGTTATGGACAAATAAACTAAAAGTTAAAGAAAATGAATGAAAATGCCTTTCTTGGTTGTTTCTTATAAATTAAAAGAAGAACAATCTCCAGGATATTATATTATTTGTAGACTAAAAAAATTGGCTAATATTTGGTGAATTCAAAGGTTATTACTATAATTCTGCAGCCTCACATAACCCTGTACTGATTTCAACTTTTTCAGTTGGATGGAGGCCCAGATGAGACTACTCACATGCCAGATAGGAAAAATATTTACCTCATCACATTGGTAGGACAAGCAGTGTTGGTGGCAAACATGGATAACTGGCCAGTACATGGAGAATGTGTGAAGCACTAGATGTCTTGCTCCACACTGTGTGAATGCTGAATTCTTTCTTTCTGCCAAAATAACACAGTTGATGGAAAGACAGCATGTGAGTGCTGAACCAAGATTAAAATTGAGACGTGGAGAAATTATTTCATCTGCCTTATCTTTAGTTTCCTCTTTTGGAAAAGGGGGATATTAATTTCAAAAACATACTCTACAGAGTCATTGGGATAGTGTTGTGCCTGGTCACAGCAAGGGATGTGTGTGTTACTGACTAATAACAGGATTAAGACAGGGATGATCAAGGCAGGTGATGGATAGTGATTAAGATCAAAGCCTCAGAAGTCACATGGTCATAAGTTTATCACAAATATATTGGATAGTCTCCAGGTACCAGACATTGGCAACATGCTGCATATTCAATGGTGTATATAAACAGAAGGCCCCTGCTTTTATGGTTTTGATAACTTCTGAGAGAAAGCAGAATAAACATGTAAACAAACAATAATACATCCTCCCTTTTCCCCAAATGGTAGGGTCTTGTGGCAGTATCCCTGGGTTTATTTAAAGCCTGATTTGAAATCCCATTTTGTTCTGTCACTACATGGTGTTTCCATGGTGCCTGAGAAGAATAACTTGTGATGTGTTGACGCCGAGACCTTCCACTGGTTGAGAGGCTGGTCACTAAGGGCTGTTGAAGGAAAGCGGACTGTGGCACTGTTGTCTCCTGGGTGACAGCCGTATCGTATACACAGAGAGAATCTAGTTACATGCAGTCAGAGAAGAGATTCTTGTAGCTTGTGTGTCTAACTATCTATCTTGGTTTTTTCATTGCTGATAGCATCCCTAACACTTAGAACTTTTCATATCTAACCTAGGAAAGTTATGGGGAAATAGATGAGTTATTCACCCAACTTATGGTACCCACTTCTCTTAGTTACCCAGATATGCATATCTATCTTGTCTATCTTATCTATCTATCTATTTATCTATCTATCTATCTATCTGATATATGTCAATCAGATATATATCAGATATACACAACTCCACCCTACTAAAATTTTCATAAAGATAAGATCCTACGAATTTGGACTGCACTAGGGACTCATACAGTTTTCTTAGATGGAAATACCTCTGTGAAGGGGCAACATTAAATTGAGGTTTCAACATAAGGAAATGAAGCTTATCTGTTTTTTGTTTAGCCTTAGGCAAGATACGCAACTCTGTCTACTGAAGTTTCTTCTTACACTTTTGAGAATTAAATAAAATATGTTGTAGAAATAAGTTTGAAGAGTTCCTGGCAATTTATTTTTAACTTATCCTGTTTGTGGAATACACCTTTGAAATTATTAAGGCATGAACCTGGAAGTCACTGGTTGAGATGGCTTTTGTTTTCTATCATGTTTCCTAGCTCCTAGAGAAGGATTCCTTTGTTCTCAAGGACACTCCAGTATTTCCATATCAATATAATAATTATTACTAGTTATTATTCTGAGGCATAGAATCAAAATTATGAAAATTATATATCACAGAATGTCAGTTTAGAGAAAATTTTATTGTATATTCTAATGGGAGCCTAAAAAGAGAAAAGAACCATGCTATTTGAGCTAGGCAAGGGGGTCAGCCACATGGTGAGTAACAGCTACAGGTGGGCAGCAGCCGCATGAAGGGAGCAGAGCTTTTGAGGAAGAGTGGAAAAGCCTAAAGTCCCAGACAAAACACACTTAGCCTCTGGCCTGCATATAATAGAAAGACAGAAGGAAAAACATGAAACATAGTCATGCAAAAAAGCAGAGAGAAAAATAAATTATTGAGGCTTAAAATAACCCAACCTATGTCCTGTACTGAAGAACCTTCCTCTGTTTGATTTATCTTTTTACATCCTGATACTTCAAAGTTACTGTTTTTTGAATGGTGTCCTGGAACTGCATGTATTCATATTGCTTTTTAAAAAATAAGTTCTTCCAATCTCTATGTGTCACTTAAATATGTATATTTAACATATTACTAGTGATGTAAGGTTCACATATGTCATTTTGTTATTTGTTTCCTATATACTTTGGATTATTGGTGCCTTCCCTATTACAGGCTTTAAAAAGTAATAAATAGCTGTTTCCTTGTGAAATGTCATTGTTTTATTATATTTTGAATTATTTTCTTAGTAGTCGCTGGGAGGTCTACACTGATTTTAATGTAGGACAATCTAGCTAGAAATGATAACAATACAATCTCTGAACTATGAATGTTTGCTGCCATACACCTTGGCTCTGGTTCTGCTTCCTCTGTGTTGTTGCTGTCATAGAGATGTGTCTGTACTTATTATGTCTACCAATATAGATTATGTATGGCCTTGTGTTTTAGAGAAGAGAAAAAATACACATTGTACTATCTTGTGTATCTACCAATGCCATTGCCTTATCAATGTTCCTAGTTTTGTTTATACTAGTCCCGTTTACTGAAAGACTCAGTAAATGGTGTTAGTTTGTTTATCAGTCAAAGACAACTTAATGAGAATTAGGTCATGGTTATAATATTATAAATGATAATGAAGCAAAAAATAAACAAAATAGTTTTCTTCTCCCTTTTTTTCCCCCAGTATTTCCCATGTAAGATGCCAGTGGGGCTTTAATTAACAGTATTTTGAAGTATCAGTAAGAAAAATAGAATTATACTTTTAAGGTATATTAATCCCTAAAATCCATAAAATAGTATAAACAGACAGTAGATCTTTCCTTTCTTCGTGGTTGAGTGTAAAGTCCACTATTGCTTGTAGGCACTGAGATCTACTGGGGGATTGCCCCAGGGTGCGAAGGACAGAAAATACAGGCAGTCTAGGGAACTGGCTGATGTTCTTGGTGAATGGAAATGTGTTGAAGGCTAGCTTTGTAACATACTCCAGCAAATTCAGGGTGCATTGGCATAGTGAATAGCCAAAACCCATGGCTCTGCCTTAGAATCAGAGATGGCACAGGAACATGTAACTCTACAAAACCATCATCAGACTCTGCCACCTGCTTATTGGTATGGCAAATAGACAAACCATGTTTCAAAAAAGAAACCTCTCTTCAACTAGACGCCTAGAGACTGGACTAGGCCCTCTGCATAAGTGAGACAGTTGTGTAGCTTGGTCTGCTTAAGGGGCCCCTTAAGTAGGATAAGGATTTATTCCTGCTGCATGAGCTGGCTTTTTGGAGCCCACTACCTACGGTGAGACACCTTGAACAGCCTTGATGCAGAGGGAGGGTCTTGGACCTGTCTCAACCAGGCTTTGCTGACTCCCCATGAGGCCTTACCTTTTCTGAGGAAGGAATGGGGGTGTTGGAGGGGGAAGGCTAAGGGGAGAGAAGGAGGAGGGAAAGGAGGGGGATTTGTGGTTGGTATGTAAAATGAATAAAAATATTTCTTAATAAAGAAAAAAAAAGAAACTTCTGAAAAGGATTTTCCTCCATAGATCTCTTTGCAGAAATACCGTTCCATATATGGAAATCATTTGATGGATGGTCTTAAAGAAAATTGTATTTGGGGTAAAGAATATATTCTACTTTGTAATCTAAATCAATTCTCTATCCAAAACACTAACTTCAAGTTCTAATAAATGTTCTGTAGTCATCTAAAAGAGAAAATGTGAAAATTTGGAGACATAAAGTTGTTTAAATGTACTATATAGAGTTCCTGGCATCAAAACATGGATTAACCCCATGGTTCATTGCTTTTCTAATAAATGTTATCGTGGAGCTTTGAGGACTAGTATTGCAAAGATGAAAAACTCAGCATTGTCTCGAGTACTTAATAAAGCCACTGGCATCCCTGGTAACTCTCCTGTTTTGTTTTTTACTTATTTGAGTTTGTGTTCAGAGAAGCAAGAGCAAGATCCTACTGTTAACATGGCATCTACTTTTAGCCAAATGGACCCAAAGGATCGTGTTACATTACAGAGTGTCGTAAATGTGGCTCAGAGACTGTGAGCCACTGCCTCCCAAAATGTGAACTGGGAGATGGGCTTTAGTCTCACACTTGTGGTTTCTCCTGTCCTGTGTGTTCCCCAAGTTACTATGGAACTTCTTATATTGTGCTCAAGTGAGATGTGATACTTAAGTGTGAGAACTGGAACATACAGAGAAATATTTGCATGTGAAACTTCATCATACACGCTCTGGTTTTAGAATTTACCCAGACTTATGTAATAGAGAAGGCCACAGGATATGAACTCCACTGGCACTGATGTGGCCTATATTAAATCACCCCATTTCCATTCACAAATAAAATCGGGAATAGAGCTTGATCTTGAATACAAATTTATAATTAGATCCAGGCAAGGTAATTTCGAACTCATCTATTATCATAGAGTGGGAAGAAATGTCATACAAATTGCTCAGTGGTAGGCTCCCTGGATGGAAAACAGTTCATAAACAACTGATAGTTATATAATAGTTTACTTGGAACTAAGAATTTTTTCATCTCTGATTATTCATCAGATGCCATTGCAAAAACAATGTACTACTAATATACAAGATGTCTTCCAATAGGCATAGAAAATCCTGTAATAGAAAAAACTGAGGACATTCAAAGATACATAGCAAGAAATGAAAGAATCTGTCATAAAAGCCCCAGTTTAGGGGTTAAAAACTAATGGAGGCACATTATGCATTGTGATTAGAAAGAGCTGAACTGGCGTTTACTGTGACAAGAATCTCCAGTTTATTGGTTGCATGTCATTGGAATTTGCCCTTTCTTTTTATGTGTCCTTCCATGATGAATGCCTGTGCTGAGAAATGAAGAGCTCTTAGCCTCTTCATACTTTACTGGATCCTGGTGAACTTGCCAATTGAAGTTTCTACAATTTTTGCTTCAAGGTCATCAGAAGGGGCAGAGTCATCCAAACAAGGTCATTGACTATGTGAAAGTTAATAGTTGTTCCTTGAAAATAAAAGTCAGAAGAACATTAGAGCACAGAGGATATAATTACTGCAAAAGGGAGAACGGATGAAGGGAATATTTTCTTTCTTAAAATGTAATTCATTTAAAACAAATGTGATAAATAGTGCTTGGACAACTAAGGTCACCTGGTGTGCTCTTGGTAATTCAATTAGGGAGAATCTGAAAGTGGTAAGTGGGTGGTAGGTGGGAGCTGTAAAAGCACTGAACTGTTAATAATCTGAGACTTCTTCATCCCTTTATGTGGATGAAAGTGGATCAATTATGTGAATGCATAAGTCTCCGTATTGTCCTCATTTCATATATGGGCCCTAAGGGAGATTGCACAAGGTTCCCCAATGCTGGGATGGAGCTGTGCCTCCTGGAAGAGGCTCACTGGCTTCAGCCTGAATTTCACTTAGGGAAAAATGTAACAGGTTTTTTTTTTTTAAGTCATAATTTTGACGTCCAGCCTGTCTGATGTTCACAGTGAACATTCAGTTGCAGCCAGAGAGATCACTTAGCCCTAAGCTGAGGGCTAGGAAGACCAGCCAACTGTCCTAACAGCACAGATCCAAGGAGTGGGTGGGTAGGGTTTGTGGAGTTTTTTTTGTTTCCCAGAATTTTTAGATTTAGATTTTTTTTTTTACACCATCCAGCATACATGTGGGTGGAATCCAAATTTAATTTTACCCCAAGCAAATCTGCTAACAGTGTTTACATGTTTTCAAGCAAAATTAAAAAACAATCACAGAATTCTTAGTTTGATAAAAAAAAATACATTTGTGAAGATAATGAGACTGTCATATAAAATTTAAAAAAATATTTTCCATGTAGGTGTGGCACCTCAAAGTTAAGTGGAATTTATTAAACATTATGTGATTCTGAATGTTATATCCTATGTTCGTTTATTATAATATGGATTGTTTGTAGAGAATTAAGAGTTAATACTAGAAAATAGACTCTTCAGATGTGGTGTTGAGTATCCAGCATTCTGCAGGCTAATGTGAAAAGGTTTGCATGAGTTCAAATTCAGGTTGGACTATATAGCAAGCATCATGCCACCTTGGGCTTTGGATTGAGGCCTATCTCAAAACAAACAACAACAGCAAACCTCAAATCGAACTAAAAAAACAAACAGACAAACAGAAACACACTTCTTTCTACTCTTCATCAATGAAGTTGTATAGAAAAAGCAGATCATCTAAAGCACCCATGATGAATGAATGTTTCAACAGTATTGACCAGTGTAACTGTCTTTCAGATTTCTGCCAGGTGACAGCTGAATCAAAAAGTAAGCAAAACCAAGCATGTCTGAGAAGCCACCCTGACCACTGGTAAAATCAAGCAGCATGTGTATCCATTTCTTTTCTCAGTGTGCTAACAAAATACCTGACAAGAGCAACTGAAGGCTTGGCTTTGGCTCACACTTTAAGGGTCCAGCTCATCAAGACAGAGAAGACACGGAAGCAAGAGCTTGACAGGTCACACTGTGCCAGCCACCAGGAAGGATAAAGAGATGAGTGCTGGTGCTCAGTCCACTTCTCCATTTTGATCAGTGCAGGATCTCAGCCCATGGCATGGTGCTGCTCACAGTCACAGTGAGCTTTCCAGCCTCAGTCAACAGAGTCTAGAAAAACCATTCCAGGCACAACTATGGGTTTGTCTTCTAGGTTATTCTTGATTCTGTCAAGTTGACAACCAAAACTAATCATCACAACACATGTTGATTTTATAGATAAGATGATATTGTATTTTAAGGAAGGCTGAAAGGGGGTAAATTATTTTTAATCAAGTTCAAGTTCAGACTGAAATTGTCATGGGTTTATAAACAACTCATTGAGTCCATTCTGTAAAAGAATGTAAAGAAAAGCTCTTCCTGCACCTGACTTATTCTCATATCACAGGAAAAGACAGAAAGAAGGAAAGAAATACTTGACCACAGTAACAAAAGGCACCTAGAAATGCTGGAAGACTATTCTGCCATTTAAAATCTTATTTTCAGTTCTTTTTGTTTTTGAATTTTATTTTGCTATATATTCAATTTTTTTCAGTTGTATGGATAGAACCCAAGGGCTCACACACTAAGTAAGTGCTCTGCCTTTGAACTACATCTTCAGCCTTGCTTTCCCTTTTTAACTTGAGGATGTTCTCAGCCCTTTAATAGGGCATTCATCTACATTCTGCCTTTACTTTTCTCTTTATCATTGTATATTCCCATAAATGTCATCCTTTCCCATGGATTCAGTTGTGTCATCCTCGAAAGGAATCCCCAATTAGATTTCAAAAATTTTGCATTGATGGCTGTGTTTCCAGCTACTACGAAATGAATATAGCTTCCATATTTCAGTTCAAAGTTGGCCATGATGGAGCATTCACACCAAGGAAATTGGCAAACACAAGGTTTACTCTCTTCATTACATAGTTGATGGTTAAGCATTTAACAGCACAGGCTTGTCATCTGAATTTTGTAAATACACTTCTACTATAACATGCATGAAGTAGAAGTCTTTTGTCTATCCAGCCATCTCTTCCCACATATAGATGCCCCTACCCCCTGGGAATGTCACCATGGATGTCCTCATTCCATTGATGGGGATTGCCTCTGGGTGAAGCCCTTGGTTCTCCTCTTTTACCTACTTTATCGTCAATTAACCCTTTTAAAATACCATCACCTTTCATGACTTACCCTATGGTTCATATGCTGAGTACTTCCCACATTCCATTTCTACCTCTGACCTTTCTGTAGACAAGTGATACTCAATTTTCAGTTTAACATATCTATGTAAATAGCTGAAAAGCTAACCTCAAATGGGTCCCCTTTTAGCCAGAGTAAAAACAAACATGCTTACAATGGCCTAAAATATTCTGTAAGGTTCACCAGTGATTTACTGGGATCTTCTTGCCCATCATACCACTTCTTGCTCACTCTTCTGTTGCTACTCTGGCCTTGTTCTCTTTGAATTTGCCAAAAATCTTCCTGCTAGTTACTTCTTTCCAGAATGTTCTCCCAAAACACACACTCACATAGCTAATTCCCTCTACCTTTCCCAAGTCTTCAGGGATGTCTCCCATTTCCAATGAGTATGGCTCAGACAGCCGTAGATGAATTTCTAAATGGTCTTATTAAATAAAAAACATGGAGCCATAAATTTGGGTTAAAGCCTTAGAGAGAACAAGGGTATACAGAAAGCCACCAGCTAACCTCACCTCACCAACTGTGCAGCTTACAAGGAGAGCGAGCGACATCATAAGATAGTTTTCTGTTGGTAATAAAAGTTAAAACAGAAAGTGAATTAGATGAATTTTGAATGCATACTGTCAGCAGTCAATGCAAGGGTACTTTGTTGCCCAGCGTCTAACTTTTGCCACAATGAAAGTTAACTCCATATGCACTTTCTTCAGACAGCACTATTCCATAGATCAATCTGCCCATATGGTTCTTCAGTTGTGACCTCCTGTGTACTGCTCTGCTTTTCCCACAGCACAAAGCATCTACTTTATACACTCATCATCTTTCTTGTTTATTATGTGTACTTCTTGTCTAGCAGTTAAGCTGCTTGGGACCAGGGATGTTGACTGCCTGTTATTTGATTTATATCAGCATGCAGAGAGCAGTGACTGTCCTGTGATGAGCATGCCACAAATCTTTGCGAATGATTGACCTATCCTGAAAGACAATTCATCATTGGTCTCACTTCTTTTGAACATCCAAACTATAACCTAAACTAAGTCCTTCCCCATTTGAGTTCTTCCTTGACTGCTCATCTTTAAGAGTCCCCAGGAATGGGGCAAAGGTATGAATGAGTGAGTTACTACCGGAATCCAAAGGTTGAGGCTTCAATTAGGATTGTGTTTCCTTGAAACAGCTAGGAGAATAAACAATATGAAAATTAATTCTGAATATCAAATGGGGACAGTAGAACTTACTTTAACTCCAAAATCACATGGAAGATTTACTCAAAGCAAGCAGCCTCATGAGAGAACAGAAGATTGAAATAGCAGAGCGATCAGAGTAGCACACTGTGAAGCCATGAATGGGCCTTCAAGTCTTGTGTGTTCACTATCATGCAAATTCTTGCTATGTGTAGGTAAGTGGGTCTGACAAACTTAACACAGGCAGATGGCACTGTTTTTCTCATATTTTGCCCATGCTTTCTGTACACTTAAATCCCATGATTCCCAAAATCCTGTTAACCTTACTCCCGAGCACCAATGGCAATTTCATTGCAATCTGTATTTTGAAAAATCCTTTAATTTCTATGCCCTTATGATAGATACTTATCCAGCCAATGCTGAATGAGTGTGCCAAGAAGTGAACAAATGTTCACTTATTTTAATTTGTCCCTTAAATTAACTGTATAAGTTCTGTTTCTTCTCCATTTTGTTTATTTATGTTTGGATTAAAAAATACATTTCTGATCATAGAAGTTAAAGTTCTCCATGCATAATCCATTCAAATGTTTTCTATACCACACTATCATCAACGATGACTTCAGGATTTGCCCACCCTGAAATGTAGCTCTAGTGTGGCGTCTGTACCACAGCTGGACATCTCCAGCTTGAGGCTCTTCCTGCTTCGTGTACCCCAGGTACCAGAATCAAGTTGTCATTCCTGATTGTGCTGCAGAATGCTATCATATGCCATTGCTTATATTTCTATATTGGCCTGTAGAACTTTACTCCTTTTTCAGCTGTTACGGTGAGCTAAGAGGTCTCTACCTCAGAGCAGAGCTCCCCATCTCCTTCCCACCATCAGCCGTATTATAGTACTCCCTCTTTCCTCTAGTCCCCTTCAGCCCTGATCAGGCTGATTTTTAATTATGTAATATTTTATCATGTGTATGTCTGGTGTGTGTTTGTGTGTGTGTGTGTGTGTGTGTGCAAGTGAGTTTCTTGTTCTCCTTGGCTTTCCATCTCCACAGTACATTCTTTCTTATTAGAAGTCTGCTGTCAGTGTTTTTGGAATGATATGTATATATACATTTGGGTCCATGTATTGCTCTAATGATACAAAGCAGGCATTTAGAAGCATTATAGCTGCTATATATGTTTGTTGAAGACTATACCAAATATTAACTTTCTATGTGGATACCAGAATATGTATATTATTGTATTCAACTTCTGCTGTTAATATAGTACATTCTTATAACACATCCTCTCTCATTCTCTACACACATGTACACATACATGTATTACAGAGACGTATAATGGGGTCCATCCTGACAAACCCGTTTATTGAGAATGAAGTCCATTGAAAATGCATTTAATAGGCCTAACCCACTCCTATTTACATTTTTCAGCACAACACAATACAGAGTGTTGGCTCCTTCTCTTGAACTTCTGACCAGCATCACAAGAGAGTTTTAACTACCTTCTGTTAGCCTGAGAAAGATCAAATGTCAAAATTGGAAGTGCCATTTCTACTGAGTGGCATAGTAAGGTTAAAACACTCTGAGTCAAGAGTCTGAGGATGAATAGTAGAGCTACTACCCACTAGCTGTATGGGCCTGACTTAAATCTCTGGTGCAAAAACAATGTAAGTTGAATTACAGTAAATCAAAGACTATCTGAATTTGGATATGCATTATATCTATGTATATATAAAATATGTTTCTCTTACCTAAATATTGGTGGTTGGAAAGTGTCATTAGCTTAACAGAGAGACCAGGCAAGTCCAGGTTAAACAACCCTGTATTATATTCCAGATAAAAGGTTCCATAGTCATCAACAGGTCCACAGACGGTGCTGAGTAGGAACTGGCCCAAAGTCTGAGGCAGCAAAAGCGACAGGCAAAGTATGAAAACAAAGAGCTGAGCCATCTCATCTCAGTCTAAGCACGATCAGACATCACAGAATCAACTTAATCGTCAGTATCTGCAGCAAAGGTGGCCTTCAAGTACTCTGGGTGGCTCATAAAATTTCCTCTGGTTCAACAAAAGTGTAGTAGGGTAATGCTCTAATTTGTGGGAAAAGTGAACTATCATATGTCTCTCTTTATATGAAATAAGACACTACATTTTGTTTAAAATATTATTTTTTATGAATATATGCACACATTGTGTTAAACCTCTACTATTATATATAAAATGCAGTCATATCAGAATACCTTTAGATACATGCGCGCGCGTGCGCGCGTGTACACATGTAATTATATAAACACCTCTCTGTCTGTAGAACTGGTTTATGAACATATACATGCCTCTTGTGAATGTGTGTGCATGTATGTACATGTATTTGTGGGGGTATGTGTGTAGGCATACAATTTCTTCCCTCTCCTTTTCTCTCATTTATTCCCCATCTTTATATTCTTCCTCCATCCCCCTCTCTCTCCCTCCCTCTCTCCTTCCCTCTATTTCCTTCCTTCCAGTCTTCCTCTCCCTTCCACTCTCTTTGATCTGTCTTTCTGTCCTTTGCTTCCTTGTCTTTCTTATTTTTGAGGTACAATTCTCTTTGATGTACTTGGTGTGCACAATGGAAGGTGCTGATGGTTATAAAAACCACCGTCCCCTTGTACTGCATGAGTGATGTACACGTTTCCGACTTGAAAACACCTCACCTATTTGTTCCCAATTGTGCAGAGCATCAGAACAAATTGTCTTGTATGTTTCTCTGAAAGGAAGATTGAATTCAGTCACGTAGGTGTTTAGGAATTTGTGATGTGAATTGCCTCCAGTCTTTGTGAGGGACAGCTCTCTGAAAACATTGCTGCAGTTAACAACAGAACTGGTCATTGCTATAGAGGCCCACATTTTCAGAGGTATTACTTGACTATCCTCAACTCATATTTGGCTGATCTTTGGATATAGGACCATGACAGCAAGTTGGATATAGGACCATGATGGCAAGTGGTATGTACTAAGGACTACCTCACTGTGTTACAAAACTGAAACCATCTCATAACAGACATCAGCAAACTGATGACCAATGTTGGGTGGTCGACTGCTCTGCAAGAAAATGAAAATGTTTAGAAATAGTTTCAAATCACTATAGACTGAGGCCATATTTTTTTCTAAACCCTTTGCTGTGGTGGGCAAAAAGACACAAGGACTCCACTTTATTGCTTATCCAAGTTGAAAACTAGGAGAGACTTGCCAACCACTAGAAGACTTCGACTATAAACATTTTTGGTTTGTATTTTGATTGTTCTTTTTGTTTCTGCAAAGCAGTTCAAGGTGATTGTTAGACAATCTGTAATACTTTCTAAATTGTATGGCTTGGTTTTATTTTGTTTCATCTTGTTTGGTTTTATGAGGCAGGTTCTCATGCAGCCCCAGCAGATCTTGAACTCAAGGTGTGCCTGAGACTGACCTTACATTCTTATCCTCCTGCTTTTACCTCCTAAGGGCTGGAAATTATAGATGTGCATTGCTAAACCTGGTAAATTACGTTGGCCAGGGATCCATGATGAGAACTTCTTAGTGGAACAGGGGAAGAAGCAGCAACAGCAACCAAAACCATGCTGGAGGCTCCTGGTTGGGTCCTGCAATACATTGTGTCTACTGAGAACCAGACTTTAGCAAGTTCTAACCCTCGAATTTCAGAACAAACTGACTAAATTAATGAAATTATACACAGAATGGTGACGTAGTTGTGCTGAGATCTAATCTGGAGCGACTATGCATGCTGTCCAGCCTGGGATGTAAAACGACCCAAGGTTACTCTTCTTTGAAGTCTCCTCCCCTCTCTCCCCCTGCAGTGTATGTATGTATGTGTGCATGTGGTGTGTGTGTGTGTGTGTGTGTGTGTGTGTGTGTGTGTGTGTGTTTGTGTGTGTGAGACAGAGAGAGAGAGAGAGAGAGAGAGAGAGAGAGAGAGAGAGAGAGAGAGAGGCTGTGTCTCTTTCTCATGGGTGTATGCTTAGAGCACAGTGTGAATATATATATAGCCTTAATATATATTGACAAACCAAATTTGTTGCCAAAAGAAGCTTCTCTCATGAGGATTGAGAGTTATACTTATCTATGGGAATAATGTCAAGTCTTTAGGGATCAATTTAATAATTTATCCTTTTAGCAGAATAATAAAATTTAGTAATACATTATCATTTTTCTTAAACTTAAGTAATTATCATTTATAATCTTTTTTGGTGGACATTGTTTTTGTGTACTAATGAAGGAAAAGCATTCTATCTTAAGGTATTAAAATATTCTATGAATTTCATTAGATGTTTTACCTTTGTGCTTTTATATTTATGGTTCATCTCATAATAATTTCAAAACAGTGTATGAAATAAGGGATTGCAACTTTTTCTTCTGTTCATATCTAATGCTCCAGCAACATTTAAAGGAAATGAATATCCTATGGATATTCATTAGTATCTTTGCCAACATCTCTTGACTGTTTATGTGTCCATCCATTTCTAGATTATCTAAATTATCTAATTCTGTTTATACTTAGTCTTTTGAGACTTCTTTATACTTATTATATTATGATATATTTTCACAAAAATATTCAACATAGTACCACTCTTAATAGCTAGATAACATTTAATTTATAGATGCGCTAACATTCATTTAATCCCTTATGGCTTGTGAACTCAATTATAATTTTTTTCTCTATTAAGTATACTGAATCATTATGTACCCTTATTTTACACAGAAGCTGCAAAATAAAAAGACAAATATAATTAAATTTTTAATGAAGAGAATCTCTTTTTTTAAAGTGTGAAGTATATCATTTCATCAGAACTCAATTCCCATCAAGTTTCTACCTTTATTTCTGGTACAAAATAATTGTCAGTTGGGGTAAATCTCAGAAATCTGTAAGACTAAAACAATAGTGGACACACAAGTGTTTTGAAAATTGTAAATTGCTATAGAAAACAAATATTTCCTCAGCAAATAATGAAAATTTGACAAACATAAAAATGGGTCACAGCTAATATTTGATCATTCACAGCAGGGAAAAGACAATCTGTTCAATAAATTATGTTGGGAAAACAAGATATCCACATGCCAAGAGTAAAACTGAACCCTTAGCTCTTTATTTTACCATGCACAGAAGTCCACACAATATGGATAAAAAACTTAATTGTAGAAACCAAAATTGTAAAATTCCTAGAAGAAAATATAAATTTATGTGAAATATGTATCAATAATTTTAATAAAAGTAGAAACCTTATATTAATATCAAATAGTGTAAATCTTAAGAAAATATAGTTTCCTCAAACATAAGGGAATGGGATGGTCTAGATGGGGGAAGGGTGGAGTAGAAGAGCAATGAAAGAAATATCTTGATAGAGGGAGACCTTATGGGGTAAAGGAGAAACCTATTGCTCAGGGAATTCCCAGGAATCCACAAGGGCGACCCCAAATTAGACTACTAGCAATAGTGGTGAGGGTGCCTGAACTGGCCTACCTGTTAATCAGATTGGGTAATACCATAACTGTCATCATAGAGCCTTCATCCAGTAACTGATGGAAGCAGATGCAGAGATCCACAACCAAGCACCAGGCCAAGCTCTGGTAGTCCAGTTGAAGAGACTAAGAGGGATTCTATGAACAAAGGGCATCAAATTCATGATGGGAAAATCTTCAGAGGTAACTGAACCAAACTTAAAGGAACTCATGAACTTTAGGCCGACAGCTGTGGAACCTGCATGGGACTGGCCTAGACCTTCTGCATATGGGAGACAGTTGTATAGATGAGTCTGTTTTAAGGGGTCCTGGCAGTGTGGTCAAGATTGCATGAGTTGGCTTTCTGGATCCCATTACCTATAGTCAGACACCTTATTAACTCCTGATAAAGTGGGGAGGGGCTTAGTCGTGCCTCAACTGGATGAATCAGGCTTAGCTTTCCTCCCAAGGGAAAACTTACCCTGTTGGAAGAGGGGATGAGGGGTGGGTTGGGTGGGGAGAAGGTGGGAGTAACAGAAAGAGGGATGAGAGGAGGATCTGTAGTTGGTATGTAAAATGAATAAAAAAAATAAAATGATAAAACTGTTTCATGATGCAGAAATCAGTCAAGAAAAAAAGAAAATACAGTTTCTGAGAAATCGAGACATTTAATATTAGAAAATCAATATATTAGAAAAATACATAATGATAAATGTGTATAAACTCAATGACAGAGGCTCCTAAATACTTGAAACAAAAATTAAAAGAATGAAGAAGTAGGTAGCTCAGAAAGGGAGAGCCAACACCCTGTTTTCATGGGTAACTTTGACACAATTGATGTCATGATGCAATTCAACCAACGGACTTCCAGAATGGGAGATTCTTCAGGACAGACAATATACCACTGCATAAAGTGAATGTCACAATGAAATCTCAAATGTTATACAACAAAAATATGCAAAATAGTCTCAATTCATATTTAACTTAAAATTATTGAAAATGTGTCTTCTGATTTCAACAAATTTGTGACCTACAACAGGAAGAAAAAAACTTGGAAAATGCAAAATATTAAATGCTAATAATCTTTTTGTATTTTTTATGATTCATTTTATTTTATTTATTTTTATTTTTATTATCAAGAAATTTTCCATTCATCTTACATACCAACCACAGTTCCCCCCTCCTCCCTCTTCCTGCTCCACAGCCTCTCCCCCAACCTACCCCCTCTTCCTAACATTGCTAGTAATCTTCTAACAGAACATTATAAAAGAAGAAAGTACGGGAAAATAAAAAAAAATCACTTAATATTTAAATAACACTAAGACAAAATACAGAGATTAGAGAGTGTAGCCAATCAGTATTTTAGAGACAGGTATAACCATGAATGTTTAGCATGAAAGCAGGAAGCTTCCAACCCTAATGACTGAACTTTCAACTAAGAAGAAAAGGCTGAGAAGATAAAAATAGCACCTCAGATATGAGGTATAGCTTTGTATAAGAAGAGACACACAGTACAATGAAAGAAAACTGAATAATTTCAGATGAAGTTTTTTGTTGTTGTTGTTTTTGTTTTTGTTTTTTCAAGACAGGGTTTCTCTGTGTAGCTTTGTGCCTTTCCTGGAACTCACTTGGTAGCCCAGGCTGGCCTCGAACTCAGAGATCCGCCTGCCTCTGCCTCCCAAGTGCTGAGATTAAAGGCATGCACCACCACTGCCGGCTGAAGTTTTTTAATTTATAGTCATTAATACATGGCAAAAATGCCAAGACAAGTGAGTAGCAGAGTGTTCTTTTCAGTCAATGAAATGCTGTCAGACAACTCAAGTTTTATTCATTGAAGGAGAAAAAAAGAACTAAGAATAATTCCTCCTAAATGACTTTTTAAAATCTTAAAATTTAACTATCTTAAATATAAGTGACAAATTTGTAAAACATCTAGGGGGAATAATAGGTAGAGGAAATATTTGTAAACGTGGACTAGGCAGAATTCTTAGAAAGATTATTAAAGACATTCACAATGAAAGAAATCAATAAAAATCAACCATAAAAACCATTTGCACCTCAAACTGAATTATCAAGGAAAAGTAACAGCAAGTTACAAACTGGGAGAAAATATTTTCAAACTATCTAAATAAATTATTTGTATTGAGGATATAAAAAGAAATCTTACATCTCAACAAGAAGACAAAAACTTTAATTAAAAAAAATGACCAAGCCATGTGGGTACTACTAGACATTTCATCAAAGAAAACATACAACTGATTAAGAAATGCATAATAAGGTACAGAACACTAATCACTAGTAAAGTGCTAATTAAAACATGGCTAAATGCTATTCCACGTTACATAAATGGCTAAGATCAAGGGGACAGAAGACAGGAGGTATTCGTGGTGGTGAGAAATGGGGTCTGTCATATATTTCCAGTAAGAACATATAACAACACACCTACACTGAAAATAATTGTAATTTTCAAAATGGATAAGAAAGCCCTTGATGCACATCTCTACATTTCCATTTTTAGAGGCCTGTACCAGAGGGTGAGACTATCTCTCCTCTCAAAGAACTGTCCATTGATTCACAGCCATTTATGTAATTTTCCCAGGGGCCTGCCCTGAGAAGATTTCTCCCAGAGTCCTGGGGAAGATGCTACAGTGGACGTGGGGTTATCTGAGGGAAAAGAATCTATGTATACCATGCTTTTTTGTTCGTTTACTATTTCGCTAAGAAAAATTCTTTCTGTACAGCTTCAGTACCATCCTCACACTCAGCTCCTCTCTGTTCCTACTTTTCCTGTCCCCTCAGAGCCCTAACTAAGCTCTTCTGCTGTCAATCTTATCTTCATCTTCTGTTCCTTCATCTCCCAGCTTCCCTTCCTCTCCTACTCTCCTGATCTGATTCAAATCCACCTACACCTGCAAAAACTTTTCCTTCCTGAGCCAGGCGGTGGTGGCACATGCCTTTAATCCCAGCACTCGGGAGGCAGAGGCAGGTGGATCTCTGTGAGTTCGAGGCCAGCCTGGGCTACCAAGTGAGTTTTCCCAGCACTCGGGAGGCAGAGGCAGGTGGATCTCTGTGAGTTCGAGGCCAGCCTGGGCTACCAAGTGAGTTTTCCCAGCACTCGGGAGGCAGAGGCAGGCGGATCTCTGTGAGTTCGAGGCCAGCCTGGGCTACCAAGTGAGTTCCAGGAAAGGCGCAAAGCTACACAAAGAAACCCTGTCTAGAAAAACCAAAAAAATAAAAATAAATAAATAAAAAAATAAAAAAACTTTTCCTTCCTGATTTTCCTTGGCATGCACTATTCTTGCCCTCTTGCTTTCTCCTTGGACTAAGCTATTCCCCCCACCCAGAGTCAGAAATTCTGCCCCAGCCTTCACTGTACCTGGTAGTGCAAAAAACTCTTTTGTTCTGAGTTAATTGTTCTGGAATGCCATTAGGCCTGTCTGGGGAAGGAAGGTCTGAGCTTCATTTGCCTAAGAAACAAAGCTATGCATCTACAATCTGCCTGTCTCCTTGTCTCTGCAGGAGAGTTATCTAGTTCAGATCAGCAGTAGGTCTTAGAAGCTTATACTGTTTGCTATTGTGGCCAAGTGGTGTATGAGCACACAAGAAATTGATAGCAGAAGAAAGCTGATATATTAAAAACTGAATAACACCAAATGTTCCCTGATATGTGGGTTCCCTCTAGAAGGATTCCTCAGTCATTCTAGGTATAGCTTTATGATATGCAGCTGAATCTCTATTACACATTCTTGTGGCTTGCAGCTAACCATGCCATCGATATGACAGTCTTAACTTGGAAATAGTCCAAATTTCTATCTATTTCAAATCTATATTCATAGTTAAGTGGTATTTATCATTAAAAAGCATGCAAAACACTAATGCATACCACAGAGAGAATGGACCATGAAAATGTTACCCTAAATGAAAGAAGACACACAAGAAGAACCATCATACTGCATGAATCTGTCTGTGTGAGATCTCCAGAAGGAAAATGTGTAAAGCCCATTTAGAGAGTTGGAACAGTACTGAGTATAAACAAGCTTGAGGGAATATTTAGAGTGATAAAAATGTTTTAAAACTGATGGTGTGATAGCTGACCATATTAAATATTTATCAAATACAATTCAAATGTATGTATGTAATAGGTTTATCTTATGTTTATAACAAAACTTCATAAAAAGAACTCTCAGGCTTGATGTGATGATTCATGATTATAATCTAGGACTCTGTAGCCAGGGGTAGGAGAAGTTCTATGAGTTCAAGGCCAGTCTGAGCCAGAAAGTAAATTCCAGGCCATCCTGAATTACAACTTAAGAAACACTTTGAAACACAACTTAGTGTTTCAAAAAGCAAAGCAACACAAAAATACAAACACCAACAAAAATAGTGTTTCCACCTTCTCATTTGTCACAGGTGGAATATAAACATAATTGGATGGTAGATGAAGATATGAGATCATCCCTACAAATAGCTTTCCATAATACTTGAAAAACAGAGTCAGTAACTGTCATTGTCATGGTCATTATCATCACCCTTTTCTATCTTTAATCTGAGTCTAAATGTGGATTTTCATCTCTGACTCCACAATTTTGAGCTCTGTAACAGAAAGTACCACTCAAGACTGAGTCACCTGATAATCTTGAAAATTTAGTCATGATTTTGGCTGCATACTTGGTGTCTTCTGGGATATATGTGCCTCTCTCAATACCTCTGTTCTAAGAACCCATCTCTCCCCACACTCATCCTAACAAGTAAACATCCCTCCCAGTTTATTGAGAATAAATATGGAGGGCAGGTAGTTGACAGTATCCTGCTATGTTCTATCTGGTGCCAATGTGAGGAATGTCCTTTTTCCCTTATTCCTTAGGTCAAGGTACTCAGCATCCTTGGAACCTTGGTATCTGCTCAAAATCTCTACTATATGTTATTGTACATTCATTTCTTTTGTTTTTCATCATTTTCTCATTAATAAATGAAGCCAAATAAAATCTAGACATACCATTTTTTCATAGTTTCTGTTTCTATTCATGCATTTATTGTTACTAGCACATTGGTTTATAGTGGATAATTGGGTGTCCTTCCTTCCATTCTGCTTCTTTTTGTGCTCTTCCCTTTGAACTGAAAACTCCACCATCAACCCGTGAAATGTCACATATTCACTCCAAGGTTTTCTTTCCTTCCTCTATTTTCACTAGATTAAGATTATTATATAATTGAGCTACTTTTATAACAAGTTTTAAATGGTTAAAGATACTTTCACTGTTCTTATTTGATGCCATAGGTTCTTACAACAATATGTTCTACTCTAATTCCTTGTTCCAAACATAAGTGACTTGGATTATAAGTATATGGCCATTTCCATCAAAAATAGTTGTAAATATACATTTTCATACTTTATGTTTAACTCCATTGTTATACTTTAGCTTCTTTGTCAAATAACTGAAATTTTATGCATTTATGAAAGTAAAGAGATAAAAATAATTCAAATAGGTCTTGATTTTGTTTCAATATATGCAATTTTATACAGGATACTGTTTTTTGTTTGGTTACTATATCTTACAGAATATGTTTATGAGACAAAACAATCAAAATTGACAATATAGACATACTTAAATACCATAAAACTTTACATTAATAATATTTAACTATATGTTGTCATTTATGATAATCTATACCAAAACAAATCCCCATTTTCAATAGATAAGGCGATATTTAGGCAGGTCGACAAAATGCTCTTTGTCATGTAAGAATCTTCAATTCAAGGTAAACACCCAAGTTCCCAGTTGTATATGTTTTATTTATGATATTAATAAAACAGTATGACTATGGATATCATAGAAAGCAATTCATATCTTACCAATGCCCAAATCTGTAAATGGTATTGAATATGAAGTAAAACTGCATTTACAAGTCAATATTTCAACAGAGAAGTAGATCCAGAAAGTAACAGGCGGCATCAGGTAAACTTCTGTCCTCTCACTATCTCAGTTGGAACCAAAGCTTCTGGGAGGGTCAGCACCAATTAAACTCTTACACTAAATGCTGAATACAGAAGCAGCTGCTTCCTTACAGAAAATATGCCTTCTGGAAACTTCCATAGCGTATGTCAAGTTTTAGGATAAAGAAGCACATTTGTTATCTAGTTCGGAGATAATTGCTTGCCATTAGGTTGGTAGGAACGTAAATTCTACTCATTTCTGTCAGCTAGCTTGTCAGCCTACCAAGCTCTACTCCATCTGTCCCTCCAGTGACAAGCGCAATATCATTTTGCCTTCCACCAAAGTGATAATGACTGGTGAATGTAAATTTCACTGAAATCACACGTGTGGAAATGTTTAACTATTTTTATTTCTTTCAGGAATAGGGAAATCATATGTGTTGATCTTTATTTAATATCATTAGATTTTAAAATGCAAATTCATTTGCTACGATGATGTCAACATATCATTGACTTCTTTTTTTCTTTTCTTTTTCAAGAATTACACATAAACTTGGCTGTCTG
Source organism: Peromyscus leucopus (assembly GCF_004664715.2). Lineage (NCBI taxonomy): Eukaryota > Metazoa > Chordata > Mammalia > Rodentia > Cricetidae > Peromyscus > Peromyscus leucopus. Next base: position 4,876,005 of record NC_051070.1, on the reverse strand, counting down.
ATTTAGACATAGTAGTGTCACAGAGGGGTACTTATTATGCTTTTCTCTAGCATGGTAAGAGATGGTGAAAGAAGCTACGTGCATGTACCCTGGTGCCAGCAGGTACCTAAGCTTGTCTCCGAGCCCAGAGACCACATTTTAGCACCTCAGCTGTGGCTCCAGGAAGAAGCTTTAATAAAAATGTCTACTATTTCCAAAGTACCTACTTTTTTTTTTCCTTACTGTAACATCTATCAAGTCACTGTCATTTACCAACCTCTGTATTAAAAATAATTATATATATTAGCACATTTTAATCTTTCAAGTTCCTTTAATAGAGATATTATTGTATTACACATTTTGTAGAAATCCAGGGCACTTAAAGATCACTCTATCTTTCTCTGTCTCTCTGCCTCTCTGTCTCTGTCTCTGTCTCTCTCTCTGTCTCTCTCTCTCTGTCTCTCTCTGCCTCTCTCTCTTTCTCTCTCTCTCTCTCTGTCTCTGTCTCTCTCTGTCTCTCTGTCTCTCTCTCTCTCTCTCTCTCTCTCTCTCTCTCTCTCTCTCACACACACACACACACACACACACACACACACACACACTGGTGATGAGTTGCAAAGCCTAGATTTGCATGTTAGCAGGCTGTTCTGGAAGAGCCTGGTTTTGTTGTTGTTTGTTTGTTTGTTTGTTTTTGTCACAGCATGCTTTTATCTTCTATTATACGATCTTAGTGGATTTGGGGTGAAAACACCCTCTGGTAGTATGAAAGACAGATGCTCCAGCTCTAGAAGTTCAGACAGTATTCACAAGTGCACACAATTAGTAACAATAATGAATGCAGCACACTGACTATTTGATGCTAAAGCTAATCCTTGGTGACACCCTGACACTTACTTGTCTCCTTGCTCACTCAGTGCCCTCCTGTGGCATGAGGGTGACATAAGGGAAGAAAGAAGCCGGAGCTGTTGCCACTGTTGGAGGCTGGCACCCGCTCACAGCTGTAGGCGAAGAGGTAGAACACATCGAGGGGTAGGCGGGGAGTAGAGCCTTGTTTGGCATTAAGCATGCTTATCACTATGATATTCAACCTTCTCCCCAAAACTTTTCCTGTAAGGGCAGTGTGGTTTTGCTGTACAGACTTGAAATTCAGGCATGGGAGTCTGACATTTACCCTTGAAGAGAAGAATCAGTGCTGATAAGAAGTGAGCTAGAGACTATGGATACCATGTCTCAAGTATTTAAGGATAAAGTGATAAACATGCAGATGGGCCCATTAATGAACATTAATTGCTTTAAATTAGACTTTATTGTGCAGTGGGTAAATTGGAAAGTACACATTTGCATTGGTAATAGAAAATTAATTTAAATGCTTCAGGAAGCAAAATATCACCTGATGTGCTAAAACCTGTTATTTGTGGTGCTTTCAAAGGGAAACTTGAAGGGCACTGTGTATGAAAATAAAATATCTATGTCAGAGGCCCACAAGGTGTGTGACCAGCTTCTTTGGTAAACCCCATGCAGCCACGGATTGGCATTGGCTAAGGCCCGTACGGTGCCAGGTTTAATGCTGCATGTTCACTATGTAACCAAAGTCTGGTGGTGATGGAGTTGGGCATTATAAATCTCAGTTATATGGACCCTGGGGAGGTAATTAGATCCTTGCTGACTTTCCCTGGAGTGCATGCCTTGACATCTTCCAGAACAGACTGTTGCCTACTTGGACTTACAAGTACTTGGAGAAAACATGTCACAGCTTCCTCCTCAGTGGCCCATCCGTGCATAATCCATCTGCACTAGAACCCTTCCTTCAGGCTCTCTTCATCTCTGTAGTGATGGCTGAAACCACCACCCTCTTCGTCTTTTGTTTTGGAAGACTTGGTAAGCAAAGAACAAGGCACAATTGGGTGGTTTTCTTCAATTCTTAATTTCTTCCTATTGTTGGATAAAAGTAACCTTTTCTTCTTCTTCTCTTTAGTGGCTTTTTCTTTTAATTTTATATTCCTATAATCTTTGACTTTGAATCCTGCTAGGAAAGAAATAGTGTTTAAAAATAGTAAAAACTCTAATAAAAGAGATAGATAATAAAGACCATCTGTCCTGAGGCAAAAAGTAGTAAGACCGTGTCGTCATGGCAGCTCTTTTGACTTGGTTCATCAAGAAAGAATAGGAAAGAGTTGGGTTTGTGAGGAAGAGGACGAAACTGGAGTTTAAATAGGCTGAGGCCCAATCACGTTGATTTCCAGAGACAAAGAGAGGCTGCATATTTAAATCTGAGGGCCGTCCGTCCGCTTATGCTTCTTTTTAAAGCTGTGAAATGGGATGGCATTACCTATGGAATAAATGTAAAGTTAATATAGAAAGAGCCTGGGGCTACTTGGGCACTTAGCAGTCTGAAAGAGGAAAATCAGCAGAAAAAAAAAAATTCAGGGCAAGGGAGGTTAGAGAGGAAAGATAAAGGAGGAGAATGTGGTATCCAGGAAACCGGGTAAAGAAAGGCTGTAAGAAGATGGGAGGGCCCGGCCAGGGCTAATGCTGCTGAGAGGTTAAGGTTAAGGAAGAAGGGGCCCTGGTTGGCCCTGGCCTTGGCAAGGGCTGTTTTAGTATCGCAATAGGGACAAACGTTTGTTTGAGGTAGCTTCCTGAGAGAACACAGATGAAAGCAGAGAGTGAACACAGCCCCCCTTTCCCGGGAGTTTGATAGAATGAGGAACAGAGGACGGGGTGAGAACAGAGGGGCACGTGACATCAAGAGCAAAAAACATTTAAAAGGCATGAGAATTTCCAGCAGGAATGTGTACCAGTGAGAACGGTTCCGGAGAAAAGAGAAACCATGTTGCCAGGGAAGGAAGGAGCATGGCAGAAATGGGATCCGGCACAGAAGAAGAAAATTTGCTCTGGAGTCATCCGGGCTGGGAGTGAGGCTGCCTGGTTACAGGTGGGGTGTGCTTAAATATTCAGCCTAATGAAACGACAAGATGTTCTTATTCTGTGTTTTTGTTTTGAGGAGTTAAAAACAAAACAACATTTTTAGGTTCTTAAGCAGCCCATTAGCCTCTGGAAAACATTCTGTGCTGCAGATGGACAGCGACCAGATAACAGAATTACATGATGTGCTGTTCTTGCAGCCCAGGCAGTGTTTGCTGTCAGGTGGGCACAGGTACGCTCTCTGGACACACTGACACTCTGATCTGACTGTTCCTTGCCATACCTCCTGAAGTCTCTGATCAGTGCCAAGTGAACCAGGGGAGGCTGTGAACTCAGCGAGTGTCACCAAACACTAAAGATCACACAAGCATGTCCAGAAGGATGCCTCTGTCTAAACCTGATCTCAAGAGGATCTTCACTGGATCATATTCTTTCCTGATTCTTTATGGGTAGAGGAGGGAGCATAAACCGTTGTCAGGAAATTCCATGTGTTAAAGCCTTGAGTACTAGCCCCAGAGCTATTACTCATGGTCAACCCAAACCAGGACTTTTCCGTTATATTTTTCAAGGACTTTTCATTTCCTGCCCCGGGATTCATCTTCTCCTTAGGTGATTGACAGCAGCAATGCCCTTCAATAGATGCCTAACTCATCAGTAGAAGGTATTCTGGATCTCTACCCCAGATAGGACAAGTACACCGCAGTAACCGCAAAACAGTTTTCCCAGAGCTGCTATGACAAAGGGCCACAGGCTGGGCGAATTCAACAGAAACTTATTTTCATAGATTCTAAGACCGAAAGATTAAGACTAGAGTTTCTGCAGCAGTGAATCCAGGTGAGAGAGAATGAATCTTTCAGACTTTGTTCATTGGTTTACTCCTTGTTTTCCTGTGTGCAAACCTGTGTTCCTGACTTCACACCTTTATAAACACACCAGTCATATTGGATCTTGTTTTAATTTAGCCACCACTTTAGAGAGTCTCTCCACATGAGTTCACCTTCTGTTTGACTGTAATTTAGGACATAAGCAAATCGATTGTGGAGGGGTACAGTGCAGCCCATTCCAAAAGAAAGAACTTCCTCAATCTTGCTTTTTTAAAAGGTAAAGTTATACCCCAAAAATAATAATTTTAGAAATCTAAGTGTATTGTATGAATTACAACACCACCAGCCACGTTGGTGATGTTTGTTCCATGACAGCATCCTCTTTCAAATGCCTTTCTGGCATTTATTTTCCTATTCCTAAATACCAGGCACATGCTGATATTTATTCTTCATGATAAATATTATGCACTAGCTCGACAGTATGGAATATGAGGAGTTTGTCCCTTGTCCCTTTTCTTATCACTTCCTCTCTGCCCCAGCACAGACACATTACCAAATGACTTGGCAATATTTATTTTATTAATCACAGTTAATCCACAGATATCCTATTCCCTTTCTTGCATCGTATTTGTTTAATGCAGAGTTTAGCATTGTTTATTCCCTTGATTAGTTTCTCACCTGTTGTTGCTGGATCCTTAACCATTCTCCTAGCATTACAGAATGGTCAGACACCATGTCACCTCTGTGTCCCACCTGTTTCCTTAGCAACACTTCTTCAGGTTAATATTCCCAGCACTAGCAGGAATCAACACTTTTTTACAGCTGCATTCCAAAGCCTTTATTCTCTTCTATCCAATAAGAACCAATCACGACTGTCCTGTGTTGGTTCTTCCACTCCTAGATTCTGGATATCTCTTGGATTCCTCCTGCATGTTGATGGGGACATACATGTCATTACCTCTGAGAAAAATATTATAGAAGATAAGTATATTAGAGACTTTATGATTTTGTATTTAACTGATCACTTACTTGACTTATAATTCTAGATTGTAAATCATATTCTCATGCAGTATAAAGACATTTCTTCTTTCTTTCTCTCTCTTTCTTCCTTCCTTCCTTCCTTCCTTCCTTCCTTCCTTCCTTCCTTCCTTCCTTCCTTCCTTTCTTTCTTTCTTTCTTTCTTTCTTTCTTTCTTTCATTTTACATCCTGACCAAAGTTTCCTCTCACTTCTCTCCTCCCATTCTCTCCCCCCACCTCCCCCCTGCACCCTCTTCTACTTCTCTTCTGTTTTTGTTCAGAAAGGGGCAGGTCCTCCATGGGTATCAACAAAGCATAGTGTGTCAAGTTGCTGTAGGACTAAGCACGTCCCCTTGTATTAAGTCTGGGCAAGGCAACCCAGTATGAGGAATGGGATCTGAAGAGTCAGCCAAAGCACTAGGGATGGCCTCTGTTCCCATTGTTAGAAGGCCCAGAGGTAGACCAATCTACACAGCTGTCACATCTATGTAGAGGGCCTAGGTCAATTTTAAGGCCCTTCTTAATTTTCAGATTTACTAGAACATCTAAGAATAATCCTCATTTAATTTTGTTCCATGGCCCTTCAGAGGTACACTATTTTCCTCTACTTGCTGTAACAAGTTACACTAAAAAGGGTATCATTAAACAACAGAAATGTATGGTCTCACAGTTCTGGACATCAGAGGTCTAACACTAGTCTTGCAGCAGCTGAGACTAAACATCAATGGTCATGAGCCCTCCAGAAGCTCTACAGAAGACTCTTCTTGGTTTCTTCCAGTTTCTAGGAGCTGCCAACATTCCTGTGCTTGTGACCATCCTACATCCATCTTTAAGGCAAGCACCTTCAAGTCTCTGCTGCATCTTGACATCATTTTCTCCCTCCCTTTGTCTGTCTCTTCTAAGGACACTGATGATGGCACCTAAAACCCATTTGGTAATCTAGAATAATCTCATCTTAAAGATTCTTAATCACATATGTAAAGGTTATTTTTATAGATGTGGTATCTCTTATAAAGTTTAAAAACACAGGAGCATCCATCTTTGGTTGGGGGGGCACTGTCCAACTATATATAGGAAATAAACTATGATCTCACTGTTCATAACCAGTAGAATCTTCCCTCACTGAAATTTCACAATAATGTGCTGAATGAGCAGTTTATGGACAAGCTAATCTAGAAACCCATGTACTTTGTTTCAGGGATATTTTCTTTATGATTTTGGAACAAGTTTTTGTCCTCTGTATTTCTTTTGTTCTCTTTTAAAATAATTCCTACTAGTTATTTTCTTCTTACCCTCCCAGATCTGTTTCCTTGAATCCTCTGATTTAATTATGTTTTCTCTTGAGTTCTACATTTCTTGACTTTTTTTGGTCATAGTTCCTGGGACAGCTCTTTAACTTCTCCTATATTTTCTAACACTCCTCCTGATAGTTTCAATTTGTGATATTAAAATTTTAATGCCTAATCTAGTGTTCCTCGTTTTTATAGCAGGCAATTCTTATTTCATGGCCATAATATATTTTTTTCTTCTCTGAGGACTTTTTAATATTAGTTTTTTAAAACTTTCTGAAATATTTCTTTTTTATCCTTTTTAATTTATTTTTACCTTCCTTTTCCACATGGAAAGACTTCAGCTGATGTCTGGAAACTTGATCTTACTTAACAGCAAATAATCAAATCTCAGAAGTTGATTGTAAAGTGAGCTAGCACCTTAGCTGGATGACCCTCAAACTTCAAATTCTCCAAGTTTCTGGTATTTGTCCCCAAATTTTGTCCTGGAGGAATGAACCAGCCTGGAGCATTCTGGGAGCTAAGTGCAAAATAGCAGTTGGTTGCCCTCTGAGAGCAGATTCTCACTTAGCCCCTGGCTTAGAAAACGTCCTCCCTCTAACCTCACAGAGGGCTCCTTACTCCTTGCTTCACTTTATTCCAGGTGTGCCCAATCTGTAGCCCATGTGCCACATGCAGACAGGGACATTGTGAATGTGGGTCAATGTGGAATGGCAAACTTACTCATAGCATTATGAGATTCTTTGGCAATGTGTTTTGTATCTTGATTGTGCAGCTCATGAGTCTGAACTTTAAAGGTGAAAGTGTTATATTATGACAATCTCATGTCACAATGTCAAAACGGCTGTGTGACGAATGCCTTCTGGAGAAGCCTAAGAGACAGGAGTACCTCTAACCCCTGACCTCAAAGTGTTTGGGAGTTCCAGCAGGAGTGCTCATTGGGAATATCTTGGCTAGACACATCTCCAATCCCCTTCCATATCTCACAGGCATGCTATTTAAGTCTTTCGTGTGCTAGTGTGTCCTCTTCCATCCGCAAAGAAAGATCTTGTAAGATCATATCTCCCTTTGTTATGTTTCAGGGGAAACCGGAGCTCACCATGTCTGACTTTACCATGAAGCCACAGTGAATGTAGCATTGAAACACTGCGTTCTAGCTAATTCTGTGTCATGCCCAGTCACTCCTCCATTTCAAGGTGAAGTTCGGCATGCTGCTTATCTTTGCTGCAGGAGTTCTGCCTTCACCTCTGGGAGTGAATTCTCATACAGGTGAAAGCGAGAATCTAAACACACACACACACACACACACACACACACACACACACACACATACATACACCCAACACCCTCTACTGTAGTAATTTTGAAATACTGATTTTTAGTTAGATACAAATTTAATCCTCTACATTTAGATCTCCTTGCCAAAAGTGTAAGAATTACAATTTTGAATTTTGAAAGAGCAGCCTTTGGGCCACAGGGATGGCTCAACAGGGAAAGACGCCTGTGACACAGGCCTGATGGCCTGAGCTTGACCCCTGTAACTCCCACAGAGCTGGCTTGCATCTGTAATCCCAGCTCTCTGTGGTGACATAAAAGGCAGAGACAGAACAGTCACCGGGACGCTCTTGGGCTGGACAGCCTGACGTTCCTGGCACCCTACCGGCACACTTTCCCCAAAGGAGTACAAGCAGAAAAGCGACTCATGAATGCTGTCCCCTGAACTTCACACATGGGTCATGGCATGCATGCACAGTACACATATGTAGATATATATTCAGTAATAAAATGAAACAAAAGGGAATATTATGTATGTGCTTAATTTTCAGTATTGAAAGATAAGAGAGGGGAAGAGGAGGGAGGTGAATGTGGTCAAAGTATGATATCTTTGAAATTTTCTTACAAAAGCCATTACTATCTCCAATGAATATATGCCAATTTTTAAAGGGCAACACAAGTTTACTTTATATTTAATCCTAAAGAAAAGACATTGGCTTATTTCACTGCATACCAGGCCTCCTGAAAGACAGAATGAGTGTGAATATTCTCATATTTCCAGAATGCAAATGTCTCCACGAAAGTGTTCTCCTATTAGTTCATGATCTCTTCCAAAGGGAAAGGCAGTTTCCAATTTGGAAGCTTCTGCTGCTGTTATTTAGAGGAATACATTTTTTCCAGCTTCTAAATGGCATAGGACCTGGTCTACTCTGGATATGTGGTTGGGCCCAAGTGTTTTAAGAACACAAGGGGTAAGGCAGGAGAAAGCATTTGAGAGTTAAGTAAGGACTAGAGTCAGATGTGCAAGTCAGCAGAAGCACGTTGAAGGACATCTTTCCCACTGTCCCTTGTAACCCACATTATTTCCCTTTGTGCTGACACTTCTTTCCTTGTGTACCTGCAGTCTTCTTAAATCAGCTTTCAGTCCCCTGTATCAACCAGTGCCAATCCTGGTGTGAGCCCTTCTGGTTGAGGGTCTGTGGTCATTGGCCACCCATATTCCTGTCCACCCTGTGATTCACTTTCACTCACGTGACTTGTTCATTTCTGGCCCGGTGGGAGCCACCATGGGCACTCCGTATCTGCTTCTTGGCATGGGGATTACATAAACGTCTCCAGTCCACTATAACACACCCTAGACCCAGTAGCATACAAAATACAAATTTATTCTCCAGTTTCATGGTCTGTAAATCCAGTGAAAGCAGGTTAACTTCTTCTGAGGCTTCTCTTCTTGAGTTGTAGATGGCTACAACTGCATGCCATGACCTGTGTGTGAAGTTCAGGGAACAGCAATATGAAGATATACTTCTTGGGAATATCTTCATAGGGTCTTTCCTTCCATATCAAAATTTTCATTTATAATGATAATAGTCATATTGGGGGAACACTTACCCTATGCCCTTATATTTTTCCATTTTTAAAGAACAAACATGAAATAAATATATGTATTCTGAAGAACCGAAGATGTTGACTTCAGGATACAGATTTTGGAGAGACCTCATGCTCCAGGGATAGCCACTGTCTTTGGCATGCCCATCTCCACCACAGCCCCATTGTGTAGTTACTGACTTGGATGAAATTGAATCATCAAGTCATGAGCGGCTCCTGTCAGTAGTGGACAGCACCAAGCTCAACATAATTCCTTGATAAACTAACTCATGATTCCTTTCCCTACTCTAAACAACACACATAACTATTTTTCACATTTGGAGTGCCATTCCCAGGTGTGGTAGTCTACCTCAAAAGTTTTAAGGTCTAACTCATAATTTTCCAAATTATTTATGAATGTGTTCTTCAAAAAAGACCAAGAAAAGCTGACAAGTCTTGTGAAGTCAAGATAAATGACACCTTCTGCTCTGTTTCATCTGCAAGATCCATTACTCTGTCAAAGGAGTAATTTAGATAGCTGTGATTTGTTCCTCGAAAAGTTATTTTGGTTCTTCCAGCACCTTCTCCCTGGGTGTGGCAATCAGCATGCTTAGCGTTTAGCTTGGGACTCTCTACTAGAAACAGAGGAGCTAGAAACTAAAGGAGTGTCAAGGTCACAGCTTGTAAAGGTAGCTTCATGTTTGTCTGTTTTCAAATACCACATCATGATGCATGCATGAGGGAGCAGAGCAAAGGTCAGCCTTGCTCATGGTTGAGACCCTCTTAAGGTTAAATGGAGAACATTACTTGCCATATCAGTTGGACCTTAGGTTATATTATATGAAGATAAAGCATAAGAACACATATAGTATCCTTTGGGCATCATATTTTCTTGTATTAAAGCAGGTGATTTTCAGGGTTTGCATTTTTGTAGGATACATTTTTCTCTACCAGGATGAAGCAAAATGTAAGAAAATAACTATCATGAAAAGAGAAGCCAAAGTACTCAGATTTCTGTCCATCATGTATTTTTACAATAGATGTAGTAGCTGGCTGGGTCAAAAGCCAATCAACAGACAGGGCATAAGTGTAATGGTGTTTCTACAATGATTGTTCTTATTTTCTTGACATTTTAAACCTTACTTAGGTGCATGTATGTATGTATATATACACACATAGGCTGTATATGCGTGCATGTATATATTCATATATTATAAGTGTGTAGGTGGATATATATGTATATATATATATCATAATTTATTCAAGAAAATTGAAGTGAAGCAGATAGTTCTATATAATTTTGAGTCCCTGAGCTTTATTTTTATACCAAAATGATTTATTTTCAAGTTATGAGCAACTCTGTGCCCATATGACTTTGCCTGAAATTCTCTTATATGTCTTATGACATTGCACTGTAAATGTCTGACTACACCCCCTTTCTCTCCTCTAGCACGTATGTCATACCAGATTCATAGAAATCTTTCAGATTCAAGTGAGTATTTACTTTGTCAAACCTTTACTTATTTATTTTTTCATCCAAAAAATTTTTTTTAACTTAGAAAAAAATACTTCTTAGGACTTGTTCTTAAAATGGCTGATAACAACCCTGTTTTAAGATATTATTATACTATTATAGCTAATATTCAAAATCAAATTGAAACCAAGCTCAATTCAGCAGCAATGTAGAATTAACACCAACAGGGCTTCTTGGATTCAGATTCCGACTCATCTCATTATTGGTTCAGCTACTTTATACAACACTTCAGTTATTCATTTTATTTTGATCAGTTCAGCCACTTTCCCAAGGCTTACAGTAGGAGGACCATCTCCAGCAGGAAGGAAAGGAGCAGAATTTCAGAAGGATGCTTTTTTCTATTTGTAAAATGATGTATTAAAATCTCAACTCCAAGCTCACCCTAAGTGCTGAGATGATAGGAAAATTACATCCCTCTCCTCAGCGGGTTATAAAAGAGAAGAGACATCATCCAAAGCAAACAAGAAAATCAGCCCCATGGACAGTGCACTTGGTCACCACGTCATTGCCTGTCTGACTTGCCTCCTCAGCAAAATGTTCTGTGAATGTTATTCCACTTCTACATAGTGATATGATTTCCAGGTACCAAGCTATTCTCTTAGTGGGTTGCTGGGTAGGATCAGCATTTACCTTTGGGATTATATTGTCTTGATAGCATTTAAAGGATGGAGGCTAGCTTCATAGCACCCTAAGAGAGATGCCAAAAGTTGGTTGATGACTAAACAGGTAATTAGCAGTGAGAACATAAGCCATCCCATAAATGTCTCTGAACAGGCTTCTTTAAGCTCACTGAAGCATCCCTGCTTCCCTCACCCCAAGGAAGTCTGACCTCAACCCCAAGGGTTATATAGAGTCAGAGTGTGAACCAGTGACAGGATGAGATACCCACACATAGAGATGTGGATACCTTAGGTTATTTTCCTGTTCCTCCCCATATCTTAGTGCTTAAAGCCAAGCCTTCCTCAGCAATCACCACATGGTAAAGCCCTAGACAGTGGATCCTTGGTGTGTTCCTGGCCAATAGGCTCTTGCTGTGTTCCTTCTGTATTGCCATGAGTAACACGTCTGCTAACTGCCCCCTCACATACCTTTATTCACTGAGGTCACCTGCTGGTTACCGTGGCAGCATCGCTGCAAGCAGCTCATGTTCTTTGCTAGTGCATTTCTTGAGGTAAATATAAAATCACACATTCATTCACCAAATATTTTAAGGATATGACATGTATTAGACCTCAGGATTGTGATCAAAAGGCCCAACAGACATGGCTCTGGTCATGAGGCTTTGTTGAAGGGAGTTTGGGGATCATAAAAAAAGGGATACCTTGGACTCCAAAGGCTGCCCTACTGTAAGTCTGAATGAGAAAAGCATGCAAAGAAGAAAAAGAGGTGAGATTCTGAAGAAATAAGGAAAATGACTAAATGTCCCATCATAACCTGACCCTCCAGAATGGTTTCCTGCCTAAAAAGGACCATAGCTTGTTAATGGGAGAAGACTGCCATGGTGAAAGGTCTTGAACCTATCCTAATACCTCACCCTCGAAAAGCAGATAACCCAAGCAGGTAACACACTGCTCCTCAACTATTTCTCTGCTTTTTGGTGGCATCTAAGAACCTGGTCATCTCATCACATGATCACCAACCCCTCCCCAGCCAGGCTAATAGATGTTGTGCAGTTCAACCAGAATGTATAAAGGAGACTCAAGAATCCTCTACTCATTTCTGGGCAGTATGAGTCATCCTTCCTTCCCCGGAAGGTGGAGTATGTGTTTAGACAAGTGGTATTGCATGCTGGACAGAACCTACACCTGGTAAACTCCTGTCTGAGGACAAGGAAGACACTTCCAGGGCACATACATGGTCACATGTGTTCCAATAGAGATATAGATAGCACTCTATCAAAGCTGGGCACAATCCCAGCACCATCTCATTGTCAAGAGGCTTTCCCACAGCTCTGGGTCATATCAGTGTGGGCCTTCCCGGGCCCACTTATCAAGTTGAGATGAGGGCTGATCAACCAGTGAGGCATATCCTTTTACTCACTTTATAGATGTTTAAATTTAGTGAGTTCTCTATAAATAATACAAAGAATTCTTTGCTTGAGTCATAGGCATGCTAAAAAAATAACAAGAAAGGGTTTTGAACAACTGGGTGGAGTTGGAGAGGCTCGGGAGCTTGGTTGCTTCAGTCCACTAAGCATAGTTTCAACCTCTGCCCTCACTGTGGGACAGCCGTGTGACACTGGATGGGTTGCTTGAGGTTAATAGTCATCACTTAAAAATAATTATTAAAAAGTCTGCCATAGAAGGGAAACTATTTATCAAGTTTCCCTCCCCATGGAAAAATATTTAAAGGTGCCATCTTGGAATGTGGCCCCTTTGCCTATTTATAATAACAGATGGTGCTCATAGGAATCCATAATTTTGACTTTAATAAAAACAATAAGATCTGATCCATAGAAATTGCATTCATATTGGCTAGATGTCAAAACTAAAATGGGCACAAAAATGTCTTTCTGATGATCAGAGTAGGAAGGATCTGTCAAAGGATGAGCTGTGGCTTCTACTTGCCTGCGGCCGCCTTTGCCAGGTCTGAGAAATGGCTAGGATTCTTTGCCACCCGACCTGGTTAGGGTTTCTGTTGCTGAAGACACCATAACCACAGCAACTCTTATAAAGGAAAGCCTTAAGACTGGCTTACAGTTTCCGAGGATTAACCCATTATCATGGCGGTGGGAAGTATGGCGGTACACAGCCAGATATGATGCTGAAGAAGGAACTGAGAGTTCTAGGATCTGCAAGCAGCAGGCACTGCTCTGACGCAGTGGGCCTGGCTTGAGCATCTGGGAACTGAAAGCCTGCCCTCAGTGAGGCACTTCCTCAATGCCCAACCTACTCCAACAAAGCCACACCTCCTAATAGTGCCGCTCCCTCCAGGCCTTTGGGGGCCATTTTCTTTCACACCACCTCCCCTCCCCTTGCATAGGCATTTGGCAGCATCTTCCCCTCACCCCCGTTTCCACAGTCCCACTGTGGCTGTCATGACCGTTACTGGACTTGGCTTCTGCTGAGGCAGACTAGATCCTCTCACTGCTACACCCCTCACTGACATACCACCGGAGCCTGAAGGGCATGCCTGACCCTAATTAACCTCTAGTGCCACCCCGTGCATCCCACCAGACGCTGTGTGTTTCAATGGGATGCCTTTCACGTATGTATTCTTAGTGGCAGATGATTCCAAAAAGGAAATCCAATTTATTTAAAGCCTGATATGGAAAGTGAACAAAACTAGGCTGCTCTAGTTCAGCTCATGGGTGGAAGTCAGAATTTCAACACATTTTTCTATGTTCTTTCCCATCCCATTTTACTGTTATACAGTCATTTTTATGTTGCCCAACATTTAAAGCATAAAGTTTGGATTTGCTGAACTTAGGACTGTTTGCTTTTGTTAGTAGTCTTGTTCTCCCATGCATCTTCTAGGAACTCCTGTTTGTTTTCCAGAATCTGTGAAAAAAGCACTCAGTACTTCAGTAGATAAGACAAGCATTCTCTCCAGAGCAAACCTGCAGACGACCTGGTCTATGTAATGGGATTGCTTGGGTAGAATCTTAGCTATTCCATAGACTGAGCAGTTGGAGTCCAGTAAAATGTAGCATTCATTTTTGTGTCTGAACCACAGTGAATATTTCATCAATATTTGGGGAGTTAGTAATATACAATTCATGCTTACAAATTACTTTTCTTCTTTGAAAGCAATCAGTACGCAGTTTCATCTAGGTTTTAAAGACCCTCACCCATATTCAGACATAACTATTTGTAATGGCTTAAATGTTCTCTTTCTAGCCACAGATATATATAGGATTCAGTGAAATGATGTTTGTACATAAATATTTAGAAAGGATAATGACCTCTAAAGCATAAATCTTCATATCATTTATTCTCTCTTTATATGCATAAGACTTGGTAAAATTTTGCCTCCTAGAGTCAAATGCTTTTTTCCCTCTCGCCCGCTGAGTCTGTCCTTTGCTTCTGTGCAGCTAGGCTTAAAGATTTGAAGGGCCACAATGATTCTTTGAAATATGCTGAATTATCAGAACTCCAGCTATAAACTGGGTGAATTGGGAGCATGGCTGTGACTCCAGAGAAGGAAGTGCTGTGGATCATGCCAAGGCTCTGGCAGCTGTTGCACCTGGAATGTAGACCCAGTACAAAAGAGACTTCATAATAGCAAATGTTGTTCATTAAGCCAAAGTGCTTAAGGTGAATTCCTGGTGGAAACCTCATTAAAGGCCAATAAAGAAAGAAGCCCTCTCATTGATATTTTAAAATAAATGATGGGCTTATTTCTTTTGTCTTGATCATGATGCAGCTTTGCATTAGTTGATGGATTTTTCCTCATGTCTTTTGTTAGTACCCAAATGAAAATAAGTCCAAGAAAAGCACCTTATTAGTGTTATTTTAAAAAGAAAATCATTGACACATTGTCAGGAGCAACTTTATATCCTCCTGTTCAATTTTATAAACCCCAAATTAAATTACCTGCAGGGATTCTGTATAAGTCTTTTCTCTTTTCTATCTAAGACTCTGCATGCATTGCATAGAAACAGTTTGTTACAACAGTGTTCCCATGAGGTAACTTTACATTATGTGTGATGTTCTCTGGACTTCCTGGACTGGAAAGTTTCTGTGTATCCTTCTTAACACTGCCATAGTTAGAGAGCGCAGTTGTGCAGGATACCATTTATGATATTTAAATGTCACTCATTATCGAGCCAGAGTCCAGCTATGTATAATAACTTCTCCCATTATATCTGTCTTATCTGTGACTCACTTGGAAATGTCAATTAAAGAAGGAATCTAATCTCATTAGTAAAACACAGTGACAATGCCATGATACTCACATTTATCTGTCAAACTGTGTTTCCTGCCACATTTTGATATTTTAATTAAACCTGATATGCCATGGCAGAATTTCTATTGATGGACACTATCCTTGAATGTAGTCTCTCTAATTTTGTATATTCATCACAACATTGTGAGAGCATAAATATTACCAGATATTAAGGTCCTGACATTACCCTGATACACGCATGGTTAGTTTATTGTTGCATTCTGTTCCAAGCAAGTGTCAGCCAAAGCACTATGGAGATAGTGTTTAACCATCCATACCAACGTATTTTGGTGTTTTTGGATACATCACCAAGACAATCATTACTTCTAAGAAAACACTCTCATAGTATAATTTCTATGGCTGTTAATAAACCACTACTGACTTGTCAAGGGAGAGATTTGTCTTTGAACTGTAGTGGAAAGTAACTCTGGCAACAACATCAACCAAACAAATAAAACCCACATCACTTAGCACAATAGAACACAATGATGACTGGTTTACAGAGCTTTGTGTAATAAAATCGCAAACCATGGAGTGAGAATGCAAAGCAACTGAAATGTGGGAGACTGCATTTGAAGGGTATGTTTGGTTTTAGTGGAAACAGACATTTCTGTGCCAAATTATTCTGCATACCTTTCTTATTGAAATGATCTTTGTACACTGGAAAATGGGCAAGATAAAGCTGAGAGCTAAGTCCATTTCTACCAGGCTTTAGTATTGATTTATCTAGAGGTATTTAAGCAGGTGAAATTTTTGGGAAATTAGGTTTTGGTGGAACGGATTAAAAGTCCAATTTCATACACACACACACACACAGAGAGAGAGAGAGAGAGAGAGAGAGAGAGAGAGAGAGAGAGAGAGAGAGAGAGAGAGAGAGAGAGACATAGTCCCAATAATTAAACTAGTTAACAGTGAGTACAGAGGTTCTGTATTTCCTACTTTGGAATTTCCATGTGGGAAGATGGATGAAATATTGATAACACTTTTTCTTCTTTATTTTATTTTTTTGAGACAGAGTTTCTCTGTGTAACCACTCTGGCTGTCCTGGAACTCACTTTGTAGACCAGGCTGGCCTTGAACTCACAGAGATTTGCCTGCCTCTGCCTCCAAGTGCTGAGATTAAAGGCATGTGCCACCTCTGCCTACCTAATAATGATGTTTTTAATCTTTATTTTGTATTGTAAACTTTTCCTAATATGCGTTTCTTTTTTGATTTTTCTACATGAGAGTTTCAGAAACAGCATGCTTTAACCTGCATTTCTATCTACCTGAAGACCCCATCTTTATGGATGGCCAGTGTTTTAACTGCTGTGCGTAACTAACTTATCAGTTACTTATAAGTTACTAGTAAGTTGTTACTTATTAGTAACAACTAATATTGATATTAGTATCTGACTTCCTCCAATACTTTTGAAGTAAATTATTTACCTGTAGTTAGAAATAGTAAAAGAATCAGAGCCAAGAGATTACTGGAGACTTCTATAGTCTTTTCTGATGCTCAGGACTGAGAACCAGACTCCCAACATGTACCTATTGATGGGGGATGGTTAGAGTGTCAATGTATCCTAGAAATAAACTCTTTTCTGAGAGCATCCTGTTGCTTGAGCTAGGACCAGACTGTGAAAGACTCTTGGAAAGCTGAAGTATCACATTGTATTGTCATCTTCACACTTTAACATCCGTTCACACTCTTGATACTTCAACTGACAGCTCTGACCTGTTGTCATTGTTAGTGCAGTTCCATGACATGAAATGGACAGCTAATTACAATGCACTTCACGGTGGCATGTGACAGCAAGGTTCCCAGCAGATGACCCATCTAAGAAAGGAGCTACTAGTCATGTTGAAGGACTATTTTCCAGGATAGTGACAGTTAAAATATCGTGTGTGTGTGTGTGTGTGTGTGTGTGTGTGTATGCAAACAATGCACATAATACATATATGTGAATACATGTGTTGTACACCACACAAACATACTTATACGACATTGATTATTTTGTTCTCTAGCTCACAGCAAAGGCATGTGTGTGGAAGAAAAAATCAATACTTAAAATGAGAATTCAGCACATGGCATTCAGAAGTGGCCTATTTGGCAGGGAATAGTTTCTTAATCTGACAGTTTTCTATTGCTTAATAGATAAGTATCATTTAACTATTATTCTGTCTTCTGTGATGCCAAAATAAACCAATGAAAAGTGATAATACAGGTTGAACCAATCATTTTGGCATTAAGTAGACCAGATATTGATTATTTTACTTAAGTTAAAAGGATTTAAGTCAAAAGGATTTATATGTACATAGTTTATTTCTCTTCTTACATCACTTTTGACATATAAAAGATAGAAATAGAACTGCCTTTGGCTTTTAAGTGTTTGGCACAGAAAGATGGATGACCCATATCTGCACAGCATGCAGTGGTGGTGATCAGACCTGTATCATAAGCATGTATTTACAGTACTGATCAATCATTTGTGTAATTGGCTCCATGTCACTAGGGTGTAGTATTCATACCTCACAGAGAATGAAGATGGAATTAGTTTACTAGTTTGATTGACGTATATGGTACATCTACAAATTTAAGGCATCTCACAGTGCAGAGCCTCCTTTCTGTAGGGTGTAAAGTACAAATATTATGTCCACCTGTCATATAGATTATCCATCCCATGATAGAACCAAGAAACCATATGTGGAAGTGGAACCATATATCAACAGACCAAATATTCTCTCTTAAGTGAGCTGCATAATGGGAAAGAGAAACATCTATTATGTTTAAATTCACAATTTCCTCAACTTCCAGGGCAGTGTGCAACTCCATCCACACTCACAACATGTTGTTTAAATTCTGTGCCAACTTTTAAGGACTAGAGAATAACTCAGAGAATGAAATGTTTAAAATGCATTTTAGGTGCCCAGTTAATGACACTGACAAAAAAAAATCACAGAGATGTAGCTTTGGGTGGTATTTAAAACTGAAAATCACTTCATTTTTGGAGTGTACAACTTTACTCACCTGAGTCATTACTTTCACTCTGGAAAAGTAACCCATCATTAAGTTTTCACCCAAGGAGGAAGGTCTCTGCCTGCAGTTACACACAACTCATTACTGAACTTTCTCATTACCATACACGTCTTCTCCAATTTGGGGTCTAGCTTTCCTTACAAACAGCCTAAAATGCAACCACTTTTGTTTATTAATTCAAGCAAATGATGACCTTTCAAAATAACTGTCATAGGTGATGTAAAGGCCAGATTGTCGTTTATTTCACAGTGATGTTTAAATTCCCTTAATGATTATACTTTATTAGCTGAAAATAGCACAGAAATGGAGCTTTGAAGATTGAGAGGACAAAGCCACCCAAACTGTGTGTTGTGTTATTGTGGTTCCTGTTGACAGAAGGTGACTGAACCAATTCATAGGCTCCAGTGTTCTGTCTTGACTTGGCCAGCACATCTGAGAAACTTTGACTGTAGTTTCCACTGTCCAGTCTTAATTTATTAGATTTCATAGTATTTCCACCCCTGAGACATATACACAAGATATCTTCTTTCATTAAGCATGATCTGTGATACTATCTAATAAAGTGTGAAGAGGTTACCGATGAGGCAGTACTTGAGGTTAAAAAAAAAAAGTCAAATATTTGTACTGCAGGTCTCTAATAATCAACCATATGTAACATTGTAACTTACAGATCTTGTTTTGATCACTGTAGGGAAAACTGTAGAAGCTAACAATGTTAACATCTGGAATGAGAGAAAAGATGTACACCCAGATGTTACACATGGGTTATTTTATTTTAAGTGTGTCTATGTGTGTATGAGTGTATGTGTGTATGAGCATGAGCATGTAGGTGCCAGCAGAAAACAGAAGAGGGTATCAGGTCCTACAGAGCTGGGGTTGCAGGTGGTTGTGGGCCAACCAATGTTGCTCCGGTCCTCTGCAGGTACTCTTAATTGCTGAGCCATTTTATTAGATATTTTATGAGATATTTTATTAGGCATCTGTTGTCTACCTTTCATGGTCTCCCCAACTGTGTAGTCCAATATATGCAATAACCTGATATATAAAATATGGTTTGGGGTACTTAGCATTCACTGGATGTAGAAGCTCTGTTTAATTTATGCATGCTTGCTGTTTCCTTTCCTCAGGCCCTCTCTTCTCCTTTTCATTAAGGAAGCATTGCAAATACCAAATATACACAGAAAATACCAGAAGAAACTTTATTTTCTTATAAATTTGATTGCAAAAAAATGTTCATTTTGTAGATATTTCCAGCATTATGAATATAAAAATAATTCTGTGGAAAAAATAATCTGTTCAGTCAAAAATGTACACCCTCCACCCCCAGTGAATAAATTATTTTATCCACAACATACTTGTGTGGGTTAAGGCAGGCTATTAAAAGTTTCCCTGGGGTGGAAGTTCTGAGCTTGGAATGGATTTTTATGATGTAACACGTGATAGAGATGTGTGTGTGTGTGTGTGTGTGTGTGTGTGTGTGTGTGTGTGTGTATGTGTGTGTGTACATGTGTGTGGTGTGTGTGAAATTGACTGAAAGTCAATACTTTGAATTTGGGCAACTTATGTTTGTACACTACTTAGATTTAACACAAAGGGTGACAATCTCATTGACTTTGGCATTTTAGGTTTGTGGGAAATGAAGGGCAGAAGTGAGTGTACATTCATGAGGCTAACATTAGCCCATCTTTGAAAACACTGATGAAAGTGCCATCTTTAAAATGAATTGGGGTCTGGAGAGATGGCTCAGCAGTTAAGAACATTGTTGCTCTTTTTTTTTTTCTTAAGAAATTTTTTTGTTCATTCCTCATACCAGCCACAGATTCCCCCCTCATCCATCCTCCCACTCTCCCTCTCAGCCTCCTTACCCCAGCCTACTCCCCATCCCCTCCTTTGAAAAGGTAAGGCCTCCCATGGGGAGTCATCAAAGCCCAGCACATTCAGCTGAGGCAGGTCCAAGCCCCTCTTCCTGCATCAAGGCTGTGCAAGGTGTCCCACCAAAGGCAATGGGCTCCAAAAAGCCAGCTCAAGATAGATCCTATTCTTGCTGTCAGGGGCCCCTCAAACAGATCAAGCTATACAGCTATCTCAAAAGGACCTGGGTTTGATCCCTAATGCCAATGTAGTGGCTCATAACATTCATAACTCCACTTCAAGGAGATCCAATGCCATCTTCAGGCACCAGGCACTCACATTGTACATATACATACACTCAGGCAAAGTATCTATCAACATAAAATAAGTAAAGTTTTAACAAATAAATTGGTAGTGTGCTTGTCAGTCTTCGTAGAGTACACACCATAAGTAAGATGCATTTCGTGTCATCATGAATGAGCACAGGAGTGGTAGATAAAGGTAGAGGGGAGAGAGTGAAAATGGACAGGCATGGAGGTGTTGCCAGGATTGTCCATCTATGTCTACTGACAGCAAGTGGAGAAAAAGCCAATGAGCCCCAATGACTGGTTCTGCAAAAGTTTTCACTACAAAGCAGGCTGAGGGTTGGGTACATGAGCATGTGTGCCTGTGTTTGAGTAGAGGTGAGAGGATATACCAAGCATTCTTTCTATCGTTCTGCACCTCATTCCCTTGAAACTGGGTCTCCTGATGCTCAGTGGGTGAGATTACCTTGTAGGTGGAGTTTTACTGACCTCCCTGTCCTATCAGTTCACAAACAACCAATACAGAGGCTGAATGTTATTTGTAAATGTTTGGCTGGTAGCTCAAACTTGTTACACTTATATTAGCCCATATTTCTTATCTATGTTTCACCATGTGGCTCATGACTTCTTACATCATTTTCTACATGCTCTGCTTCCTCCAAGGCTGGCTGGCATCCCTCTGACTCTGCCCTTCCTCCTCACAGAATCCTGTGTGTCTGGCTGCCCCACCTATACTTCCTGCTTGGCTACTGGCCTGTCAACTTTTTATTAACCAATGAGAGTAATACATATTTACAGTGTACAGGAGGATTATTCCACAGCAGTACCCACTGTGTAATTAAGATCTAAATTCAAACCCCCATAAATCCATCTAAAGAGCTAGCCCCATACCTATAACTATAGCACTGATGCAAAGCAGGGGACCGTGTAGAGTAGAGACAGGAGAATCACATGGATTTGATGGCCACCAGTCTAGCTACAGGAGCAGGAGACCTTATCTCAAAAGAATGAAGTATAGAATAATAGACAGAACACCTGACTGTAGCTGAATGTTTTTCTGTGTCCTGCCCTGTCTGCAGCCGCTCAGACCCAAGTAAACACACAGAGGCTTATATTAATTAAAACTGCTCAGCCATTAGCTCAAGTTTATTATTGACTAGCTCTTACACTTAGACTCAGCCCATTTCTATTAATCTATATGTCACAATGTATTCTGTGGCTTTACCTATGTGCCATTACATGCAGCTCCCTGGACAGCGGGCTGGTGTCTCCTGACTCAGCCTTCCTCTTCCCAGAATTTTCCTTGTCTGTCTATTCCACCTATACTTCCTGCCTGGTTACCGGCCAATCAGTGTTTTATTAATCCAGTGTACAAAAGCATTATCCCACAACATTTCCCCTTTTCTATTTAATTAAAAAGGAAGGTTTTAACTTTAACATAGCAAAATTACATATAACAAACAGTTATCAAGCAAGAAATACAGTTACAATATCTTATCTCTTTGTATTTGGCAAAATTAAAGAAAATATTCTATCTATCCTATATTTGTGAGTCTAAAGTTTTATATCTAATTTATTTTTTATCATAATCAAGGAAATTATGACTATCTAGTCTTCAACTACATCAAAGACCTCAGAAGGGTACAATATTAGCTAAGTAAACAGTAAGAGCATTGTAAGCAACTTCCAAAAATCTAGAATGACAGAGACAGCTGGCTGCCTGGACAGTTACCCAAAGTTCCTCTGCAACATTGTGGCATCCATCTTCAGCCTACAGGCCTAGAGTCTCCCAGTCACTTCTCTCTGTATCCTGTAGAATGTCTGACAGTTTCTTCTGTGGAGCAGGAACCTGAAGGACCATTTTGCTTTGCAAAGTTCTGTGGTCACCTTCCTATGGGTCCTGCATGTCCAGTCTATACAACATTTTGTCATCAGCCCAGGCAAGAACAATTTCTTGCCCAAATGGCTATTTTTTCCAAGAAAATAAGCTCCACATGGAGTGTCTTTGATGCCCATCTTTCTCTTTGAAGTAAATCAGTGCTGCCAAGAGCAGACATGTCTCACTGTTCAGAAAAGCCTAAGTTTTTAAAACATTTTAAATACCATATTCTGTAGGCCTTTGAAGTGTTTGAAGATTATCTACCTAATTGAATTTTATCTATGCTTACCTAGAAAACTTAACATGACTTTAAGTTTGACTCTCATAGAAGATTAATCTGTATTTTTTAAGTATCCATTACAATTTCAAATAAATTGCACAAACAAAATACTTTAAACAAGAGTAGAAATATACATACAGTATAACAAAATTAACTTCAAATTTGTATCAATAAACTAAAATCTATACCAATGTAAAACATTTTAAACAAGTTGTTCTTTAAAATTAGGTTCAACAATCCACCCTTTGATCCTATCATATCTATATTCTATATTTCTATATTATATCCTCCTTTCTTCTTTTAGAAAGAGATTGACTATGACCAATAATAATTTGTAACCAACACCTAAACAAAGACAAGCATCCATAATCTATTTTTTGGGAATGTGGTCATAGAAGTAGCAGGTCATAGGCTACTTCCTGCTGATAAAGGGCACTGGTAATCTTATGGAGACACAATGAAAATTTTAAGATTATAGTCAAGTCCTGACTGGAGTACTCTGTGAGGTTCTATTCTCTGAGCCAGTAGCCTTGAAGTTGATTTTGAATGTTAGGGGGTCTTGGCTGGTCAAACCTTATGTATCTTAATCTGGAACAAATACATAGCCTCTTGCTTCCTATGGAAACAAAAGCAGAGCCTCCTTTCCAAAGCAACATATCCTTATATCCAAATTTTAAAGTCAAGATATCTTTAAAATATATATTGGCTTAATTTAGCAGCCTTTACAATCAAATGTCTTTCTGCTGTTAAAAATATCAAAGACAACAATGAAGGGTATAGAGCAGCACTCGTGGGTGGCTGTGGCGAGATACCATGGCAACCATGGTTTGGCTGGCAGTGGAAGAGAGTGGAGGAATCACAAGCCATGGTTACCTTTTAGAGCTTTATTAGGAAAAGGAGAGAGAGAGAGAGAGAGAGAGAGAGAGAGAGAGAGAGAGAGAGAACCAAAGAGATGCAGAGAGAGAGACAGAGACAGGGACAGAGAGACTGTGTGGAGGGAGAGTACGGAGAGAGAGTATGCAGGGAGAGTATGATACAGAGAGAGCATGGGAGTGCATATCTGGCCTTTTAGGCTGGGATGCAGTCGCAAGCTGGTGATGTAATAAGGTGCTGAACTACGCATGTACAGAATCCTTACAAACACAATCCAAATTCTCTGTGTAATATCCATCTTTCAATCTGGAGGAGGTGGGAATGGAGGGTGGGCTGGGGGGACGGAGAGGGGGGCAGGAGGGGAGAGAACAAGGGAATCTGTGGCTGTTATACAGAACTGAATAGTATTGTAAAATAAAAAAATTAAATTAAATTTAAAAAATATCCATCTTTATATGACTTATTTTTATACTACCTTTACTGACTATTTAAAGACTTTATTTTTAAAACTATTTCTTATATAATTGTCCATATTCATTTTCTTCTCTTGTTCAAGCCTATGTACATTTTACACACACTGTAAACCATTTAAAGTCTTATTCCAGCTGAATCTGCCTTATTGTGACTCTATTG
This sequence comes from Peromyscus leucopus, assembly GCF_004664715.2. Classification (NCBI taxonomy): domain Eukaryota; kingdom Metazoa; phylum Chordata; class Mammalia; order Rodentia; family Cricetidae; genus Peromyscus; species Peromyscus leucopus. The sequence continues at coordinate 4,851,847 of NC_051070.1, read as the reverse complement.
CTTTAAACTGCAGCATTACTAGGACTGAAATGACGGCTTTGGCTGCTGGCTCCACTCACCTCAGCTTCCCAACATGGCAGAACTATGTTTACCACCAGCTCTGGGAACGAGGCTCATGGTGGACTATGGGAAACAGTGGGTCTGTGCTTCCAGCCAGCAACATGAAGCCCAGAAACCTCTTTTTTTTTCTGTACTAGCAAAAGCTAAATCTGTCATGACACAGTGCACTGTGCAGCTTGGAGACGCCACTGTGTACTGCAGTGGAAATCCACCATGCTGTACTCAAGCCCATACATCACTGTGAACACTCAGTAGCTCACCGCTGGCCTGAGAGACACAACTAGGAAGCTGTCTGTAGCTCTGTTTTAGAATTTTTTTTTTTAAAGCTTTCTCGGGTTTTGGGTCCCACACTTTGGTGCTGCCTAACAAATCCTGTCGCCTCTCTAGGCCACATGCTCATGCACTCAGGAACCCACAGACCACATACATACATCCTCACCTTCCCTACCACCACACACACACACACACACACGCACGCACGCACGCACGCACGCACGCACGCACGCACGCACGCACATGGTTAAAACAACAAGCCATGTAGTCAAATTCTGGTTTAGTACTCATTTGAATGACCTTGATAATAATTCTATAAATGAAATGAACTATCACTTTGTACAAATTTGTCCATGAACATCTTCTTGACCTTCCTTTGGTGGACCTGAGGTCAATCAAAGGAACTTTATGAAGGCTGGGTGGGTTTTCTTTTTAATGGGCTGTATTTGAGGAATTTGTGTGACTTCACACAGCTGGTCATAGGAAGAGTTGTTAAGTCTTATGATACTTTGCACACAAAGAGTGGCAGGTTGGGGCTACTTCCTGCTTTCTGTTCACAATTGCTGCCTGAACCTCTTCAAGCCTTATGGAGGATACTGTGCTTAAGGAATAATAGAGAGAAGATGTTCATTTGATGTAGAGGTTTATTCTAACCTCACAAGCTGCCAAATCCACCTCCTCTGAATTTAAAAGTCTTGCCAGTGAGTTTTCCTTCCCCTTATGAATCTGTCACTACTGTATGAACTCCATGTCTTCCAAGGTTTCCTCTTCAGCTTAATGAACTGTGTTTATAATTTTTGTAAAATAAGCTGTCTGTCACTTTACAATGGACCACACATTGTATCCCTGGCATATTAGCCTTCTCCAGTCATCACAGTGGTTGGCTTAGGAGGCACCAAGCATCTTTATCTTTTTCCCAGACTCCCCCATTAGAAGCATTCATCTTTCACAGAGCTGACCTTTAGTATTTACTTATGCTTCCAAGTCTGCTGACATTCTCATATTGGCCCCTTCTCTTCCCTAGATGGGAGAAGCATCATCTATGAAGTATCTGTTATCTGGAGCCTGTGCTAGGCGCCTGTGACATGGCTAGAAGGCTGTTGATGAGACTGAATAGCACACGGATGCTGTTACCTTTAAGAGTCACATAGCGTTCTGATACTTACCCAGTTCACTATCCCAGGTGGTTTCATCTTCAGCAAAATTAACTTAATAAAAACACAGCCTTCGTGGGAATATTCTGAGAATTGCATGCACTGGTAAGTATACAACAGCAAGTGGTGCATGGTCAGCACCCAGAAAATTCTTACTACTTCTACGTCTCTCTAAGTGATCTGGGACTGGGGTATCACTAGCCTCTGTATAGATAGAACATAGAAGATCTAGAATTTAAATCCAAATTTTTGAGACAATGAAGTTCAGACTCTTCTCTATTCCCTATAACTTCTCATCTAGATCATAGCTAAAATATTGAGCTATAACAATCTAAATTTTATGATAAACTACCTTGATGTAACTTGTGTAAATGTTTTATATCCCTCACTATGTAACCAGTGAAATAAGGACAGGAACAAATCCATGGCCAATACATCAGAGGGGTCTCAAAAATGTGTTAATTGATTTCTTAATATCTGGATCATCAATTGTGTTTGGAGAGTTTTTTTCCCTGTGTAATTGTGTGGCTGATTGACATATGTAAATGAGAATACCTACTTTACAAGCATGAAGGGGATTCAGGACAATCCTTGGTTCATTTTCAGAGACAGATATGTAGGAAAAACAAGAGGGAAGACTGGTCTCTTCTCTATTCTTCCTTTCTTCAGCATCGAATGTTTGTCAGTGGATATGTGTTAAGAAACAGAATACTAATTTCAGATAATGCTAGTCATGGGCCTTCTTTGTTGTAATGCTATTCTGTGTCCAGCTTGATTTTTGTATTAATGTTGACAACTTAGTTGTATGATAGTCTGGCTACCTGACTGAAGACTCTCAGGAAAAGGATAGAAGTAGGAAAAATTGGCCTATTTGCAAAAGGCCCTGGGTGTCCTTTAAGTGCTCATGTTCTGAATTGCAGGGGAGAAAAGTGTTGATGGATGCTGTGGATGGAAATTATGTCTCAAGGACTGAACTTCTAAGTCCCAGATCTGAGAAGTTTGACTCAGTCTTTGAGCCTTTATGAGAGAGATTAATGCCTTTCCATCCTTCCCATATTAGGTTTAAAGCATGAGCCCCTCTTTGCATTAAATGAAATAGAAACTTAAAGGAAAGCTATCATTTTAAAAATACTGGAAACGAGTAACTGATGGATTCTGAACCTTAGGCAAAAGTGCAAGAATACCAAAACGTTTGGTTTCATTACTCAGGTTATAATTTATATGCAGACGTAGTCTGCTGTGTGTGATTTACTATTCAGAATGCAATCAAATCATCTTTGTTTGATAGATTGGTATTTTGAGTTTTCATAACAAAAGCTTTTCAGCACACTATTGCCTGACTCCCTTCCGACTTGGTATTTGAAACCAGATAATGGGATATCTTATAAATATAACACAGGCTTCTCTAGGGTGAGCCCCAGGACCTGCATGGATCATCTGAAATGAAAGCCATCTCCCTAGCAAGGAGGGAATGCAGAGGAAGTGATGTCGGCTCTGGCATCTTAGAATATTTACCTGCAATTGCTTGGGCAAAGATTACCCTTCCGGCATTGCCAAGGACTTCTGAGATTGTTGAAATGCATTTTTTGATCACTTTCCCAAAGTGCTTCTGTATAACTCTCACTACTCTTCATGGGAACTACCCAGGGATGGAGAAATAAGAGAAGCTATTCCAAGCACGTGTGGCAGGATTCCTATGAAATGAACACATACTGGAGATATAAGGAAATAATCTAGACTCTGGCTTTTATTGTTCTTGTTGTTACTGCTCAGCTATGACAATTTTTATGCTTTTTACTCCTTATGCCGATATAAAACACAATAAGGAAATAAAAGAAGTTGGGCTGGTGAGATGACTCATCAAGTAAAGGCACCTGCCACCAAGCCGACGAGTTTTATCCCCAGGACCAACATGGTAGAAGGAAAGACTCAGCTCTACCAAGTTGTCCTCTGACCTCCACACCAGCACCTCCCCCACGTACACCCATACAAAAATGAATAAATGTAAAAAGGAAGGAAGTCTAGTGCCTAACACAATCCTCGGCCTCCAGCAGGCTCTTGGTAGTTTTCATGTTCTTTTGTGACCTTTAGATCATCTATCACACTGGTCCACTATGAGAGTGGCTACATGACAGCAAGCACTACCTCAGAAAGTAATCAATCAAAACACGTGACAGTAGACTTTAATTGTATGCTTCGTTTTGCATCTCAGCAAAACGTTTATTTCGGACTAATGTGTCCTGACATACAGAGGGGGTGTCTTAAGCCAAATATTTAAATTGCAGCTGACCGTGATTGATAAGTTGTCAAAAGGCCATGTTCAAATGATTGTGCTGGTGATGAGCTCCTGGAGGTCTGGGATTTGAAATGGAGAGGTAAGCACAGGATGGAAGACGGTGGCCAGCACTACCTCCCCTCTGATGAAGTTTTATAGTCCCTCTAAAACATTGACTAGTTCAATGCAATAAGTCTCTGTATGTTTATTACAACTGATAATCGTGAAGAGAGGAACAGAATGTTAGGAGGAACAGCCAGAATTTAAATAAACCTCGTGGTTTAGGTTTCTGACTTTATAAGACAGCATAGTTGACTTAGCTTTATCTGGTTGGCCAGATCGGACAGCCTGGTCTATATTTCTTTCTCTGTTTCCTTTTCTGTTCTTTTACTTTTCCTGTTTTGGAGCTTTTGTTGGGTTGGTTTTGTTTTCATGCTCAAATTTTGGAACAAGCTAAACTCTCACTCACTAGAGAAAAGTTATAGATTTAGAGTATATGAGAAAGACATGAGCGCTCACAGGAGACCTGGCTCTTGCCTCATTCTGAACCCAGGTACTGATGCATCTCACGGAACTCTTTCGAGTCGGTCACCATCAGGGGAGTGTGACAGTAGTGGCAGTTCAGCAAGACATCTTCCAGGACACACAAGTAAGAGGAACAGCATTCAGAGAGTATACTTGAACCCCACCTCTTTTCCAAGCTAAATCATGTTTGTGATAACCAAGGCACAGAAATGTTTAGAACATTGACAACTGATCAGTCAGTATCAGCTAAGACTGGTATTTTTCATATTGAGCAAAAAAAAATATTGTTAGTAAAGAAATGGCTTCTTAATTTCCGAATAATTATGTAGCCTTGGGGATCTTTTGGATTTCACAGTATAACCAAGGACACTTATCAATATTAGGAAGCCTACATATTCTAAATCTGTTGGGAACTCTAATCACAGATTGCTTTCAGAGGGCTTGTGCAAATCCTGAAGATGAAAATAATTACACTATATTAAGATTCTATACTGAATGACTCAGCAACATCTATTTCTATATGAATATTAATAACACTCCATGGAATAACAGATGTTCATTTATTTTTTCTTTTTTCTGGCATAGTTATTCTTAGTTAAATTAGTAAACAAAAATGTATATTTTCTCATTCACTTATTTTCTAATTTTGGCCTCCTATTAGTTCTTTTGTGTTTTATTTATTTTGTGACTTGTATTCAGAATTATGCAAATGTAACTGCTACTCAAAAGTGACTGTATAGGGAAAATGCACTGTTATTTCCTTTTGGTGTTTTCTAATGTGCTATCTGAGAGATACTGTATAATCTATCTCTTAGCAAGTTTATGCTGTGACCTTTGCCTGAGAAAGCCAATGTGGCCAAATGATGATTCCCATTTGTGGTGATTTGAATGTCATTGGCCCCCATAATCTCATAGGGAGTGGCACTATTAGGAGGTATGGCTTTATTGGAGTGGGTATGGCCTTGTTGGAGGAAGTGTGTCACTGTGGGAATGGGCTTTGTGGTTTCCTATGCTCAGGATACTGCCCAGGTTCTTAGTTGACTTCCTGTTGCCTGCAAGATGTAGGACTCCCAGCTACTTCTCCAGCACCACATCTGCTTGCATGCTGCCATGCACCCTGCCCTGAAGATAATGGACTAAACCCATGAGTTATAAGCAAGTCACCCCAAAGAAATTGTTTTCCTTTATAAGAGTTGCTATGGTCATGATGTCTCTTCACAGCAATAAAATCCCTATCAAAGACACCATTTGAGAACCTAGGTTTCATTCTCAAGTCCAGTGACACCCAAGGATTGAGGTTCACCAAGACTCCTGATTCACATTTCCATTTTAGATCCTCATATGAAACTTGCTTCTTCTACTGCCTCATGTTATGAAGTAAAAGATACAACTTCCTTCCCTATTGCACAGGTGATAGTTGAGAAAGCCAATTGTCCTGATTCACCCTCTTCAAAAAAAAAATAAAAAATGAGGATGGATCCCTAGCTTGTTGAATGTTGAATGACCTTCTCTAATGTCCAATGTATGTAATTTTGTTTATATGTGTGTCTGTGTGTGTGTGTGTGTGTAGCAAATATATACAATATATATGTTATTATGGGAAAGTTATAATCTAAAATACTTCTGTTATTCATCCTGGTGGCAAAAGGATGATTGTCCATAGGCAGAACATAATGGGAATTAGGCAGACAGTTATGAGGAGCTCCCAGCTGAGGTCAAAGGCAAGTGAGTGTTTCCCCATCCCCAATTACCATCATCTTTCATTTGAGCACCAGCTCCAGCCCCATGTCAAGGGCTGTCTTATAATCGCCATTACGCCATTACCTGGGCTCAAATTTCCCTTCAGCTGCCCATACACTTCTGCTCTCAGCAACTGTTTATATGAACCAAGATTCCAAAAGCAACTGAATTTAAGTAGGCAGAGCCTTCTCTTGTTTATAGACTATCATATCTATTATGTATTATCTGATTTTTACATTTTATGGGGGAAAATTCTATAAACTTGATGTATGAAAAAAAACTTTGGGGAGGTATACATATACATGTCAATTTTAACGGAAACATCATAGCTAGAAGCTTAGTATTGGGAGTGGACTTGAGAGAGTTTTGCTACAGTGTTCCAGATGTTTCATATTTGAGAGTCAAGCAGTTCATGTCTAGTGATAAGAAGATACATTAAGTCCAATTCATCTCAGAATATTTTTGTCCATTTTAAATCTTTTCTATGGGGTCTCCTTGGGTAACTCTAACAATCCAGGAACTCACTCTGTAGCCAGCTCCTCTTGGATTGTAAAGCAGTTGTCCTGCCTATGTCTGCTATGCTGAGATTGCAGGCATGTGCTGCCATGTCTGTTATGCTCCTTAATGTTATTATTTAATGTAGTTTTTATTTATGTAAGCCAGAAAAATAAACAAACCTGCAAAACTCTTATTATACTCTATCCCCTTAAGACAAGATGTAAAGTCGCTTTCATAAGCCAAGTAAGTCTTCTCTAGGTATAATACCTATAGTTCTTTTGAACTTGGGTGCTTTCTGATTCTGTTCTTTGTGATAGACAGTGCTCCTTAAGGGTGTTCCAGCTGTCATTGCCCCTTAAAAAGTTTTATAGTCAGGTGAAAAACAAAGTTCCTGGAAGAAATGTTTCATAATGTGATACATGTATACTAATAAAGTATATATAAGTAAGATTGTTTGGATATAGAAAGTTCATTTGATATTTAATACAATGTTAGTGACAGTAATAAAAGTTAAAAGAAAATAATTATCCAAAAATAATTGCTAATAATATCTAATGGAGGCCTATGTCTGTAAGTGCATGTTCAAATCCCCTTTCATACTAACTCATCAAAATTTAATAATATGAATTCACTGTCATGGGAGGCATAAAAGTGGGGAGATTCTCTCTGTGCATGAGAAGGTTCAATAATTGCCAGGTTAACTTGCAAATGTACACCGAGTAAAATCATAATTGTTTGCAGGAGTGTGAGGTTGGTGTGGAGAGTCCACCTCACATAGGGCAGGCAATCAGGAGGGATGTATACGTCCTCTAAGCACAGACTGAAGCAGAAGTCTACAGGTAGAAATAATCTTTCTCAGAAAATCTTAGGTTGGCCTTAAAGCCTTTCAATTGAGTCAAGCCCATTCAGAGGGTCTAGTATGGTCACTCATATTAAAGTCTGAATTAAGAGTTTGAACCTTGTCTATAAAACCTTCACAGATGCTACCATATTGATGTGACTGAATAAATGAATACTGTAGCCAACTGGACATACATAGCTATCACACTGGAGAACAGAGATGGATGAAGGGAAATGCTCCAGTGAAATCTGAGTAGACATGATGGATCGCATGTGCAACAGCAGAGGAGGGCACTGGCCAGCCTGACAGAAGCCCAGGGACAGTTCCCAGACAAAAGTGGAAGTGAGACAGAAAGTGTGTTTACTGATGTCCTCACATCCTCCTTGCTTGTGTGCTTGCAAAACAGCATGTAATGAACAAAAGTACGGACATGTTCTTCTCTAAGGAAGGAGACCTCGACTCTGGGAAGAGTTAGGACAACCGACACAGGCATTGGCAGCTGGAAGGAAAGCCTGTTTGATTGCCTCATTGCTTCATTTAGCATTTAGAACAAAGCTGAAGCCTGACAGGAAACTCAAGTCCTGTTCATGTTCAGCCACAGCACAGTGAGTGTAGCTCACACATGCAGACACTGTCCCAGGACCCTGCATTCCTTCTTAAATATAACTCTGTAGATAGAGCCTCCAGGTAGTTGAGGAAGAATATCTTTTTAATATTTTTAAAGCGTGGAGAAACTGCCTTGCAAAAAGAACCCAGAGAATTCAAGGAACAGAAAACCACTTATAATAATTCTGTTATTAAACTCCAAGGATTTCAGAAGGTAATACATTCATAAAACAAGAACAAGGTTCTATGCAGGCAGGGAGGAGGACTGTGGGGAATTTTATGTTTACAATTAAAAAATAATAAACTATTTGTGTATGAAAATACACCCATAGCAAATATGTTCTGGTTTGAAACTTTGAAAATTGCAAAGTTTGGAAAAGCAGAAAAAAACATATTCCTCCAATATTAAAAATCAAGTAGTTGAGAAATATGAGTTAAAGTATTAGACACATTACAATAAATGTATGTAATCACACATATAACAATTCAAAAGTTCATTCAAGCAGAAGAGAAAATGTAGATGAAAAAATAAAACTAGAAAACAGAGAGTTACAAAAGAATATTTTAGAGCCAAAGCATACAAGATCTTTTTTAATTAAAAATTCCTACTGAGTCTTGAATAAAATAAGAAAACACCCACAGCTGGGTATACCACTGTGAGATTTCAGGACACCAAAAATAAACAGAAAGGACTAACAATTTCCAGACAGAAATTTTTAAAAATTCACTGCTCTTCTCCGACAGAGGGTGTGTGTGTGTGTGTGTGTGTGTGTGTGTGTGTGTGTGTGTGTGTGTACATGTTTGTGTGTGTGTGTGTTGTAACAAAGGCCTTAATTGGTGATATAGCATGCTTGAAAACAATAGCATAAAGGATTTAAAGCAAACATACAAAGGAAAATAGCTTGGAACAGAAAATACCAGCTAATGGTTATCTTTGGGTGGAGGGGTGAGCAATTAGTTCATTTGTCCTTACAGGCTTTTATGATATTCTGTACTGTTTCCCACGTATTTATGTAATGTGTTTTTATAGTTTTCAAACTGTACAACACAACACCAAACACAAAACACCACATATAGCCTCAACAGTGCCGAGCAGCACAGGCTTGTTATAGAACTCTTCACAGCACCCCACTTCCACTGAACAGCAGAGCCAATGTGCGGACCCACAGAGGTTCTCTAGTAAGGCCTTACTCAAGGTCAGAAAGTCTGAGCTTGCTTTGCCCAGCAAGGATGCATGATAGGATGATTTGCCCAAAGGCATGGTTACCAGGTAATTTGAAGGATCTATACTTGTTGGTACTTTATACCTTGACCTTGAAAGGGGGGGTCTTTTGCCCCTCCCCTTGCCTATGTATAAAAAACCATCATGAATAAACTTGGGACAACTGGGTATTGACTCAGGGCTCTCCCAAAGCCATCCTGTGTCTCTGTCTTTTTCTTTGTCTATGTCTCTATTTCTTCGTATTATTCCTCAATTCCTCACTCCTCCATTCAAGAACCATTGGACAAGTCAGGCCTGGACTCCAACAAGTCAAGTCATGTTAGCTTTCTTGAAGGAAACAATAGTTTATTTGGGTGAACTTACTGAGAGCCAGACTCTAAACTACTTTTTATCTCTGTCTCTCTAAGACATCTTTGTTTTGCTTGGAACATGAACATCGATTTCTTTGTCTATTTGTTGTTCTAGCATCAGCTCTGCTGCATCTCTTTTAGAAGCTTTAAATTTGAACTGCCCATCATGTGCCCAGCTGAAATTTTTGTGGATGGAGATTTTTATCTTATAAATGGAAATCTAACCTAATGGATCAGTTAATCTTCAAGTTAACAGCTACAAGTTGAATCTTGTGCTTGACATCTGGGGATGTCTGAGACTATATAGGAAAGGAGGAGGCATATTCACCATTAGAAGAAACGGGCCTTAATTCCCTGTGGTTCCAAGGGGACCACTCACACTGGAAAAGGTCATTTACAAAATTGTTTCCTTCTGGCTTAAAATAGATGTTATCCTTCTCCTGGACCCAATGATTCATTCCTGTTTAGTTGAATTTAATTCTTAGGCAGAATAATGACTTAATGAGTGAAAACTCTTTTCTCACATGAGACAAGGGCATCGGGACCTCTGAGTCACATGTGGTTTAAAGGGAAAAAACAACATCCCTGCTCCAGGAGATGCCTTTGCCTCGTAGAATAATATGGTCACAATCAATTTACATGGTTTACTCACAAAACGGTTTTGAACATCATAATTAGCAGAATAATTTTTAGCTGATTTCCTGAAAAGAAATGTGTTGGATAATAATCAGCTATTTTAAATAGTTGGGTTGATCTATCAATCAAAATTACCATCTAACAAAAGAAGCACTATACTTACCAAAGTCACAACATTTCTCTCCTGACAGCTGGCTTAGTATGTTATTAAAACCAGCTTTTTCATTTTGTTTGCATTTCATTGGAGACATTGTGCACAATTTAAGACAGGTGAAATGTTAATTACTGGCCTGATGATGCAGAGAATGACTAATAGAATAATGTGGTAGCTCATTGAGATTCTACAGTATGTATAGACAAATCCTAATTATGGTATTTAAGAATAAAAATAGAAGGGGGTAGATTTTAAATAACCATTGAAAGTGGTTAAATACACAATTTAACTTGCCTTACTGTTTTTTTTTCCTGAGAACAAAAATAAAATTCATTATTGAGTTTACACCTATGGGAAGGAAAGTTAGTCAAATTTTAATATTCAGAGTGCTCTATTATATACTACATACTTTGTAGAATGAAAGGGAATCTTCAGTGGCCAAATTGCTTATAATGTATCAAGTAGCTAACAGAAATTCAAGAAGTAACTATTGAGAAGGAATGCTGGGCTGAGGCAATGACTGCATCAGTGTGGTGTCTGTTGTGCTAACATGCCTGATGCAGCCATGCATGTCTGCAACACTAGCATTTGAGGTAGGGTTGAGGAGACAGTGCAGAGACAGGAAGTCTCTGGAGCTCTTGGCCAGTCAGTTCCCCAAACCAACAAGCTCCAGGATCAGTGAGAAATACTGCCTCAAAATATAAGGGAGAGCCGGGCGGTGGTGGTGCACGCCTTTAATCCCAGCACTCGGGAGGCAGAGCCAGCTGGATCTCTGTGAGTTCAAGGCCAGCCTGGGCTACCAAGTGAGTTCCAGGAAAGGCGCAAAGCTACACAGAGAAACCCTGTCTCGAAAAAACCAATATATATATATATATATATATATATATATATATATATATATATGAAAGCAATAATGGAAGACACCTGAGGTCAACCTTTGATCACTACGCATACACAACTGTAAACTCACACAGTACACACACACAACACTTACAAAGAGTGTTGAAGAAAATAACACGTTACGAAACAGCAGAATAAAGGATGGGAGATGAATGAATGAAAGGGTAATTAGATTCATAGGCAGATGAATTAGAGTAGTGAAGAGGAGATGCTGAGATGAGCTGTTTGATATAAAATTTTAGGTGACGTCAACTAAAAGCAACATTAGTATGTGACCCTATTTTAGTTGTGAGGGAAAGTAGATGATATGGAAGATCACTAAGGAGGGTGCAGCCTACTTCCCTCACACCAATTTTTTTTCAGCGTGCCCAGAAAGACAAGGCACAATGAACCAGGTTTCTCTACAAGGGCCCCCTCCTTTATTCATACTCTGTGCAGCTTTCCAGAGAAACCACTCTGGTGGTTTTGTGTGCTGCATGGTCCTTTGGGATCCATAATCCCATGTTTGTACATTTTAAAGGAAATCTTGCCAAGAGTATGCAAATAAGCCAAATAAATAATGTTAACCCACGTCACCTATTCCTGCGTTGGTTTTAAAGCCCAAAATGTTGAATTTATCATAGTGCTGAGAGGGTCTCCCACTCCTTTCTTGCAGATACCAGTTTGGGCAACAACACAACTGTATGAAATTGTCAGTCCATTTCTCTACTGTAAACCTACACAGTAAAATTAGTTGTTCATGAATATAAGCCAACAAAACTACAGAGATTACAGTGTGTGTGTGTGTGTACATGTGTGTGTACCTTTGCATATATACAGTTACACTTCTACACTCAAGCATGTGTGGATGGACAGACGTCAGAGGACAATCTCAGATACTGTTTCTTAGGAACAATATCGGCTTTGTTTCTCAAGACAGAGTTTTTCGCTGGCCTGGAGCTTGCTGCATCAGGTAGGCCATCTGGATAGCAAATCCCAGCGAAACATCTGTCTCTGCTTCTCCAGGGCTGGGATAACATACCTGTGTCACCATGCTTGGCTCTTGTACATGGGTTCTGGTACCCAAACATCAAACACAGGCCCTCCTGCTTGTGAGGCAAGCCCTTTAATGACTGAGCTAGAGCCCAGCAAAGCAGTTATAATCTTTTAATTTCAGAAGGCAGGCAGGAGAAATAAAACTAAGATCATTTGATTTAAACCTCTTTAAGGGGCTTTTAAATGTCCCACATAAAATACCATGAGTATCCAATCTCATGAGGAATGTTCATTGGACATGAGGAAAAGGAGATGAAAGATGGAAGGAGATAGGTGACCTGGGAAATTCAATTAAATCCTGCAAGACTCGAGTTGCACAGCAGTAGTGATATACATGGAAGTGTTTTTAAGCTGTAAAAGTTAATAATGTATAAGGTGTTACTATTGTTACTTTCTTCCCATTCAGTGACTCCATGACTTCTTTCTTTGTTTTATGAAATGATAGAACTCCAGGATCTTTAATATCCAATCTTCCAGCCTAAAATACACATACTATCGATCATAGTTTCTCCCTAAATTGTATCTATTAACTTAAAAATCAAACCCTAATACTGGACTCTGTTATCTTCCAAACTGAAAGCTGAGTATACCTTTGGAATAACTTTCACTAGAGATGAACTTTGCTGAATGCTCTGTTGCCATTGGCCTTGCCCGGCACTCATGGTTTCACTTGGCTGCCTTAAGAGCTGTATTTAACCAATGACGTGGAGAACTGTGAGTGTTACAGTGTTAACCCCAGAGATAGCTCTTCTCATCTGCATTTGTTAAGATTGTGAGATGAGGAACCAACCTGTAATTTTCTAGTGCATCCTAATTAAAAATGAAGAATGGAAATAATGCTGTGCTCTCATCAGAGGCACTTAGCCTGATTGAGCACTTGCTTTTTCTTCAACATAAAATTGTCACAAATATTTTCTTATATCTAAAGTGGGGGTCACAAAAGAAAATGCAGTAAATTCCCAGGCATCAACGTTACCATTACTTAACTGAAAAATGTTCTGTCATGTTCTATTTGTTGGAATTACTTATTTTGCTATGGAACCACTTTGAAGGGAATCTTCTACTACAAAGAGTGTGGCTTCAGAATGCTGGCACCAGTCCTTTCCACAAAGAGCTCCAAAAGAAGCATTTTATAATTAACCCTAAATAACTTAGGCAGTTCTATATCCTGTCCCAGGCAGAGAGAGTTCAACATATCACATCTGCTGACAGTGTTCATGTCTCTGGTTAACTTTAAGCAAATCTTATGGAGTTCTACATTTGATACCCCAGAGTTACCATCCTCTGGTGCAGAATAAGTCCTAACCTGGAAGTCATTTATTTCTCCACACACATACACATCCCATCTGGTTACCTTAACGGACTATTTCCCAATTTAGTCAGTTCCAAACCCCTTGCCAAATGCAAATACCAGCAGCTAGGTGAGGTTAATGTGCTGTGTGGGATGATATAATAATTTTAGGTTAATAATGTAACCTGATGAGGAGCAATGTTCAGGAGCTAAGATGGTTGAGCTGATAGAGAAGCAATATCCCAAGTGTGTACTGGATCCGAGAATTTCCTCTTGAGTTGAGAGCTCTGAGAATTGGGATCAAGGGCTCTCCAACAAGGAGCTAGGTCTAGCATATGTAAGAGTTGATTCCATGGAGTTTAGCAGACAAGAAGCTTGGTATCAGGGAGCAAGACAAAACCCATGCAAACTGGAACACTGAGCCCCAAGGAGATGAATCAGAAGGTAGGCAGAAGGAGGACTCATCCCTACTTCCTAAATGAGCTGCTACCTGGGTTTTATATGTGTTTTGATGTCTCCTTTGGGGATAGAAATGAAGCCGTGAAGGGTTCAAGTTGTTGAGGTTTTCCTAGTGTATCATCTGGTTTCCTTTAAGGAATCATTTAAGCAAGATCATTTCATTAAGAGAAAATACAGAAAGTTAACTGTATTTTTCCTTGTAGTTTTAGGTGCATTGCTAGCCCATATGTCCTCTTCCCTCACATACTCACACCTTCTCTTATCATTGGCACCCCACATCAGAGTGGGGCCCTTTCTATAACTGATAAATCTGTGTTGAAATGCTTCAATAATTCTCTTTATTATGCTTAGTCATCTGTGTTCTCTCCTCATCAATCTCTTAAGATTTTGAAAGTTACATATGAACAAAACTATGGATAACTTTTAGAAGTGCAAAATAGTATGGATCAAGTAAATCATCTAGTAGTATAATTTTGAATCAGATCCTTGCAGGTGCCATTCACAGGAGACTGTCTTCAAGCAGTTTCTGTTTTTCATCTTGGGGATGTTGGAACTCTTCAATTATAGATGAATGGTTCAATAAGATACTGGGAAATCCTGGGCTATCTCAGTCTCTCATTGCTCTTGTTCCTCCCATGAACCCGGGTATTTGTGGGATTTCATTGGGACTGTATGTGAAAATTGAAGGTGCTAGAACTCTTCAAATATAGATGAATGGTTTAAAAAGATACTAGGAAATCCTGGGCTATCTCAGTCTCTCATTGCTCTTGTTCTTCTCATAAGCTCAGGTATTTCACTGGGTCTGTATGTGAAACTTTCGGGTGAGTGGCTTGGGTATAATGAGTGGCTTTGAATAATTTATGTCTTGAAAGGCCATTGTCCACATTCCTTTCCAAAGGAAGTTGCTGTGGGATGTTCTGTATGTCCTGTGGGAGCCCTTCTTGGGTTCCTCGTGGCTTTACCCAGCAGGTCCGCATGGAGGATGATTAGGACCATGGGCCTGAGTGCAGGTGTCTGAGATGGTCTGCACTTGGCTGTGCTGGGGGATGGTCTGTATGTCAAGTTGCTCTGATTGGTCAATAAATAAAACCTGATTGGTCGTGGCTAGGCAGGATGTATAGGCGGGACTAACAGAGAGGAGAAATAAAAGAACAGGAAAGCGGAAGGCTGAGGCAGAGAGACACTGCAGCCACCGCCATGACCAGCAGCATGTGAAGATGCCGGTAAGCCACCAGCCACGTGGCAAGGCATAGATTTATGGAAATGGATTAATTTAAGCTATAAGGACAGTTAGCAAGAAGCCTGCCACGGCCATACAGTTTATAAGTGATATAAGCGTCTGAGTGATTATTTTATAAGTGGATTGTGGGACTGCGGGGGCTTGGGGAACCTGGAGAGAAGCCCTCCAGCAACAGGAAGTCCTTCCCAGCAGGGAGACAAAATAGCTCTCTGTTCAATCAACTCCATCAAATCAGAGATACACTTCCCCTGTAATCTGCACAGGCTCTCCCTACCTACCCACACTCCATCTGTAGTCACCTTCACACCAGCACAGGATAGTCTAGTCTCTCTGGGCCTCCATAGGATCATCACTAAATTCTTGGTAAGGCAATCATGACAGGGACAAACACTCCTCACTGATCTATACCTAGATGTTGGAATATGCTTTGATATGAGTGTTTGTCAAACCCATGCCTGTCTGGCAGAAATTTCTTGGGAGGGTACCCCATTGGTAACCTGTTCTCAATGAACTTGCTACTACATAATTTCAAATCAGTCAAAAAAAAAAAAAAAAAAAAAAAACTCTTATAAGTTAGAAAACCAGAAGGAAATGGGCATATTTCTCTTGAATATGCAAAATAATCTACTAAAAAATGACTAGCCAGTTCCCATACACAAGATTCAAGGTTCTGTGAAGTTGATAAGCAGGCAAAGGTGTTAATAGCCCGAGTCTCCAGACCCCCAGAGAGAAAGAAATATGGGGGAGCTAAAACCTCGCTGGAAGTATAATGGTAAGGAGGAACAACTGTGCTCACCAGGGCACACAGTGACACAAGAAGGGTGTGCTGCTTGACGGAGTTGACCCTGATGCTCCCAAATGCTCTCCTCTCCTCTCCTCTCCTCTCCTCTCCTCTCCTCTCCTCTCCTCTCCTCTCCTCTCCTCTCCTCTCCTCTCCTCTGCAATTTTGACAATGGCAGAGTCAAGCGAGTCTCAGCACAGTGGGTCCGTTGGACTTCTGTTTGCTGAGAAACTTCCTATAAGTAGGAAGACAGCTAATTCTTCAGTACAGGAAAGGTCCAACTGGTCACCGCTCTCAGTGGCCACCATTTCCTGATGTCGCCTGTATCTTTTTGGCCAATGAACAAGTGTTTCTACAAGATATTTAAAGATGGCTAGTTTGGAGAAACTGCCTCCTGCTCAGCATGCTCACGTGATTGAGTCTCCTTCAGGTTGCACCAACAGGTGTATCAATGTCATCCAGGCCTTGGTGCTCCTTTTAAAGCCAGTTTTCAAACTTACCGTTTTATTTATTTATTTATTTTTTTAATCAAAACTAGGTATTGAACTTATGGCCTTAAGCATATTGTGTAATATGAGCCACTGAGCTATATCCTTGACACCTTTTAATATTTTCCTTTAATTTTGAGATGTAGTCTTGTAGTTTTATTTAGTTGCCTAAACTGGCCTTGGACTCATTCTATAACCCAGCTTGACCTTGAACTTGAAATCCTCTAACCTCAGGATCACCAAATAGTTCAAGTCCAGCTCAGCTTTGCATTATAATGTCCTGAATAACTTTTTAAAACACACACACACACACACACACACACACACACACACACACACACAGAGAGAGAGAGAGAGAGAGAGAGAGAGAGACAGAGAGAGAGAGACAGGGAGAGAGAGAGAGAGAGAGAGAGAGAGAGAGAGAGAGAGAGACGTGTCTGTATTCCCACCAAGCTTTACTCCAGACCTACTGTACCTGCATCTCTGAAGGTGAAACACCTGTATCCACAATTTGAAGCTTTACTGTAACACTACACATATTTGCATTATCAAGCTTTCCTATGACATTGTGATACACCCAACCAGAGCTGAGAGCAAGGACACACACTGAAATGGCACAGAATCGGAAATGAGACACACTGCACATTTTCTTCTTAGCACTGTCTGTAGGCTCAGCTCATAAAATGATGCTCTGGCTACTGTAGGGTTCACGCACATTCAATAAGAGTACAGGAGAAATCCAAGGCTCACATATTTCACTCTCCTCTTCCTCTGCCCATTGAAAGCCAGGTTAAGCACACAGTGCAATGGAAAGCAGAAGAATTCAATGTCAGTCCGCTGAATGAACAGTTAATAGCAAACCATCCCAAGCCCTCTATCGACCACTAATAATCTAAATGAAGAACTGGAGTTGGTGAGGTTTGCTGATGGCATAATCAGCATCAGTCAATAAGAGGCACCGAGGAATGAGGGCATTCCACACAGGCTGGAAAGTTAGGAAATCTAATGAAATAACTCCTGGGGATATTGGATTTGTGAACCTTTCAGCCATTCTGCAGAAAAGCACTAAGTGTTGGTGTCACAAGTTCAAGAAAACAGCGGGTAGAAATCATTCTGAGACTCCTGTTTATATGCTCACACTACACATCATGCCTGTGGAAAATAAATATTGCACTCGGAAGCCTTTTTTCTTCCTTTTCTCCATAATTATCTGAACACAACTAATGACTGGAGCTGTTTTTCTGTAAAATGTGAGGCCATATGAAAATCTTGCCCTTGTATGGATTGCATGTAATATGGAAATTTCAGTATTAATAACCTGACTTTCAAAATCATGCATATGCCAACTTAAGAATGCTCCAGCCTCTGTCTGGTCTCTGTCAGACCAATTGTCTCAAAGACGAAGGTCAGAAAAATATCGACATAGGAAATCAATAATATTCAATTTGCCTCACACATCCTTCACTTATTTTCAAACCACTAGTGTCCTCACTTCTATGTCTCCTCTCCCAGAGGAAGTCTTTCATCTCTGTACCTGTAGGCCAGGCTTTTACAGCCCCCTCGCACATCCTGAAGCCTGATTCACCAGAAGCAAGTGTGGGTTCACAGTGGAAGACTGCCTCAGAGATGTGTGACCAAACCCAACCACGGGATATCAGTCGAGCCACGAGGAAAATTTTCTAGCAGGAAGTTGTGGAGAAGATGCAGATGGCAAGCCCACTGGAGGAGAGGGGTAGAGGTGACATTACAAAGTAGATACATCACTTCCTCTGATGACATCTTCAGGTTTCGGAGACTAAAGTGGTAAAATTGGACTAAAGTCTGTGATGGTTAACATTAATTGCCAGCTTGGCAGGGTCTATAATCACCTTAGACAATGAGCCCCTGGGCATGGCTGTGAGGAATTTTTTTAGTTGAGATTGATCTCTGATTCTGTAGGCTAGTTGAGGTGGGAAGACACACCTTCAATTGGATGGCACCATCCCATGGGCTGTAGTCCTGGACTCAAAAAAGACAACGTTAGTTGAACAAGAGTAGTCACCACCCTCTACTTCCTGACTGTGGAAGCAATATTCTCTTGCCTCACGATGGTGTCACTGTGCTCCCCCCCCCCCCCCGCTGGACTTCCTCTTCCTCTGTAAGCTAGTGTCACTGTGCCTCCCCTCTACTGGACTTCCTCTGTAAGTCAAAACTTCCCTTCCTAAGTTGCTTTTGTCACAAATTCTGTTCCAGTAACATGTAAAGTAACTAATACAGAGACCTTGGCTTATCTTGATTAAACATGAGTCGCAGTGGAGAAGCAGGGCAGATTAACTCATTGTCTCCACTGGTCAATAAATGTTACACCACAGCTACTACGTTTTAGGCACATTCCCTACCAGCCACTTCACATCATAAAGAAAAGTGGATTGCAGAAAATTATGCTCCCACAAATGCAAGCCAACTGAGACTCTAGTTGAGGTATATTTTTGGTCACAGTTTTATGATTAGGAAGTTAAAATATGCAGATAAAGTCTTCACTAAGATTAGTTTGGGTGTCATAGAAAATTCTGGAAGGGGGTTCACTTCCTCTTCCCTGTGAAATCATGTCTAATTAGCTGTTCCCCTTTGATGAAGAAACAGGACTTAGCCAGTTGGACTGAGTGATCATGTTGTCATTGGAACAGCACATTTCTCTGATATTTACCACTCCTTCCATGACTTGATGGATCCTAAGTCTATTTTACTTCTGGACCTGTATTATATAGGACTAAGTGCCTGATCAACAATGAGGTGGAGAAGCTCTGTCCTTGTTCAGTGTTCACATCTCATTAGCTCTTCAGCTGCACTGGGCAGTAACCTTGAGCACTAGGAGCTGTCTTCTCTCTATTGATCACACTTCTGCCTATGACCTTAACTTACACAGTCCAAGGTTTGCCAGAGCCTGGACAGCCACAGAATTCAGAAGTCATATAATTATACAGTAAAAAATAAAATTTCTAAGCATTCAAGTGATGCATAATTCCTAACTACTTACATGTACAGATAATTTGAAATATGGTAATAAAATAATATGAAGAAATACTATTTTAGCATCTACCTGAATCATTTGGTGCGGAAAAAACATGTAAATGTATTGGACAGTTCTCTTTGTGAAAGTGAATGTGAGCAGTTTTGGCAAGATGGCTCCCATTTTTGCTTCTGTCCATTCCTTTTGGCTTCCGTTCCTCATGTCCTTCTGTGAACTTCTTGGTTTCCACTGGGGATGCATACATATTCTGAAGATGTCTCCTTATTAAGCCAACATGCAAAGCATCAATTAAGCACCTGCATATCCACAGAACTTTTTCAGGGCCTATCTTCCCACAGACTTTCTATTTATGTCTTTATGTCTCATCACAGAATTTCCATGTGTTTCCCAATATATTTTGTGTCATAATCTCTGTGTGGCTTTTTTCTTATGACTCTATTTTCATTTATGGTCATGTTGTGAAATTATAATCCATATTGTGATCAACCTCAACTTTTTTTTTCTCATCTCGGGAATGTTCTATGTAAAAAATATAACAATGACAGTAATTGCAACAGATTGAGTGGATTGGTTCTTATTCTGTCTGTGAGTGAGGATTTATTACTATGGAAAGTGTAAATTCTGTAAAGTTCCAGTTTCTGTGATACAGATAGCTAATTCTAATGGTGTTTTTATATAGTAATAAGATAACCAAGTAGTTTCATTTCATTTCTTAACTGTTTCATGAGCTATTTCCCCTTCACTCTACTTCATAGCCAACAGATTGCGTAATACTACCTACATTTGTGGGAAATGATTATATACAACTGAGGTAAATGCAGAAAGATTTATACAGAAATGTAAGAAATGAACACTGATATAAGAGGCACAGAATCAACTTTCTTGGCTTCAGTATTTCCATAGATATTTTCTGTGTAAAAGTCTTGTGAGGATTTGGAATGTGGGAGTAAAGGGAGCAACAGATGTCTTCGAGGTCACTTAATGATTTGGAAGTATTGAGTTCATCAGGATGATGAACTCCTAGGTTGTTAATTCCATTTGGTGAACTCAGTGAGACAGAAGGCTCATCTGGAACAAAACCATAGAGTCTCCGTTTTTACAGGCTCTGAATTGAAGGTCACACTGTACAGCCAAACAGCAAGACAATGAAGCAGTCATCACGATTGTCCCTTCGGGCTTTCTAGAGTATCAAAAAGTCATTTTATTTTTTCAGAGTAAGAAGTTGGCTCAAGACTTGAATCAATCAAGGTGACTCTGTTCCATATTGATGGGCAACTGTTGGATGGCTTCCAGAAAGCTTACCCAGGTTCCTGGCACTCTAGCCAGTAAAGGTTTTCCAAGAATCTGATGCGAATTCTGGAACCATGGCTTCCTCCGAACGTGGGGAGAGGCAGTGAAAGGCCTTGGGATGTGTGGTGGATCCTTTCATTCAGACAGTGCAAGGGGACTGTGAGTGTCTAAAGGGACCCAGAAGAGACAGAAACCAGAGCCTATGCAAACCGTATCAAATGGAGCTTTTATAAACAGTGATGCTTCAAAGCTTGATGTCAGAAGACATTGTGACATTCAAAATGCCTCCTACTAAGCAACATAAAAATGAGAATCCATTTGGGGATATAAAGGGATGCACCAGCTTTTCTTGTTTGGTACCACGACATTACTTCTGTGAAGAGTTTTCTCTTTCTGTGCTAGATTTTTTTGGCCCTTCTTTGGCGTGATGCTAATGAGAGGTTTTCTGAATTCCACATCTGTCCCAGCTACCAAGAAACATTTAGAATCACAGCATGTAGGACTGCTTGTTATAGGAGTTTTAAATATGAACCCTAAATATTCTACATCTTTCAAAAACATTGATTGTCATTGATCAAACAGAACTAAACTGCCTTTGAGTCTCTTTGGATCCCATGCATAAATACATATTGAGGGGCTGTTTTAAATGTCCATTAGATCTTAATATTTCTCTTTGGATCCATTACCATTTATCATATGACTGTAAATATAGATTCAGGGTTGTTTAAAATGCACATTATTTACCTGGCAAGGCACAATGGCTCCAGAAGATGCATTAAAGCCATTCTTAACTCCTCTCCAAGAATAGAACTTGAACACCTCCCTTATATGAACTTTACTTTTTACAAGGGAGATTATACAACTGAGTAATTTCCCCAATGTTTTAAATAAAGTGTGCTGTCCATGGCGTTGTTGCTAATATCCCCAAGACTCTTTCTTTCTTTTTTGTTTGCTTTTATTATTAAGAAATTTTCTTTTCATTTTACATACCAACCACAGATCCCCCTCTCCTTCCTCCCACCCCCCCATCTCCACCCCCAGCCCACACCCCATTCCCACCTCCTCCAAGGCAAGGCCTCCCATGGGGAGTCAGCAGAGCCTGATACATTTAGTTGAGGCAGGTCCAAGTCCCTCCCGCTGCACTAAGACTGCTCAAGGTGTCCCATCATAGGCATTGAGCTCCAAAAAGCCCACTCGTGCCCCAGGGACGGATCCCGATCCCACTGCCAGGGGGCCCCCCAAACAGTTCAAGCTAATCAACTGTCTCACCTATGCATAGGGCGTAGTCCAGTCCCATGGGGGGCCTACAGCTATTGGTTCACAGTTCATGAGTTCTCACTAGTTTGGCTGGCCATCTCTGTATGTTTCTCCATCCTGATCTAAATGTCCCTTGCTCATAGAATCCCTCCTCTCTCTCGACTGGACTCCTGAAGCTTGGCCTGGTCTGGCTTTGGATCTCTGCATCTCCTTCCATTAGGTATTGGGTGAAGGCTCTATGATGACAGCTAAGGTATTCAACAATCTGATTACCAGAGTAGGCCAGTCCAGGCACCCTCTCCATTACTGCTAGTAGTCCAGGGTGGGGTCAGCCTTGTGGATTCCTGGGAACTTCCCTAGCACCCTGTTTCTCCCTATTCCCATGAAGTCTCCCTCTATCATGGTATCTCTTTCATTGCTCTCCCACTCTGTCCCTGTTACAGCTTGAACATCCCGTTACCTTATATTCTCATCCCCCATTCCTTATCATCCCTTCCCACCATCCCCACCATGCCTAGTTTGCTCACATAGATCTCACCTATTTCTCCTTCACAGGGTGATCTATGCATCCCTTTTAGGGTCCTCCTTGTTAGATACCTTCTCTGAAGCTGTGGATTATAGTCTGATTATCCTTTGCTTTACATCTCGTATCCACTTATGAATGAGTACATACCATGTTTGTCCTTCTGAGTCTGGGTTACCTCACTCAGGATGATACTTTCTAGTTCCATCCATTTGCCTGCAAGTTTCATATTATTATTGTTTTTTCCATTCTGTATATGTGGCACATTTTCTTTATCCATTCTTTGGTTGAGGGGCATCTAGGTTGTTTCCAGGTTCTGGCTACTACAAATAATGTTGCTATGAACATAGTTGAGTATGTGTCCTTGTGGTATGATTGAGCATTCCTTGGCTATGTGCCCAAGAGTGGTATAGCTGGATCTTGAGGTAGTAAAAATGGCAATTTTACCAAAAGCAATCTACAGATTCAATGCAATCCCTATCAGAATCCCAACACAATTCTTCACAGACCTGGAAAGAACAATACTCAACTTCATATGGAAAAACAAAAAAACCCAGGATAGCTAAAATAACACTGTACAATAAAGCAACCTCTGGAGGCATCATGATCCCTGACCTCAAGCTCTATTATAGAGCTATAGTAATAAAAACAGCTTGGTACTGGCATAAAAACTGACATGTGGACCAATGGAATTGAATTGAAGACCCTGGCGTTAATCCACACACAAATGAACACCTAATTTTTGACAAAGAAGCCAAAACTGTACAATGGAAAAAGAAAAACATCTTCAACAAATGGTGCTGGCACAACTGGATGTCAACATGTAGAAGATTGCAAATAGATCCATGTCTGTCACCATGCACAAAACTCAAGTCCAAGTGGATCAAAGACCTCAACATAAATCCAGTTACACTGAACTTGATAGAAGAGAGTGTATGAAATAGTCTTGAATGCATTGGCACAGGAGACCACTTCCTAAATATAACACTAGTAGCACAGATACTGAGAGCAACAATTAATAAATGGTACCTCCTCAAATTGAGGAGCTTTTGTAGGGCAAATGACATGGTCAATAAGACAAAAACAACAGCCTACAGAATGGGAAAAGATCTTCACCAACCCCACATCTGACAGAGGGCTGATCTCCAAAATATATAAAGAATTCAAGAAACTAGACATCAAAATTCTGAAGAACCCAATTAAAAAATGGGCTACAAAACTAAACAGAGAATTCTCAATAGAAGAAGCTCAAATGGCTGAAAGACATTTAAGGAATTGCTCAACTTCCCTAGTCTTTAGAGAAATGCAAATCAAAATGACTGTGAGATACCATCTTACACCTGTCAGAATGGCTATGGTCAAAAACACTTATAACTGCTTTTGTTGGAGAGGATGCAAAGCAATGGGAACAGGAACATTCCTCCACTGTTGGTGGGAATGCAAACTTGTACAGCCACTTTTGAAATCAGTATGGCGGCTTCTCAGAAAATTGGGTATCAATCTACCCCAAGACTCATTCTAAAAACAAGTTCTTGGAGTGCTGCTTTGGTAGAGGCAGTGAGTCATGACTTTGCTGAGAGAACTCAAAGGAATAAAACCCCCACAGAAAAATGAAAATTTCTCAGCCTTTAGAGTGAAAAATATTGTTTCCCACTTTTACTAATATTTATTTTTAAAATTAATATACACACATAGTTAAAATAAATATTTAAAAAGATCTGCTTATAAAAAATAAACATTAACCTATAAAGGACCTACAGCTTTCACACATCTGAAAACATGGTCATGTTTTGGCAGCCGGTAAAGCAATGCATAAAGGTGGACTCTTTGGTTGCGTGATGCTGAATACTTGGTTATCCTTAGGTAAAATTTGACCCCTAGGAAAATTAAGTTTTTAGGGAAAAAAATCTTAAAGAATATTGTATGGCTTCATGGTAGATCTCTCTCTCTCTCTCTCTCTCTCTCTCTCTCTCTCTCTCTCTCTCTCTCTCTCTGTTTCTTTCTGTACTGAGGATTAAATTAGAACCTATGCATGCCAGGCCATCAATTGTAAACATTAATGGACTGATATATTTGAGTAAAGCCACAGCATATGCCAAGTGGAATGACAACCTAGAAAGTAACACTTGCATTGCCCACTAAAGCACAAGATCAGTATTGTGTGGACAACTTCTCTATGTCAACAAGAATGGTGAACTCCACTACTGAAGAGGGGGCAAAGGATAGGAGCAGGAGGAACACAGGAAAGGAAAACCAAGTGTTTGACTAAGTGAAAGCAGAGTCAAGAAAGGCTGAGCCAGGCTGCCTCATCAAGTACACAAAATTAAAGCTCA
Organism: Peromyscus leucopus; assembly: GCF_004664715.2. Lineage (NCBI taxonomy): Eukaryota > Metazoa > Chordata > Mammalia > Rodentia > Cricetidae > Peromyscus > Peromyscus leucopus. Next base: position 4,826,906 of record NC_051070.1, on the reverse strand, counting down.
AGTATGTTGAGCCAGAAAAATGGTGTAGCAACGGGAGCACTCATACATTGTTGAATGGAATTTTAATTGGCTTTAGAGATTCACTGGGCAGATACAGCACAGTAGAAAGTGTGCATTCCAGATATGCTGGCAGCTCATCTCTAACAGCACGGCAGAGGACAAGCTTGTCTCTGTGGGTTACAACCCCATATGGGCGGTGTGACAGTGTGGGTCACAACCCCATATGGGCTGTGTGACAGTGTGGGTCACAACCCTATATAGGCGGTGTGACAGTGTGGGTCACAACCCCATATGGGCTGTGTGACAGTGTGAGAATCATGAAAAGTTGGGGGACAGAAAAAGGGTTTTGAATATGTGTAGCCAGAACTTAATTCTTAATCTAACACGGACTGCATCTAAAGTGTTTCCCGCAGTGCTTACCCATGTTGATTTTGCCTGGATTTGAACAGACAACAGCGCTTTGTACTACAGTGGCTAGAACACCCCACACCAGTTTGAACTGCCCAAAATACATCAGCACAGATTTCAGGCATTGTGTATTATGAACTGCAGTGTTTTTTACATAAGAGACTTTTCTTCTCTTAAAGAAATAGAGTTGTTCAATTACAGAAAACAAAGACTTTCAATACTTTCCTAGTGTCATCTCTCACCTTGTACCAGGTTAGTGTGTCTTTGAGTTGTATTGTGAGGGAAAACAAACACACATACTCATTAATGTGAAAATCTGCTTTCATCTGAATAAATGGTAAAATTACCTCTACAGAAAACAGCTGTTTTAAAATAAAAATATTGATGATTTATTATCAGTAAGTGATTTGTCAGGTAAAATCACCTATATAGAAAAAGGCTATTTTAAAGTTATTGATGATGTATTATTAGTAAGTGATTTGTCACCTATTTTATATACTTAGTAATTTTTTTGGCAACTCTGATAGATTATCCAGTCACGTACATGTGAGCAGCACTAAATGGACTCAGTAGATGAGTGTGTAAAACAGTAATAGTTATGGAAGAAGTCAAAGGTTTGAGAGGGTATAGTAGAAAGAGTTGAGGAAGAAGAAGGTGGGATAGAAAAGATGTAAATACAGTACTCACATATAAAGCTCTCAAACTTTACAAAAGAATGTTTCCTACACATATGTATTTCCAGTAAGATTCAGAATGTCAAAATGTCTCTTTTGAGACATAACGATCATTCATTTTATGTAGTACACAGATTAATTAACACATCTGTCATCTTAAATTTTGATCTTTTTTTCTTGAGAGTAAATTCAGAATTCTCTATTTGCTAATTTTAAATCTATAGTAACTACCACAAACTGTACTCGTTCTACTGATTCATAGGCAGCAGAATTTCCTGCCTACTGCAATATTATATCTGGGAACTACCACTCACATCCTTCAGCCCCTAAAACTCCTGTTCTACTTTCAACTTTTATGACTTGGAAATTTTTAGACTTCATATATGAGCAAGATAACATGGCATTTGCCTCTTGTGCTTAGCTTGTTTCACTTAATATAGTGTGTTGCAGATTCACCCATGTTGTTGGAAATGACACACTTTCATCCCTTAATAGCTGAATGGGATTTCCTTACGTATTTGTAGCCTATTTTCTTTATTTACGATGACTAATATTTAGGATTATTCCCCTATCCATACCACTATTGTGAATAATTATGCCATAAGCATGAATGTCTTCTTTATTTTATTTATTTATTTATAAATTTGATTTAATATTACATATCAGCCATGAATTCCCCTGTCCTCCCTTCTCCCATCCCACCCCTTCCAGCCCATCCCCATTCCCATCTCCTCCAGGACAAGGACTCCCCTGGGGATTCAGCTCAACCTGGTAGATTCAGTCCAGGCAGGTCCAGTCCCCTCCTTCCTGGCTGCACAAAGTGTCCCTGCATAGGCCCCAGGTTCCAAACAGCCAACTCACGCACTAAGGATAGGTCCCAGTCCCACTGCCTGGATGCCTCCCAAACAGTTCAAGCTAATCAACTGTCTCACTTATCCAGAGGGCCTGATCCAGTTGGTGGCTCCTCAGCTATTGGTTCATAGTTCATGGAAAAATCACAGAGATGAATGTCTTCTTTTAAAGGTGGTTGGGGAAAGGGGAAAAAATTATGAGCTGGTATAAAACACTTGCACATGTATATCAACACAAACATAGATGTATCTGGATATGGCTGCTTAGAATAGTGAGTGTTGGAAACAGCACAACTGTCCATTAATAGAAGGATTAATAAATACATTGATCCCAAAATGTGTACCAAATAGCCAAACAAAAGTATATATATATATATATATATATATATATATATATATATATATGTGTGTGTGTGTGTGTATACATATATGTGTGTGTATATACACACACACACACACACACACACACATATATATATATATATATATATATATATATAGATTGTTAAATGATAAATAGATGATCATATTGACTATGCAAACACGGAAGTCATGGAATTATAAGTTATATACCCGTGAAAGGAAAAAATTCAAGGAAACAAACACCAGCATGAAAATAGTTATTATTCCAAGGGGTGATGGGCCCGGGATGGATTAGTGATGTACATTGTCTTCTTCAATTGTGTTTTACCTTTTCTAAGCTAAAAAGAATATTTGGGGATGGTATATAGCTTAGTTTATAGGACACTTGCCAACGAGACATCAAGTCCTGGGTTCCCTCGCCAGTGCCATGAGCCTGTGCACGCCTGTAATCCCAGCCCTGGAGCAGTAGAAGCAGATGAGGCATTTGAGGTTTTCTTTGTTTAAAACCATGGACCCCAGAGGCAGCTCAGCCAGTTGAGTTACTGCCAGGCAATTATGACGGTCCGATTTCGATCGCCAGGATGTGTGTGTAAAGCCAGGTGTGGTGTGTCATGCTTGTAACCCCAGGACCGGGGAGGCAAAGACAGGCAGATTCTATGGGCAAAGTAAGAAACCCTGACTTCAAAACCAATGTGAACACACCGGATGGTGACGTCCAAGGGCTTCTCCACGTGCACATGCACACAGATTTAGTGGATGCTGCACACACACACATTCACCCACATAAGAGCACACACACATACCCACAAACATAAGAAGTACAGAAATCTGAGAAAAATGTTTTTAATTAAGAAAATTGCATAAAATATGGCAAAATTCTTAATTTGAAACATCAGAGTGTATTTCAATATCTTATAGAGTTATCTTGATTTTAAAATTTCTTCAAATAATTCTAACTTAAAGAAACAACAGATTTATTTTTCATTCCTTCTACCTCCTCGAGGTGGCCACTCTGACCACCGTTGGCTACTTCTTCCACAAGCATCTCCCTGCTCTGTCTCGAGTGGAGGTGAATATCCCACGAATTGAATGATTATCTGTTTCTCGTGATAAGAGTTGAGAGTTGTGCTCACGTTGACCACTTTTGCCTTCCCTCAGCAATTTTTAATCAGATAATTATATAGAACATTTTTTAGCTTCTTCCTTGATTTATGTCAAGTTTTTAGAACCATTTGTACTGAAATCTTAATTTCCTCCTCTATCAATTATACATAGGATTCATACCTTGCTCCTTTTCTTTTTAATTCAGAGCATCTCACTGCTTCCTTGGCTTCTGTTCCCTCTCACCTCAGAGCCTTCTGTGTTTTTATATTATTCAAACTGATAGCATGTGCATCAGGTTCCATAATAAAAATGAAATCTGTGCTTTGTCTCTGAGGTGACTCTAAAAGAGCAAAGATCGGTAAGGAAAGTCTATAGAATTGTAATTATTTGGTGTAGTGTCAACCAATCCATGGAGGAAATTCTGGTTTTTATTCTGTATTTCTTATACTATGTTTTTCTACAAATTTTAATTCATTATTTCTTGTATTACATACATTATTATCTTCTCACATTTTTTTCAAATTTTCTATTATAGAAAACACTCTACAGATAGTTTGAAATCATGGGCTAATAACTTTTAAGAAGGGATTTATATGAATAGATAAATAAAGTTTTCCCATAGCAATCTAAGGCACAAGAAAAAGAAATGTCTGGAAAGCTAAGTGACATTTATGAGGCAACCTACATCCTATCTCCAACAACAAGCAAGATGCTGTGTTTGATCCAGATTCACCATCAGATGATCATTCAGTCTCATGTCACCAACTTCATAATTGTATCTGATGAAAAATGCTGATGGTACTCTATCCAGCTATTTATCTTATCTATCTTTCTTTCTTTCTTTTTCTTTCTCTCTTTCTTTCTTTCTTTCTTTCTTTCTTTCTTTCTTTCTTTCTTTCTTTCTTTCTTTCTTTCTTTCTTTCTATCATCTATCTACCATCTATCTATCTATCATCTATCTACCATCTATCTATCATCCATCTGTCATCTCTTCCCTCCCTCCACCCATCCGCTCTCTAAATTAATGACTATCTTTGATTATTTTATTTCTATTCAGACTTTTAACTAGGAATAGAGTGAAACCAGAATGAAAAAGGAAGGAAAGCATGAGCAGCAATAACAAATGCTCCTGCTTTTCTTTGCTAGTGGAGGTGTATGGGCTTAACGTAAGAGCAAGCATTAACCAAAAAGGCTGGGAACCGAATCCAGCCTGGACAGAGGGGTACTTGTGGTACCACCATCTCCTTTAGAGAGGCTGACAACCTGGTCCTTCAGTGAATAAAAAAAATCATGAAATGTGGGGCTCAGATGGAAAGATATGCAGAACATAGTAGCACAAGAACACCTAATCCTAGGATGTCTGGGACCATCCAGAAATAATTTGTGAGTCAATTTGTAAAGCCATAAATCCAAAAGAGATGATGATGTCAAAAAGAGGACACAGCATGGTTTTATTGAACAGGGCTCTGGTAGATCACATGATTCTGTTGCCCACTTGCATGAAGGACATTTTGTGCACAGGTAGGCAAATGGGTAGCATAATGGCTCTTCTGTCATTGATGGTTTACTCTCTCTGAGGGAGCAAGTTCTGGAGAGAATAAATATTGGTCTGAAGTGGGTATGAAGTACCATATTTCTCATGTGTTTTCTAACTCGATTTCTTCTTGATGTACTTTGAACCTACACCTTCACAGAGATAATGGAACTTAATCTCCACATGGCTGTGCACATGTGTACCCTTAATTCTACATTCCCTCGGGGCAAAGAAAGACTAGATGAGGAGATGATGCTACATGGTGTGTTGTATGGCACCCAGTAAGTACTGTGCAAGGAGCCTTTCCTGGATGATTTCATTTTTCTCTCACAGTTCTGTAAGGTGGGACCCATGACTGCTTTCATCTCCCAAGGAAATTGGCTTTCAGAAATAGTACCAAACTCTCCTGTTGTCAAGCTGGCAGTGGCAAAATCAAGCTGATAACTGTCCATAAAAACTCCCGTGGGAGGATAATGTAGGATCCCACAAAGGTACTTAGCACTTCCATACATTTGTGGGCAAAGTTCATTCATTTTTCACATACCATTTAAGTATATAAAAGTTAAGAAAATGCTCAGAAATATGCAATTTTAGATCTTAATATGTCAGGAATCACCATGCTGGCCTCTCCCTGCCTTTCAAACTGAAAAACAGTAATAACAAACCTACTACTCACTAGAGCTCCCATCTCAGGCTCCTGACTCAGCTCTTGGGATTTCTGTTGTCCTGTCTTCCAGCCACACCTCATAATGCACAGCCATGGATATTGTCTGAACACCCTGGTCTAAACTATCATCCTAGCTAAACACTCAGAAACATTATCACAATGATTACTACCTAATTTGTCAACTTATTTAGTGTTTATCACCCTCACCGTATTTAATGTCATGAATGTAGCTAGCTGTTTCTTGAAACCTTATCTCCTGGGGTGACCTATTAGTTCTATAAATAAATGCCAGGTCAAGTCATTTGCATGCAGCCCTCAGATCAACGCTCTCCTTACATGGCAGCTTTTTAATTGAAGAGCATCCCGAGATTACAAGACATGCCAACATGCTGGTAAAGAACTGCTACAACTGTGATTCCTTTCCAGCAACAGTCAAGATATTCTTTCCTATATGATAGGACCAGTGGGGGAAAAGGTCAAAAAATAAATTGGATGCTGACTTCTGTAACTACCAATTTCAATTTAGACAGTTCATCACAATAGCTGGAGTGTTCAGTGATTGAATATAAAATAAAGATTATAAGTGTGAACTCCTGAACAATATCCAGCCTTGTAAAATACATGTTTAGTCTGGTTGATGTGCTGAACTGCCTGTAAGAGTTAATCTGGAAATTATCTAAATAATAACTAGTCTAACTTCCAAATAATAAGAATGAGGGTAGAAGAGACATGAATTAAAATGTATTAAATTGGAGTGTGAGTGAACGGATCAATGTAATCACGGTCTATGTTAGGTCAACTACTGTTCTCCACTTTTCATCTGTCTGTGCCCTTTCCTCTTTCACTTTTTACTCCTCCCTTTCCTCTCTCCTATAGCATCTTCCCTTCAATAAGAAAGCTTTTGTAAAACATTAAATGCTTTAGTTAGCTGTGCCTTTATGAAGGAAATTGCTACTATAGAAATATTCTAGGCAAATTTCTTTTCAAAATATTCTCTTGGTCTTCAGAGAGCAAACTTCTACTTCAAAAAAAAAAAAAAAAACCCACAAACAATAAAAGTGGCACCAGCATCTATTCATGGTTTAAAGACAACTAGAAAAACAAGACAGGTTTCTTTAATTTTTTTCTGTTCATTATGTTTGTGTTTTGACTTTAAAATTATTAGGATTTTCATAAATATGTGAACCCTGTAGAAATAATCTCATGAACATTCTATTTCCAGGTCTATAAAGCAATTACAATCTTGAAAGTGGTATTTTATTGTAATAAAAAGGAGAGCATTGGTGATATGTGGTTTGTGGTTTATTAAAGCCAGCTTGCTTAGACTTTAAAATGAGTAACAGCCAGCATAATTACTGTTTTACATTACGAGAGCCACACTCAGCTTTTTTTGGTGAATCAGTCTTCCTGCAGGTTTATGGTGCTCTCACTCACAGGACTAAAGAAAATGTAGCTAAATAATTTAGCACCTTGACTTTTTCTATGACTGTGAATCCGCCTTCTGCTGAGTTGCTCTGGAGACTCAGAAGGAGAATGCCCTTGCACTGTAGGATCCCCACTCTCTCCAGCACCCCTGGGCTCCCTCTCCATCTTGCCTTTGCATTCCATCTGCTTGGTGCTTGTGATTTCCCAGGCTGCTGTGTCTCCTCTAGCTAAAAGGGGTGCTGTCACCTGGGTGTGGTACCACACACTTGTCATCCCAGCACTCAGGAGGCTGAAGCTGGAAGATGGCAAATTCCAGGCAAGCCTCCTGGGATGCATAAAATCCAGTCTTGGGAGAAAAAGAAAGAAGGAAGAGAGGAAGGGAAGAAGGAAGGAAGGAAGGAAGGAAGGAAGGAAGGAAGGAAGGAAGGAAGGAAGGAAGGAAGGAAGGGAGGGGGGTTTAGTATCCCCCACTCTTTTTCTCTCTCTTCATCCATCCCCTTCCTTCTCCTTCCCCCCTTTCCACTCCTTCCTTCCCTCTCCCCCCCTCCCTGACAAGGTGCTAACAAATTTGGGATGTGTCTTTGAAGGTTCCAGATATCAAACTGGACGTCTTTGCTCATCTGTGTCTGTGCGTTTCTCCTTCCTGCTTTCCCTTCCAGTCATAGGCCACTCAAGCATTGAAGACCACGATAAAACGAAGTCTTGTGGCTCTGGGTTTTCGGCATGCACAGGTTCTAATATTCAGTCATGGATCATCAAGCCCTTCAGCCTTCTGTAGAATTTGTCTTACCAATGAGAACACATCATAAGTTGCCCAGGGCCGAGGAAGGGATTTGCCATACATAAAGCTTGGTCCCTGAGGGAGAGTTTCTCTTTGCCAAATTGAAAGGAGCTCATCAGAATGATTGCATAAATCACAATATTAACCTAACAAAAATTCCTAAAAATGTATAGCCAGGGTATTTAACAGGCATTCTTTTTACAGGACAAAAACACAGCTTGTGCATTGGCTTGTGAGATAAAGGTAAGTGATTCAGTTTGGCCACGGTCTAATAGTTCTCTGTTCTATACTCCAATTTGTCAGGATGTCTCCAAACCTCGCCAGGGATAGGACCTTATTTATTATCAACAACAGAAATACGCTTCTATAGACTACATAACCTCCCTGGAAATGTTAGGGATGGATATATTTCTTAGACAAAAGTCTCAAAATTTTAAAGACAACACTAAGCATCCTGAGTCCTTTCCATAGCAGCCTGGTGTTGGACGACATCTCAGTGGTGGAGTTCATTAATGCCATTGCAATGGAATTTATGAATAGTAAGATAAAATGTCTTGAATAATAAATATAGTCTCAGCTCAATTTAACTCATCTTTGCCAATAAATGAGTTAGGAAGAAGTTTTGGTTTTCAGTTTAGGGACACTGCATACTAGCTGAGGAGCTGGTGACATAGAAAATATATCTTATAAAATTTATATGAAATAAATGTCAAAGGTCCAGGTGTTCAGTAGCAGAAGCTAAAACTGTCCCACAGACATTGTTTCTCAGTTTCTCATTGAAAACACAACCTCACACAATTGTCAGTTCACTCTGCTCTTCTTCATGAAGTATTCTGCTCGGATCTCCTTCCTCCTTTTGACATGCATACCTATGCTTTCTTTAAGAACATTTCTCCTTTGGGGCCTTGGTTCTTATTATTTCTTATTTGGGACAGTGAAGAGGACACAGGTTTTGGGTCCAGGAAGTTCTACACTTTAATCCTGCTGTGACTTTCAATAACTTTCCTGAATTCTTGGAAACTCGTTTTATCACATGCTGAAACTGGAATTAGACTGTCTATCTTGCAGGATGTGTATGAAGATTAGAATATAATGTAAGCACAAAGGTTCTTAGCCAAAAGGAGCTTGTTGTGATGAATGCTAATTGTTTTCTCAGCATCCTTGGTGCCCTCCTTTCTCTGTTCTAGCCATGCTGTGGTGTTCCAGCATGGCATATGCCAATTCCCACGATGTCCTTGAAGTTAGGGTATGGCGGCTAGTATTGTCAACTTAACAGAATCTAGGATTACCTGGAATGGGGGTTTCTGGATATCTCTGTGGGAGATTTCCGTCACTGCGTTAACTGAGGTGGGAAGACTCGTCATGAATAATGAATACATGTGGTGTACTATTTCAAGATCTGGGCCCTGGGTTGAAAGAAAAGAGGGATTAAGTACAAGCACCCTGCTACTGGAGTCTTGACAGTGGATGCAGTGTGACTGTCTCCAGCCTTGGCCACCAGCACTGTGAGTTAAGACAAACCTTTTGCAGGGTATCTTCATCACAGCAGAAAAAGCAGCTGAGACCTAGAATGATCAGTATCCATATCAGGGCCGGTAACACGAGGGTAGAAGCTTTACTCCAAGAAGACAGTGGACATGGAACCTCTGCATTTCCTGCTTCTTCATCTCCCCTGGGTCCCTTGCAGCTCGCCTGCAGACAGTCAGGTGCACACATGAGGAGTGTGTGGAGGGCTTCATCCCTGACCCTGATGGAATGACAGGTGGAAGGAATGTGTGCAGCCCACTTGCCCACTCTGTGGAGCCACGGCCTGAGTCTGGTTTTGTTTGCTTTTGAGTTGAAGAATCAGCACAAATCCATCTTGCTAAGCCATTATTATTGCACTTTTTTTTTGGTGCTTTCAGACCTAATTCTAAGCAATAGAACTTTCAGTTAATGTTGGTTCTCTTACTTTCCACCCCACAGACCACCTTTTATTGGCACCTGTAAATTCTTAGAAGCGCCTCTGAGCCTTCTCATTTGGGTTTTCAGATTAGAGACCTGTGAGCCCACAGCCCAGCTGGGGTTAGCCTGCTCCCCTTGTACCTTCCCAGCAGGGCAGGGGCCCTCTTTCTCTGCACCCTCAACCTCATCTTGGTTTAGCCAGCGAGTGCGTCTGCTTCTAGGAGGCATTTTACGTGACATTTCTGTGTTATCCTACCTTCATCCCCCGAACCACTTCACGATCATTTTAATGGTCTCATCTCAAATTCCTTTAATTCCTATTTTATGATTACAGAACTTTTTTGATGAAATAAAAAAAAAACATTGCAAAATGCTTACTAGGCTTTCTTCCAGCTCCTTTCATTTCTTCCCCTCCCCCACCTCAGACTCCTGTCTCACCCTCCCCTCCCCTCCCCTCTCTTCTTTCACCTCCTTAATTTTAGAGAATGTTTTCCTCAAGCACTTTATTTCCCTCTAGAGATCATTGGCTTTCCCCAGCCTGATCCTCCATTTCAAATCTGAAGCTCATGCCCCCTTCACGACACTCCAGAAAGAGTTTCTGTACAAGTCAGTGTGTGTATTGTATTAACATTCATGAACACTTAGAACACATAAATAGTAGCGTATAATATATGGGCACCTAAAAACATACAAAACGTTTCCAAGTTTCAAGGAGCAGATACACATTGGTCTAAATAACACTGACATACATTGATGCCGGGGTGGGGTGGGGGGTGGGTTAGGAAATTAAGCAGGGCACCTTTGGTTAGACTGTAAGCTTTCTCAGAGTGTAATTGCCATACCTCCACACACATTTAAAGTGTGCCGTTTGGTAAGTATTGACAAATGTGTGACCAAGAAAGCCATAACCACATGGACACGGAGGACATATCTGCTGTCCCCAAATTCTTCCGTGACCGTTCATAATTTCTTTCATTGGCTTCCCTCTGCCACTGCATGCAGGCAACTGATTTCCTCTGTCCGACTATAGGTTAGTTTCAGTGTGGAAGACTGTTGGGACTTTCCTTCCATCTGTATCATTATTTGGTGGCTTGTCCATATTTTGAGGGGATTAATAGTATATTTATTGCCTCATAGTATTTTACTCTATAGACGAACTATGCTTTATCCACCCACCTTGTAGTGAGCAATCTAATAATTTCCAATTATTTCTAATTATTGTGTATCTTACAATAAGACCACTAGGAGCATTGGTGTACAGATCATACATGCATCTACAACTTTATTTTTCCTGAGTGGGTATTCTGGAATATGCTAGATTGTACATTAAAGAGTCTGTCCCAGTACATGAGAACCGTTTCTGCAAGGTGCCATTCTCAATACTTAGTATTGAATTCTGCAGTCTCTCTCAGATTGGCAGTGGTGTCTGCCTGTTTTGATTTGCTTGCCCAGTGTAAAAGTAAAATTTAAAGTCAGTTCCTTTCCTTTTCTTCTCTCATACAGCACTTCACAAGCACAGCCTCCCTTCCCTTCCCTCCTTCCCCTCTTCCCAATACCCCCCACCTGTCCTCTCACCAGATCCACTGCTCCTCTGTTTCCCTTTGGGATAGAACAGGCCTCCCAGTGACCCCAACCTGCATAGCAAGATACAGTAAGACTAGGCATACACCCTCTTATCAAGGCTGAACTGGATAAGGCAACCCAGGAAGAGGAAAGGGGTCCCATAAACAGGCAAACCAATCAGAGACACCCTCACTCCCACTGTTAGGAGTCCAGAAAAACTCCTAAAGGCTCAAGAACCACAGCATGTGTGCAGGGAACCAAGCGCAGACCCCCGCGGACTCCCAGATTGTCACTTCAGTCCCTGCGAGCCCTCTGAGCCCTACTTAGTTGGTTCTGTGGGCCGTGGTCTCCTGGTGTCCTCGAACCTTCTGGCTCCTCCAGTGCTTTCCCCCCCCTTCCCCATGGTTCCCTAAGCTTGAGTGTTTGGCTGTGGGTGTCTGTATCTGCTCCCATCACCGAGGGAGGAGGCCACTCCTCTGACTGTTGCACTACACCTTGATCCTGTGACGATGCGGAACATCATTAGGGATCATTTCACTTACTTTTTTTTGTCAGTCTTATTTGAAGTCTCGGCCATTAAACTTCCAGTTCCTGGCCATCCAGGCAGTGTGGGTCATGACCAACATTGCCTAGTATCTTTTCAAATGTATATTTTCTATTAACTTAGTAAAGTTCTCTTAGTAACATTTCTCTTCAAAGCTTTTGTCTGTATTTTACTGAGCTATTTAGTATTACTGAGTTTTGAACATATTTTTTTGTCTTCTGGTTACATGTCCTTTTTTAAGTTATTGTTTTGGTTAATTAAATATAAACATTTATTTACTGGATTTTGTTATTTTTTATACAGAAATAACTAAAAATTTTTTGTTTTAGTTTCCAAACTCTTTGTTTGGAAGACAGTTATCCACTAAATTCTCTTTCTTTTATGTGTGTGTACTTAAGATTGTGGAGAGAGAAAGAGGTGGCTCTATTGAGAGAGAGAGAGAGAGAGAGAGAGAGAGAGAGAGAGAGAGAGAGAGAGAGAGAGAGAGAGAAAGTCCTTTAAATGTGTTTCTCTATTTTTATGCCAAAAATCTGTTATGCGCAGATCACAGGGACCCCCAAAAGACTACCATGGGAACCGAATCTGTATGCAAAAGCAAAGAGCCTTTATTTCAAGGTCAAGCTAGGATCTTGTCCTATGCATCTGTCCGATGCAGCAGTGAGAGCAGAGGGCACAGACAGGGTAGGGTTTTTATCAAAGTAGAGGTTGGCAGGAGGGGATTTCCAGGCCTCAGAACCCCGGCACTTCCCCTTAGATGTTGGCCCATCCCTGGGTGGTGTCAGCTTATGGCTTTTCCCTGGATCTGGGGCTGCCTGCCAGTAAACTGAAACTCAGGCCTTTAGCTGGTTTACTCTTTAGCTGGTTGTTATTAAACCTGTCATGGCAGCAGTGTGGCAAAGCTGTCCTGGGCCCCACAAGCTGTCCTTTACTGGTTGAACTATTAAAATTTTGTATCTAATTCAGGTAATGGTGATTTTTCATCATCTGTTGTTTTCACTTAAATTTACATTTTATAGTATTATCAGTATGGACTTGGGAGTTGGAATCTGCAGCGAAAATCTGGGCGAGGTTGAGGAGCAACTAGCTGACTTTCCTCCTTAGCCAACGTCTCAGAAAAAGAGATCTTTTCCCACCATTCCAATCCAAAAGGAACTGCCAAACTCTGCGCCCCTCCCTTTTACTTCCTGTGTGTTTGTCTATCCATCTTCTTGACTCCCTCTTTACCCTCTATGGTTACTTCCTGTCAACTAGTGGCTGGCTCTTCCTCCTGACCTCAGGTTTTTATTTAGACAACACAATCTCAGGGTTCACAGTGTAACCTATACCCGACAACAAATATCTGATATTCTGGGTTGAATTTTTTGACTGTTCTAAGTCCATTAAATTTCTACATAAAATTTATAAGCACATTAGAATTCCTTCAGAAGTCTCGAAGAGTTTGACTGGCATTTTGTAAAATCTATAGGTTACTTGGAGAACATTTAAATTGTAGTGAGGCTCTTCCTATCCACCAACATGTCATAGATTCCATTTAATTTCTCTCAGATATCTTGCAGTATTTAGCATATAGACCTTACATTAATTTGCTAAGATTTATGTCCAAGTATTGCATAGTTTCAATATTATAGATGGGTAAAGTTTTCAATTTCAAACCCATGTGTTTATTGCTAATATGTGGGTTGTAATACATTTTTGAATATATATATGCTTTTTATCATATACCTCCACCAAACTCAATCATTCTCATATTTCTTGTTGGAGCACTTGTTGAATTATCTGCATAATGATGTCATCTGTGAGTAAAAATAGCTTTACTTTTTCTTCCCTGTGTGCTGAACACTGTTGTCTGGCAGAATATGCCTCCTGCCTTCCTTCAACTTTCCTTGAAGTGAGATCCTGTTGTCAGTGGGTCATTTTGCCTTGAGTATGGCTTAGTTTTAACGATGTTTTATTGGCTGTAGCAAGGGGCTTTAAAATGTATTTAAGTATTCATGATTACTATTCATCTTCTCACTTACATCGTATGCCCTGAGCAACCCTCCAGTTTTTTCATCTCTCTCCTTTGTCATATGTCACATGGTATCCTGTTCTAAGCTCATTATGAATAACACAGAAGAGTCATGGGAATATTTATCACAGCACTGGCACATGGGAAATCGGCAATGTGCATTCACTCTGATGAAGAACGATCACGTGGGTTAACAGTGAGACTCAGAACAGCAATGTGCTGGACAAACTCACCATTGCTTTTCACCCGATGGCTACACTGGCTTTCAGTGTTCTTTCTCCTGTCTGCTCTCTACAACAAAGCTAAAATGTTCATTGTAAAGCTAAATACTTTATTTTATTATTATTTCTTACATGACTTTATTTTTTTTTTAATGAGAGATGGAAAGTGTTTAGATCCAGACTGGAGGGGAAATGGAAGGTACTGAGATAAACTGAGGGAGCAAAAACATAATCAGAATTTATTGTAGGAAACGAATCCATTTTTAATAAAAGAAAAAAATATATGAACATTCCATTTTCAATTTGTGCCCCTTTCGACAACCTTCCCTTCCTTCAAAAAAAGAAAAACAGGAAAAGAGCAGCTCTCAGGAAAGAGCCCCTAACCAGCTTAGCTTGAGAAGTCCAAGGCAGTCTTCTCCTGGTCTCACCACGACCTCCTGGCTAGGTCACTTCTCAACTTGATCCCAGCCAGTCTTTGTAGATTTTTCCTTCTTTCTTGTTCCCAAAGAACCACCACTCCCTCCCATCTTTCTCCTAGAGTCCCTCACAATCCACAGCACTCCTCTGACTGGTTCCTATACATCGCTCAAATTTCAGCTCAGCCATTATTCCCCCAGGATTCTCTCTAGTTGCTCATGTTTGTATTAGGCATCCCTTGATACATTTCCTGCAACTCTGCTCCATTCTCTTTTTAATTCTAGCTATGCTGGCTGTAATTCTCTACTCTCTAGTCTGTCCACTGGCTCCAAGCATTTGGACAGCAGTGACATTGCCCACCATGCTGCTTGGCAAAATGTCTCTACTCACTATTAATCTATTAAATAATAGCATAAAATAATGTAGGAAGCATTGCACATGAATATCAAAACCACAAGGTATTTAAGTGAGGTACACTTTTATTGTAAATAGAAAGTTCAGAGAAGAGAGAAGTTACTTCTACTTGATGCTCAATAAATATTTACTGAATGAACAGAGAAGTCTAATATTTACCTGATTAGGGTCAGATGCATGTCTAGAATTTGGGTCTTCTACATCAAGGGTTTTTTTGTATGGCTTCATTCTGACTTCTCAAAATATAAATACAGGGTATTTGTATTAAACATAATTCAGGGGATGCTTTAAATATTTACAAAGGAAATACTATTTATTAAAATGTGGCATTTTCTCCCGAACACTGTGTTCTGTCAACTGGTTACTTGAGTCACTTTCTAGATGTTATGCTCATCAAAGTGTTAACTTAATAGGCAGACCTTTCAGGGACAGAAGGATTTTTACATCACCTTCCTCTTTGTCACTGTTCTTATCAAACATTTGAAGTGTTACTGGAGAACCCAGCAAATGTACAGCACCTCAATAATCATGATTTTGATTGGTTCTCCATATATCATTGCATGCAAGTTAAATAATCTTGTTCTGGAGGAGGACACAGTTTTCCTGGGACTGTTAAAGGAAGTTCTTTCTTCCATTTGACTTCTTTTTTTAAATTTTTTTTATTTATTTATTTTATTTTACAATACTATTCAGTTCTACATAACAGCCACAGATTTCCTTGTTCTCCCCCTTCCTGCCCCCCTCCCCTTCCCCCCAGCCCACCCCCCTTTCCCACCACCTCCAGATCAAGGCCACCCCTGAGGACTGAGATCGACCTGATAGACTCAGTCCAGGCAGGTCCAGTCCCCTCCTCCCAAATTGAGCCAAGCGTCCCTGTATAAGTCCCAGGTTTCAAACAACCAACTCATGCAATGAGCACAGGACCTGGTACCACTGCCTAGATGCCTCCCAAACAGATCAAGCCAATCAACTGTCTCACCTATTCAGAGGGCCTGATCCAGTTGGGGGCCCCTCAGCCTTTGGTTCATAGTTCATGCGTTTCCATTCGTTTGGCTATTTGTCCCTGTGCTTTATCCAACCTTGGTCTCAACAATTCTCGCTCATATAAACCCTCCTCTTTCTCGCTAATTAGACTCCCAGCGCTCCACCCGGGGCCTAGCCATGGATGTCTGCATCCAGATTCCTCAGTACTTGGATGGGGTTTCTGGCACAACTATTAGGGTGTTTGGCCATCCCATCACCAGAGTAGGTCAGTCCCAGCTGTCTCTCGGCCATTGCTAGCAGTCTTTTGTGGGGGTATCTTTGTGGATTTCTGTGGGCCTCTTTAGCACTTTTCCATTTGACTTCTAACTGAATGAATGACAGTGGTAATCTGTTTCCTCTGCTTGGTATAGGTGAGGAAGAGAAGGAAAGAGCCCTAAGTGTGCTAGTTAGCCAACTGTGTGTTTTCTCCTTTTGATGAGTAATACAGACCTCACCTTACAAGACGAGTCACCTCCTATGAGAAACAGAACATGATTTAGGAGCAAATCCCAAGGCAGCCTTTAGTTACCTCTTCTTAGGGCAACATTGCATAATAGACGGGTACTTCTGAGTGAAAGCCAAGGGAAGGGTTCTGACTGTGGTGGTTAGGGGCATGCTGTGGCTGCAGTGGCACCAGCCTAAAGAAGTCTTGTCTCCAGGACATTAAATCTAAGCGCCAGAGATTCTAGGAGCACAGGACCACCATTGGTAAGTATTGTCCTCATATATTCTCAGTCTTGACCTGGAGACAAAGTTTTGTCTTCAAAGGATCAGAGAGAAATGTGGACCATCTTACACCCAATTAAAGTAGAATGGTGGACCACAGAACAGAATCTGGAGGGTATATAATCACTGCATTCGGTGTTCCCTTTCTATCTTGACTGCTTTCACTTCAGTTTTGAGATGTATAAAAATGGTTTATAGTTAACACACTCAAAGCACTGTGAAATATTTGTCCATTTGAGTAAGAATAAAGTTTTCAAATTCTTCATTTTCTACATATGTAACACATTTTGATTAGATTTTATTATTTTACAAGTTTATCTCTGGTATATAATCAACTTGGGCAGCATTAGTTTTATTTTTGAGTTTTTATTCTTAATGTGGAATACAATGATTTTTGAGAATGGAATTTTATGAAATTTTATCTTTTATGTATCCTGACCTTTGCTTCCTGCTATTACTGCTTTTGCTCATAATATTATCATCTTTGTTTTCACTGATGTGCTTGACAATTCCCTGTTTAGAATTGTGTGGAAATTTCACTAATGTAGCTTTTCTTCCGGATCATTAATAAAGAAGTGGTTCGAACTAAGTCTGATATTCATTCCCCGGGCTCCTTTCTAGTTGTCTTTCATTTCAACTCAGTGCCCTTTATTTCAATGTTTTCTTAGGATTTATCAAGCCCAGCTCAATTCCCCAAATGTGTCTCATATCCACCCATTTAAAATTAACTTTATGATTGGGTTTTTAGAACCAGAAAAGTGTCTTGTGCATAATAAGCATTAGATAAAAAATCACTAGAATTAAATTAGTTCACCAGGGCAAACTTAGCTTTATCCTGTTATGTTTGGTCCTCCTCACTCAAATAAATAAATATACAAATAAATATGAGTCTGGGGGATAGACTTTTAAATTCTTTATTATTACTGTGTGCATATGTGTGGGAGACATGTGCTGTACAGAGATATGAGTATGTAAAGGTGCACATTTGTGAATCAGAGGAGAACTTTTGGAGTTGGTTCTCTCTTTCCTCCTTCATGACGTTTGGGACATCAAACTTGTGTGTCAGCTTAATTGTCAAGCACTTTGCTCATTGAGACATCTCACTAGCCCTAGAGGACAGATATTTACAAGCAGGCTAGCCACGTTCTCTAGTTCTGTTAAATACAGATGTTGCCTAAACTACAATTGTGATACATCTCACTAGTTGAGGATGTAAGTCAAAAGTGTAGTTAATGTACCAAATCCCATATATTTTAGCAATACAGCACTTTTCAGTGTGCCCCATATGGACTGTCACTATGAAGAGATTGCCTAGCATCTGAGGGTCACTGCTTCTGTCCAGGTCCATGAGAGACAGTATCACACACATATTGCTACCTTGGGAAATACTAAAGTTCCAAATGTGAAGTACAGGTTACACAAAATGAACAGTGCTTTGCCACCTCAAGAAGTTGAAAAAAATCATAAATCAAACTATTACAGATTGGAGACAGTATGCACTTAAAGGTTTTGCATTTCATCTTGTATTTTAAAGTTCATCTCAACATGGGTGATGCTATATAATAAAATCAGTCAACACATTTACATATGTATATATTCTATACTAACCTTAATATTAATCATGTTAAAGGATGTCTTGGTAACTCCATCAAATTCGTAGGAAGGTTTCTTCACTAATGGAATTATCATGACTGTATGTAACAATATGAAAGTACACAGATGTCATAGATAATACGAACCTGGGTGTCCTCTTGTCATGGCACAATTACTGCCCTGTTTTCTTGGTCATAAAAAATGGTTCTCTCTGTGTCTTTGCTCTAGAAATATAGGAAAGACATTTGACTGGCTTTGCTTCTCAACTGAACCCAATAAACTATAACTAATACCACTCTCAGCATACCAATATTTTAACTCAGGTAAACCAAGTGCCACCACAATGCTATCCTGAGCCATTAATGTGGTTTGAAATATCCCTGCGTCAGCTCAGCAATCCTGAAACTAATTCCCACATTAGCAAGGTTCTCTCTTGTAGTATGTGTATCAGGTCCTGCTACTGCGTTGTCTGTACCGTGAAGTGACATCTAATTGCATTTGAAATAAAATCCAAACCAACTACTTATGTGTGACCTGTCCACTTCCTTGTGAAAATAATTCCACAAGAACATGGACCAGATCTGTCATCTCCACATATACCTAGCAGTCTTTGCCCTTCAACCAACACATGACAACAGTTGGAAGATATTTGTGGGCATGCTGTAGATTTTTGGGAGATGTACAACCATTACTGCAAGGAGAAATGAAAGATCATTACCTCCCAGCTCCTCTATGGACTCCCTTCCTCGGCCAGTGTTTCAAGACTTCTGTCAATGAGAAATGGTAAAATTATGATTGCTTCTACATGGTCCCACCTTCATTATCCAGACTTTGACATTTAATAATCATTGAGTATTCAAGAATGCAGTTCTTATAGATTAAAGTAACTATTTGTTAAAGTGGAAGGAGCTGGAATTAAAATGGAGAATCCTTTGATGAACATTATATCCAAATCATTAGAATTTCATATAGATGTAATTGCTCCCTCAGAAATAGATTAAATATACACAGCATTTTAAATGACATTTTTACATTGTTAAAGCACAGTTGATTATAAATTATGAGTATTTTAAACCAGGCGTGCTTCCTCTCCATCAATCAGCATTATCGTGGCCATCTTTTTAATAAGATTACTTGCTAATGCAAAAC
The DNA here is from genome assembly GCF_004664715.2 of Peromyscus leucopus. NCBI lineage: Eukaryota > Metazoa > Chordata > Mammalia > Rodentia > Cricetidae > Peromyscus > Peromyscus leucopus. Next base: position 4,807,497 of record NC_051070.1, on the reverse strand, counting down.
TAAAATGAGCAATGCCTGAAGCAGCATTAGTACCAAGTGATCAAGGGACAGCACACCCACCACTTGATTCTCTCGCCAGGGCATGGTGTCTGGAGAAATTTGTTTCCTTTCATTCACACACCCGGGTGCAGCTTCTGCTAATGGGTGTCTTTTTCAGATGAGGAGTCATAAGTGCCTTGAAGGCTTAAGGTGCTAATCATTAGCAGTTTAGAAGCATCCTGCAGAACAAACTCTGAAACTCCCCCCAAAAGCCAAAAGGATGAGATGCTGCAGGGCTATTTTGGATGCTGGGGTTTGACATTTATATTCATTCAAATTAGGAACATAGTATATTAAGCTGACAAAGGAAGTTAAGTCATCAGGCTTTCAACCATGCTGTATGGCGGGTCGTTCATCTGAGTGTTTGCCATAAGGTTCCAACGTGCTATGTGTGTGCATGATGATATATGGTGAAAATCTCCCCAAGGAAAGAACACAGATTGCCCACAATCCCTAAGGGTGAAATTATTTTTATTTAAAAAATCTGAGAAGAGCTGATGTGTTTGGGATGAGAATAGGAGAAGGGAAGTGCAGCTATTCAGGAGGCACATTGGGAAGTTCTCAGGCTGAGATGTGTCAAGGACTCTAGCCACAGCTGCTGCCCATCTTACAGTGGTTATAATATTCACAGTACAGAAGGCTTCACACATACGAGTGACATGAAATACAAAAACCCATTCCAAAATAAAAAGGATATTATGGTAGTGGGCTATAAAACAGCACTACATTCTGAGGGACAAACAATGGAAAGAGCCCAGATCTTCGCTCTTGCTGAGTAAGTGTGGTCCTTCTACCTTCAAATTCCTGGCTGCTCTGCATCCAATAAAGGGAAATTATGTTTCTGCCTCCTGTATGGTCACAAATGATGAAAAAGTAAAATTAGCAGAAGAGGAACCGAGACAAATTATGTCTACCACATAAATAGGTTTGAAGTGTTTGGGCTCATCTAAGAGAAAGGCTCTCAGACCACAAAAAGGCCACCTGCAATATTGCAGAAAAGGGAGTCTTATGAAGCCAGGTGATCAGCAAAGAAAAGTCACAAAATAGCCAAATGCTTCCCAGCAGAGCAAGCACAAATGAAGAAAAACAGCAGTGGTGACATCAGATGACAGTGAAGCCAGATACAGACAGGGGATGGCGGTAGGTAACAAAACAGGACAGAAGAAAGTCTGACCAGGGGATATCTAATCACCAAATCACTCAGCACCAAGGTTCATTACAAAAACTGTCAGACACATAAGATGGAATTAGCGAGTTGAATATATTATTATAGCCATCAATGAAACACATTACATAAAAATAAATAATAGTGTATGGAGAAGCTGAGTAACAAGGAAGACAATTTACACATGCACAGCAGACCCTCTACCTCCCACGCCAAGGACTTCTATTCTTCGGGTCCTTAAAACATTTACAGAATGCGACATATCAGCTATAAACAAAGATTCAGTCCACTCACCAAAGCTGAAACGGCACCAGAACAGGTTTTGTTCAAGTCTGGTGAGAAGATACATTTCAAAGTTTATAAAAACAACAGAAAATACAACTGTGAGAAAATATCAAAACCATTTCTTAACTCATCAGACGACAGGCCAGGAACAAAAATATAGACTTCCAAATGACATTCAAGCACTAAATGATTCATAGGCACAAGAAAAATAGTTTAAACTTCCGAGGGGAAAAGCAAAATCATGTTTAAAAGAATAATAGATTTTTATTAACTGGCAAATTGAAAAATTATAGAACTAATCAGAAGTAAGTCCATAGCTGATTGGCAGAAGAAAAACAGTACATTGTTAACTAATTTAATCAAGAAAAATACAAGCAAAATAATCTATTAATTGACAATGCATACAAATGAAGTAGAAATTGAATACTGCTGTTTCTCTGCTTTGTACGAACATAGCACACTACATATCTAAAGAGGATGGAGTTTGTAAAGAAACATAGACCACAGAAAATTATATAGAGTGATTTCTATAAAAGAAATTATTTCAAAGAACAATTCTAATGAAATGTTAGATAACTCCTGTATTAGTCAGACTATCTCAGAATATGAGGAAATGAAGAAAAGGTCTGTTATATAATAAATCTATTGTCCCTCAGTGGTGATCTGTTTCCATGGCTTTCTAGGCATTAGCTTACATTTTTAGCTAGTGAACCTCTCCCAGCTGCAGGCTCAGCTATCAAATCTAGTCTTGCTGACATCCCGTCTCACCATACCCGTCTCTTCCTTCACTTGGAAGAGTATGTACCCCAAGGAAGTCTCCCCAGTTAAAAACCTTTAATCTAGTCATAGAGTTCTTTTTGCCAAGAAAGTTAATGGAGTCCCAGGTAGTGTGAATTAGGATGTAAACTCTTTAGGGAGCATCACTCTGCTTCCCCTTCCATTTTACCAGACACTGCATTGGTCAGTTTCACGTGGAGGGAAGGATATGGACCCTCCCCTATTCTTAGACGTTAGTGGAGGTTAGTCATAGCTTTTATGCATAGTTACTCTGGTTATTCATAAGATTGCATTTACACTTCCCGAAACTTGTCTCCAAATCCATCCATCTGTGGTCAGATGGTTGCATATACATGAGTGTGTACTGCAGTGTTTTGCAGCACAGGTGAATTAATTGCAAATAAGTAAGTCGGCATTAAAAGAGAAATTGCTACAGAGCCAAGGACAGTGAGGGATTGCAGCTTTTCGTGACTGATCCTATATGTACCAGAATGGAAAAATCATCTCCGAGTTATGGATCATGAGAGGCACTTCAGAAAATAACAATTAAGCATTTTAACATCTCTGAAATCAGGATGTGTCTTTCAAATAATAATAGCCTGTCATGCTTTAAATGACAGACATGTTTTTCTTTTCTAGTGGTAAGATTAAAACACTCTGTCCTGTGGTCACTGAAAACATAAATTTGATGAAATGCTCTAGTTAAGTGGGGGAAGTTGAGTTTAAATATGTAACCGTGTATCCTATACACCATATATATATTTTATATATAATATATATAAAATTTCCCTCTTAGATAGATCCTTATGGACAGCATTCCAACCAACTTCTTTTTTATCTCACTCATTAAGAAATCTTTTGCATACTCCGTTCTTTAGTTTCTGTGCCTCTTCTTGGTTTTCTTTTCAGCAAAACTCAATGGTGTTCACTATGCTTATTTTCTCTTCTCTTTTTTCCCCTCAATCAATTCTAATTCGTTTTTGTTCCACTAAAGCTCTTCTCATCAATATTACTATTGACCTAGATCTCCAGAAATCCTTTAGAAGTGTTAGTCACAATTGCCTTGCCTCCTGCTGGAAGTGTTTTGCTCCAGGATACCACCTGCTGGGTCTCTTCCTCCGTGTTGATGCTCCTTCTCAGTCCCTTTGCACTGGGTCTCTTCCTCCGTGTTGATGCTCCTTCTCAGTCCCTTTGCCCTGGGTCTCTTCCTCCGTGTTGATGCTCCTTCTCAGTCCCTGTGCCCTGTGTCTCTTCCTCCGTGTTGACGCTCCTTCTCAGTCCCTTTGCACTGGGTCTCTTCCTCCGTGTTGATGCTCCTTCTCAGTCCCTGTGCTCTGTGTCTCTTCCTCCGTGTTGATGCTCCTTCTCAGTCCCTGTGCTCTGTGTCTCTTCCTCCGTGTTGACGCTCCTTCTCAGTCCCTTTGCACTGGGTCTCTTCCTCCGTGTTGATGCTCCTTCTCAGTCCCTTTGCCCTGGGTCTCTTCCTCTGTGTTGACGCTCCTTCTCAGTCCCTTTGCACTGGGTCTCTTCCTCCGTGTTGACGCTCCTTCTCAGTCCCTTTGCCCTGGGTCTCTTCCTCCGTGTTGACGCTCCTTCTCAGTCCCTTTGCCCTGGGTCTCTTCCTCCGTGTTGATGCTCCTTCTCAGTCCCTGTGCCCTGGGTCTCTTCCTCCGTGTTGACGCTCCTTCTCAGTCCCTTTGCCCTGGGTCTCTTCCTCCGTGTTGATGCTCCTTCTCAGTCCCTTTGCCCTGGGTCTCTTCCTCCGTGTTGATGCTCCTCTCAGTCCCTGTGCCCTGGGCCTCTTCCTCCGTGTTGATGCTCCTTCTCAGTCCCTGTGCTCTGTGTCTCTTCCTCTGTGTTGATGCTCCTTCTCAGTCCCTTTGCCCTGGGTCTCTTCCTCCGTGTTGACGCTCCTTCTCAGTCCCTTTGCCCTGGGTCTCTTCCTCCGTGTTGATGCTCCTTCTCAGTCCCTGTGCCCTGTGTCTCTTCCTCCGTGTTGATGCTCCTTCTCAGTCCCTGTGCTCTGTGTCTCTTCCTCTGTGTTGATGCTCCTTCTCAGTCCCTTTGCCCTGGGTCTCTTCCTCCGTGTTGATGCTCCTTCTCAGTCCCTTTGCCCTGGGTCTCTTCCTCCGTGTTGATGCTCCTCTCAGTCCCTGTGCCCTGGGCCTCTTCCTCCGTGTTGATGCTCCTCTCTTTGCTCTTCCTTCCTGCGCTTTTTCACCACCCAGTGTTGAAGGATCCTCATTCCCTTCTGCTTCTCCTATGGGAAAGGGCCCTTGGGTTCTATTATGGTGGTACCTTGGAATTCTCTTCTAACCTCGTAGCGTTCACTCACCATTGAAATTGCCACCTTCAGCTCAAATCTACGCGCTAGTTTCACAGTGATCGTATAACCGACTGCCTAGTCTGCATGTCCAGATTGACATTAGTAAACGTCTCAAGCTCAGCGTGTCTGACATGGGGCGGAGGGCTTATCTTCCCCCTTTCCCCATTTTTACACTCAGGGTGCTGCCGCTCCACCCTTTCCGTTGCTCTGACTTCAGATCTTCACTTCTCACCTCTGTTTGAAGCCCACATGAAAGCCCCAGTCTCTTCTTGCTGACTCTGCCTTCAACGTCTTTTCTTGCCACCTGTGGCGTTCCAGCCCAAGCCTCTAGTCATCCTATGGCCAATTCTTTCCTATGTTCGTCTCCTTTGCTTTTATTTAGGCTGTTATTAAAACACAGCACCCAGCATATCCTACCAGGCTGAGTCATTTATGGAAGTTCTTAGCCATGAAGCTCAGGGTAGACACTAAGACTGATTGCTTTTTGTGGAATGGGATTTATTAGAAGAGCTAACACCATAGCCACAGGGGAAGAAAGCAGATGTTAAGAGCTTAGTTATGGTCCCATTGCCATGAAAAGACACTATGACGAAGGCAAGTCTTACAGAAGAAAGAGTTAAATTGGGGCCTTGCTTATAGTTTTAGAGGGTTATTAGTCCATGATCATCATGCAAGAAGCAGACAGGCATGATGTTGGTGCAGTAGCTTTACATCCTGACCCATATGCAGCAGGCAGAGGTGGGGGGGGTAGGGGTAGAAGTAGGGGTGGGGGTGGGGACGGAGAGGCTGGGCCTAGCATGGGCTTTTGAAACCTCAAAGCCCAACCCCAGTGAGTGAAACACCTTCTCCACTAAGACCACACTTTCTAATCCTTCCCAAAGAGTTCCACCAACTGGGGGCTAAGCATTCCAACTATGAGACTCCGGGGGCCATTCTTATTTAAATGACCACAGTTCCTGAAGAGTATTCAAGCCCAGGTGCCACAGAGAGACAGACCTTATGACAGGTGTTCTGAGAGATCAGGCTAACAAGGTAGAGTGGAAGGACTTCCTTAAAGGTCTCAGACTATAGGCCAAACCCAGTATAGACCAGCCCTTACTGATGTTTCCCAAGTTATTCTATGTTGTGTTCAGTTGATAAATCTAACCCTCATATATGTCATGTCAACTGTTTTATGTTGAATTAGTTACTGTTGACAACCTTATTTTCTACTTTTGTTCCCAAGCTCATTCTTCTTAGATGCTTTTCACTGGAAGGCACATAACTCACTTTCCTAAAAGCCTTGTTAACAATCTTTTATTTTTCATATTTTTTTCTTACCCACTCTTAGATGTGCCACCCATTTCTATATTTTCCCAAGGCTTTTTTACTCTCATTCCATTTGACTTTTCTCCATAATAACAACCACTTTTCAATAAACTACATAATTAACATATTTATCTTATTTATTGCCTGTCTCTACATATTAAGATGTATACTCCTTGAAATCATGGAATATTGACTCTTTTGTTCACTCATATATGTATTATATTTAGTGCCTGACACATAAAATATTTTTTTAATTTTTTAATGATTTGCTTATTTTTTATTTTATGTACATTGGTGTTCTGCCTGCATGTATACCTGTGTGAGGGTGTCAGATCCCCTGGAACTGGAATTATAGACAGTTGTGAGCCTCCCTGTGGGTGCTGGGAATTGAACTCAGGACCTCTAGAAGAATAGCCAGTGCTCTTAGCCACTGAGTCCTCTCTGCAACTCCTAAACTATTTTTTTGGAAGAATTATTAATTGCTCATGTGCTCATGACATTGTTCTGTAAGGAAACATAATAAAATGATAACAAGGGCTCCTCTTTGGAGGAACTAGGTTTTAGGGAGACAATGAAGAAAGGAAGTTTACTATTTATTTATCTAATAAGGTTCTTATCGTTGAGTTTTATAAGTTATGTTAAATATTGAGGCAACTAGTTGTGATTATTAACAAATAACTACATAATTTTTGATAGGGGGTGTATTGTCAACTGTAAAATGTGATGGAGTATCAGTTTTTAAGCCAAGAATATCACATACATTTGGAGTCACACTTATCTGTTTTGCTCTAGATGTATCTGTATCTCCTCTAGCTATAAGGTAATTCAACATAAAGGGTTTATTGTTTCTTACCCCATTGACCTGCCCATATTTAAGGACAATACATAGTATTCATGAAGGAAGGCTTCCTGAGATTAAAGTTAAACCCACACTGAGTAACAGTGAGCAGATTTCATCTTCTCCAAGTTAATATAGAGGCTGGCCTGAACTCAGCTGAGATGGTAACTGCTCACAAAATGGACCAACTCAGCTTCTGGCAGCAAGGCTGGAGCTGAATCGATACTTGATTAACCAGGTGCCAGGTGCCAGGTGCCAGCTAGCACACAGCTCTGAGAGGCTGGGAGAGACAGTTGTGATGTTGCTAAGCAAAGGCCCTTTGTTAGCATTAAGCATCTTCCCTTCCACTGAAATATAAATCCACAAGGGGAAACAATCCATTCTTATTTTTAAAGGAACTTTCTGTCTGGAAAACAATTCACTGCCACCAGGGATGTGTCTTTTCTTAGAAAAGTGTGTAATTGGCTGCCATTTGACATTATGTGGCATTATTAACGCCTTGAAGTTCCCTTAATGTGCTTTCCTTTCTGCTTGCCCCTTAACAACATTTCCACAGTCTGTAAGACTCCTTTGCTCTTTTACCTAGGCTAGTCTATTCTGCTCTTCTTAACCAGAGATGATTTCAAAGATTCTGGGTTTTGGTACAACTTCACAGGATTGAATGATTCAGACTTATTATCCAGAAAAAGTGAAACTAGATGTGATTGCTAATCTTCACACTGTTGACTTGACCAGGTTTAGAGTGACGTAGAAAGCAAACCTCTTGAAGTGTCTTTGAGGGTGTTTTCAGAAAGGTTGAACTGAGGAGGAAATCTCTACCCTTTATGGATGGCACTATCTGATGGGTTAGGTTCCTGGAGGAAGGCGAGCTGAGAACTGGCATCCATCTCTTCCTGCTTCCTCACTGCGAGCGGAATGAGACCAGCTGCTTCTTAGACTTGCTGCTACCACTTCCCAACATGATGACCTATAGTTCCAAACTAGAGGTCAACTTGGCTTTTGGCAGATGTTGTCACACTAGCCAGAATATAACTGATGCATGATGGTTATTATTATTTCTGGTTAAATTGAAATCCAGGCTTAGCATATTATCAAGATGTTGTCAACCAAAAGATGAGGTATAGGTGTGAAGCTTCTTTGTGGACTTCTCTCTGTTCTCAGCCTGATATCACCACTTTCCTCCCCATGACAACATTAACGAAAAACCACTGGGAGGGAGTGCTTGTTTAGGATTTGGATCTCAGGTCTCTCTGCTGACCCACAGCCTCTGCCCTGTGACTGTGGTGCTCACAAAGGTTTGAGACATGCTGAGTGAGAAGATGGAAAGTGAATAGAAAGGGATATGTTTGTTCCTCTCTGATGTATGATGTCATCAGTGAAGACAAACTCCTTACCAATAAAGTAACTTGATTTTATTAACAAGCAATATATCAACAGGACATCAGGCACTCAACGCAGATCTGTTCATTGAATGTGTGGGTGGATAGGTGAATGAGTTCAGCATAGACTAGAGTACAATGGCCATGTGTGTTTCTCCTTCTCTCCTGTCTCTTGCTGCTCTGTTTTCTGTGTGCTGCTTTACTGCCTCAAGGTTAAAAAAGGATCCTTTTCTCTACAAACCAGCCTGGGCTTTGTCATCTTTGGAGTTACAACACCACCCTTCTGAAATAGGGTATGTGGGGCTAGAGTTGTAGCTTCATTGGTAGAGTTTGTCAAACATGCATGAGGCCCTAAAACTCCAGAAGCCTGAAAATGAAAAAAGAGGAGGAGGAGGAGGAGGAGGAGGAGGAGGAGGAGGAGGAGGAGGAATAGGAAGAGGATGCACAAAGACAGTAGTTCTGATGATGGCAAAATGTACAAAATGCTTCATTTGTTTTGAGTTAATCTTGGTTAATATAAAGAACTCCTCAAGATTATAATCTCAGAATAGTGTGTCACATTCCAATCACTGTCAAGGAATGAAGGAGTAGAATTTACAAATTTGAATTTAAATGGAGAGAAAACATAGATAAAAGCAGGATCAATAGGAACAATAGTAAAAGATGATTAAAGTCATTTCAAGTATCTCAGTGCTGTTAATTGGAACAATGAAGCCAAATGCTCCAGCTTGAATGCAGAAGTATATTGAGAAAAAGAAAACCAAGCTTCAGCTAGATTGTGTTTACAAATTGCACATCTAAAATATTAAGACATTGGAAGATTAAAGCATAAAGGAAACACATACCAGGCAAAAAGGGCAGCCATGAATGCACTCGTGGTTGAGGTCAGGTCAGAGACAGTTATTTACCTGTAGCTGTAGGAGTTCTAACTCAGAAACACTTCAAAGCAAAAGGAGGCTGTAATCAAATATCAAGGCTCCAGGATCATTTTAGCTGAATCTTCAGCTTTATTTTAAATTCTGAGAAGGATGCTGATTTCTAAGTTTACTACCACTAAATAATTGTTCTTTTTCTCAAAGATATTTTATTTTTTTACTATTGTGCAGTAAGTGAGTATGCATTTAATCTGAATTAAGTTTTCAGTAGAAATTTGGAACCTAACAGTTTTCCACTGCATCTCATGGACCTGAAAGAGTTCCGTGATGCTGAACCCAAGTCCAGTAAAATCTTATTCCAGGAAACTCAGGGATGGGGCAGCATCCTTAAACTGAGACTCTCCATGGCTGGATGGGTCAAAGGCCCTGGAAGAAATCCACTACTGTTAATCTGCTAAGGGGATATATACCACCTAAGTTCTTAGCCCTGTACCTGTAGATCAGAGTACCACTCAGCCCTCACAGAGAAGCTTCTTTTTGAAATAAATACCAATTAACACAGAGACCCACAACTAGTCATCATGCAGAGACTAAGAATGGGCATCTATCTATATTACACGCCCTCCTTATTGTTTTGAAGAATCATTGAGACGAAAGAGGAGTAATGCCCGACCACACTGAAACAGGGCAGTTACATACATGGACTCATAATAGTTGTGACTGTGTGCACAAGATCAGCCCAGCCCAAAGCCCAGCCTGTGTAGCGTAGGGGTCACAAAGTCCCACCCTACCTTAGGTGCTATTGGCAACTGACGGCTCCTGAGAGAGGGAGAATCAGTTTTCTTGAGGGATGCGGTTCCTGAAAAGCTGCCTGTGTTCCTGTAGTTCTGAAAAGCCGTCCATGTTCCTGCATCTATGTGTGTGTGTGCAACACTACACGGACTTATAGGGATTTAATCACAAACAAACACGAAATGGGAAGGAAGTCTTCGTGGGGGTGAGGTTAGTGGAGGAAGTGGAAAGAAGGAAATGGGGAGGGACAAAAACACAAGCATGTGTGAATTTTTCCAACAATAAATAAAACAGATAAACCCAGGTTCAGACTTGCAATGCTGAAGCGGAGAGAATTCTAAATTGGAAATAGGAGGTGTCCCTGTACCTTTCTATTTCTACACAAATGTTTGCAGAAAAACAAGACTAACTTTTTAGAAGAACTGCGCACTTCCCCATCAGTGAGAGCTATGGGAGAAGTTATAGGAATAAGGGCTCCTGTATCCCTTCCAAAGCTCAGCTCACCACTAGCTTTGAACATGTGAACCCGGTAGTTAATACCAGAAGAGATGTCAGTCTCCTCATGGTCAAGCTAGTGATTGATTCCATCGTCTCAAACCATCCTTTGCTGAATTACTATCAGGAGTTGATCCACGAAAGCCAAGTAAAATGGAAAAGTGACTTGGAAAAACTCTTTGAGAAGTCAAAAACCATGCTGCATAAACATGAGGGATATTGAACACCATTCAGAAAACCCTGTTACTGGCTCACTCTGGTCCAGCTGGCAGTCCCTGCACTCAGCACCTCCCTGAAAAAGAAAACATTTAAGATGACCCAGCTTCAGTGGAGGACAGGGCCATTAAGCAGCCCCTATTGTTCTCTTGTAGGAACACCAGGCAAGGTGAGTGAAACCCCACAATGACAGCAGAAATCCTGCTTAGTGAATATCCGGTCTATTCGTTTTCGAAGTGCGGAAATGGGGGCATGTTTCTTTTTAATTTCTCTAGTGCTCTCAGTCCATGTACTGTCTGCAATAAAACCAAACCACAGCGTGTGGTCTTGTCTTTGTTGGACTGACAATGAGTGGGCTGTGAATCAGGACGTTGCCCAATACCTTGAGGTTGTAATATACATTGTGGTGAGGCCTAATTTTTGAAGATTTATCAATCTGGTGCTTGAAAAGGCATATCATAGGAAATGTTTTGTGCTTACAACTTCTTCTCCAGCTATGATTTGTTGGAGCATGCTGCTATAAATCATGCTTTTTTGATTCCTACTTCTCTTTGGGAAACAGGTGAGGCACGCTGTGAAGCCAGGTTCATTCACCTCGGTTTCTTCTTTCTGACAGTTTCATTGAAAACCTTGTTAGACTCTGCCCCAATCCTGTACATTTTTTGCTATTAATTCTTATGCGAAGAACATTTCTGTATATTATATATAATGTAAGACATACAAAAAGTAAAATGAAATTAAACACCTAAATTGTTTATAAAATTTGTATTTTTTTAATGTATAAGCAAGCCATTGTGGTGCTTAAGAATATGGTGCTTGTGAAATTTGATCCTATTTTGAAATTTTTCCTTTTTTGATTAATGTAATTTTCATTGAATTTGGAATATATGAATTCAAATTACAAGTCAGGTTACAATCCATGTTATTTTTAATAAATTTTATTAGTATCTATTAATTATACAAAATAATGATACCAATGTTCATTTTTAAAGCCACAATTCTAGAGAACCAGAGAGAAAATAATCGTATTTTTATGACACTGCAGGTAAACAACAATCATATTTAGGAACTAGAAGATTTTAAAGCGAACAACAGGGTGAATCAATAACTCCCACATGGAGGAAAAAGATGATTTTCTAGTCAAGATATCAAACAAAGCTAACATGATATCAATGGCTGTGTGAACAGGTTTCCCATTTACACTTCCGTGAGGGGGAGGTTAAGGATTGGCAGTTGCTCATATAAATCACGTCTGGTAAGAACCATATGAATAAGTGTTTGACATTTTCAGTTGGAAGGAGCAGCTTGTCTTCAGTTCTGAGCAACCTTCCTCCTGTGATAATTGTCTTTGTTTTTCCCCTCTTTTGATGAACCAGAATTTTAATATCAGTTTAGCATGTGCAGATGTGTTGGTGCCCAGGGGGCAGAGCTGTCCAAGGTGGCAGTGTGGCTGAGATGGAAGGGTGAGATGTGACCACACTGGGCTGTCAGCACTGAATCTGCTGCCATTGTATTTGCCGGCATATTTTACTTAGGGCTTTCTACTCACTTATGCTAAGTCTTGTGATTCTCCAATCTGGAGGAGCCAAGAGAACATGGTGACATATAAATCAGGTCGTTGTCTACTGTCTGTCAGTACTACCAGCAGATCTGCTTTCTGATTGATTCAGTACCTTGCACAGAAATCACTAATGGAACAATAAATAACCCAACATTGTTTTTGAAGACCTATTACATATCTACATATTTGCATTAGATCTATGACAATATATTCTGCCTCCTAAGTATAAAAGAACCCTCCCCACATCTAAATTCAACTATCTCTACCAGTTTCATGATCACTGTGAGCCACATGATATCTTATTTAAAAAAGAAAATTTAAGTATTTTCTTCTAGATTAAACATTATAGTTTCAATAATCAAACAATTATTGAACAAATATAGTAAAAATAAATATAAGTAAAAAGAATCAAACATTATTCTCTCTAGGCTGAACTTTCCAACCTGTCAAGCAGGAAGCAGGCATAAACAGAAAGATCAAAAGCAAACAAATGAAGTCCAGAAAAACGGCAGTCACAAAATGAGGTGAGGAATTTAGGACCTAGGGATCAAGTCATTATAAAAGTGCTGGCTCTTCTTCCGGTTGACATATACGACTCCATGTTTATTTGATGAACCAGCTTTCACAGAGCGAGGTATCATAGATGAGCATGGTGAAAGTTACCTTGTGAGAGTCAGTGCGCAGGCTTGGGCATGGACAAAGAGGGAGACGGCAAGACCAGACCAATAGAGAGCAAAGACTCCAGTATGGTCAGTGAGGACTAACTTCGCAGTAACACGTATTCAGTGTCTCAGATGCTTTTGAATGCATAAAGTGTCCACCTTGACTCTCTGGAGGAGCCTCGATAACCACCCAGAAACTTCCTGCTTTGTCTTCAGGATTGCTCCGGAGTCCCTCTGGCAGCTGGCTATGATGTGGAAACAGCTTCCTCTGAACCACCTTCCCGATGATGTCCATGGTAGTGTGTTCATCTTCAGATTCTTTCACTGCTGCAGACAGATGAAACATGGTATATTATTTAATAGCCTGCAGTAACACCTTCTTCATACCAGTTCAAAGAAAAGAAGTATTATGAGGGAAGTAATCCTCAAGAAATTAGAAGTTTCATGGTTATCTATGCCGAAGACTCTCTGAAATACAAAACCTGGCACTTGAAAATTACTCGGCTCCACATGCTCTGAGAGCAGAGAAGGTCTGCTCTTTCCAAGACCCAGAGAAAGTAAGAAGACTACCCAGGCACTTCAGTGTAATTATACATCTGATCTCCATTTTTTCACATTTAAATTAACTTATTAAATGATACACAGAAATTGCACATAATTATAGGATACCACATAATATCCCCAAACAGTGCTAGAATTGGGATGAACATACTATCTATTCAAACGTTTTTTCACTTTTTCTGGGGAAAATATTCACATTCGTTTCTTGCAGATTATTTTCAAAATATGCAGTATCTATAGTCACAGCTCGTGATAACTCATCTTTTCTCTTACTCAATGCCCACGGACACCCTTCCTGTTTCCTTCCACTCCCCTCACACTCAGGTGAATATCATCCTACTCTCAGCATTTATAATGTGTCTCTTATATCCCAGACATGTAAATCCTAAGTCTTTTTATATGATTTTGGTTTTGCATTATGGAATTGTAAGCTTAAGGAAAAGCTAACTAGGAGCTGGGGAGACAGCTAAGAAGTTAAGGGCATGTGCTGTTCTTGCTGAGGACCAGAGTTTAGTTCCCAGCACCAACGTTAGGCAGGTCACAACCACTTGTAACTCAGCTCCAGGGTATCTGATGGCCTCTTCTGGTCTCTGTAGGCATCTGCAGTAATCTACGCATACACATAAAGAAGTTTTACTGCAAACTTGATGTGAGGGTTTAATAAGAACAAAGAGAATAATGGATGAAAGATATGCACAATGAATACTGACGGTATCAAACCTATAGAACAAACCAAACTTTCTGTTTCCAATGTTCCAGGTCAAACAAAGCTCTAGGTATTTCCCCTGGGACATTGAGCTTCCATTGTTTTACATCTAAAAGCAGCATCATTTGAGTTTCAATGTTAATCTCACATGAAATCATAAAGTATCATTATAAATTAAAGGTGTAACATTTAAATATTTGCTCTATGTTAACTGTGATTTTGAAAATTCTATTTGTTGGTCATGATGTTGTTAGACATTCTAGTCTTATGAATGGAGCCCCACCAATTGATTTACAAAGTCATGAGGAATGTACTCACACAGGAGTCAATATTCCTGCTGGATCTAACCTCACTGATCAAAAGTGAGCAGATGGCGAGCATCATGGAAGGCTGGAGGGTTCTCGTGCCACCGATTGCTGCCATGCTTACTGATAGATGTTTTTGATTTGATGTCAGTTGTTTGTCAAGGAATTATAATAATATTTTTCAAAAAGCTTTGGTTTGACTTCCATTTTACTGCGAGACTATTTTTTCCCAACCCCCCTACCATCTGTCTTGATTCTGCTCTGGAAAGTCTCCCTGGTATCCCATCCAGAAGGGCTAAGTGAACCAATATGGCAGTAGCAGATTGCTGATGCCTTCCAGCTTTTAAGTGGGATGTTACGATTAACAGTGGCCCGGCTCTTTACCTCTCTATTATCCCAGCGCCACCTCAGAACATTTCAGACGCTCATCAGATTCAATTAATCCTATATGCTTCCTGAAAAATTCAAGCATACTGTTAGATTTAATAGGAAGGGAAAGAAATAATTATGTTTAGCTTTTGGTGGGACTGTAGTAATACGGGTTTTCCTTTTTGTCTTATTCTGTGCTTTGAATGAGCAATATGTAAGACTATATTTTATTTTAAAATAGTTCTAATAAAAATGATTGTAAGATCTATTCTTTTATATGCCGTATAATTAGCTAGAGTATATACAGAAAATCTGAGCTGTTTTCAACATTATTATCACAAATAAGAATCTTTTAAGAAAACTTTTTACTGAAATGTATGTAATTTTATAATATATGGCACAGCTATTCTGTGCAGTACATTGCCATTGATTTTTTTTAACAGCTAAACCACCAATAGAGTATATGTCTATAATTAACATAAATTGGCTTATGAAAAAGCAAATTTCCTAATGCAGCCGTTGTGGGTAATGAGAGGCTCTTCCTGTGGTTTTAAGAATAGGTAACTGAGGCTAAGGTGAACTGAAGACCGAACGGTCAAATATGAAGAAAGGGACCATCAAGTGGGAGGAAGGGGGCTGGAGAAGTCCAGCTGTTGATAAGATACAGTGTGACCATAAGTCATGTGATACTGTCACAGCGAACTCCTTCACAACCACAAAACTTACACACACACACACACACACACACACACAAATAGTGATGCTAAAGATGTTACATGGATCAGTCAGATATGGAATCTCTTAGGAGTAGGACTGGTGTTATGGAGAAAGGAAATGTTTGATTAGAAGAAACCTCAGAGGTTTTAATGAACTGACAAAATGAAAATTACTGGATCCGATAATTGAGAAGACTAGAATTGGATCCCACTTCACCCATGATTGGGGCAGTTTTCTTGATCCACCTGCAATGTTAGATTATCCCTTTCTTCCCTTGTGTGTACCCCTCTCCTCTGTTGCAAACAAGTGCTCTCCACATGGCACAAGAGATGGCCATGAGTGTCTTCAGATTGTCAACTCCTCATTTAGCAGAGTGTGAGCAGAACTTGTATCTCACAAAACCCACATGTAATTCCCAGGACACGGTAGCTCTGCTTGGGTCTGGTCTGCACCTGTTACCATAATGGAGATATGAGGATCATGCACCTGCTTTACCTAGTCAGGCTTGCATACTGGGAGAGTTGTATTAAAAAGGGTTACTGGATATTTTTAAGACAGTGAAAGTGAGGAGCACAAACCAAAATCTAAAGTTCTCGTATGATATGGCCCTAGCTTATGACATAACCATGGATAATCTTACATAAAACCAATCAGTACAAACTGTGTTGTTATGTTTTGCTACCCAGGGATAAAACAGTGTGCAAAAGTCTCAAGTTCAGTCTTTGAATGCATCCTGCTGTGTGTCTCCCTTTCACAAAGAGTTCCTGGTCTTGTCCATTACACAGTGAATTTTCAAGATTTCATTAAGTGGCAATGCCTTGCTTACTGCTCTTACTTGCCAGTAAAATACAATAAAAAAATTGTGAATGACATAGAAATTGTGTTTATTTTTCTCTTTTTAAAAGAGCAAATGGTAAATTCTAGATGGCCCAGAGTGCTGCTAGTGCTTGCCGTCTTAACTGGTCATTTGTGTATGCACTTGGTCACCTCCTACACTTTCTGGTCTTTCCTAACCTTATGCCACCCCTGATTTTGGAAATGAATTACACGTGCACTAAATACCTGGATCTCATCAGATCTTTAGTCACCTTTCACTTGCACTAGAAAATTGACAGTTCGATAGCTAATTAAAAAGTTATTGAAATTGACTAAAGATGAACAACAATCCGGAATTTGGACTTTTCCCAATACTTTTAGAAATATGTTGTCTGCTGAACATAAGTACATTATTTCCCATTTAATACAAAAATAAAAGAATAATCTACTTGCACTAAACTATCAATCCCTCCTTTTTTACCAGGTTGGTGGAGACTTTGCCTATTTAATTTCTCAGCTCTATTTTTTTTGTTTGGATCTGTTTCATTAATTTATTTTCTCTTTCAGAAATTGTCTTCCATATTCTCTTTAGCTCCATTTTCCACAACAATTATTTAATCTATACTATCCCTAGGTATCATACTCTGTAGGTAGTAAATTAATAGGTTGTATAGCTGTGACTTTAGTCGACCCACGGGCATGGAATCAACCATGGTTGTAAGTCTTGGCTCTGAGTAATTAAATAGAAGAAGAAACCATTTTGTGTTGCATTTTCCAGAAGAACAAAGAACCTCAAGGAGGGTTTTTTTGTTTGTTTTTTTGTTTTTGGTTTCTTTGCCAAAAATAATTGCACAGGAAGATGAGTGAAGCAATGCGAAGTTTCAAATGTCCTCATTTGCATATGTAAATTACTTGATATCATGGAAAAGACCTGAAGCAGTTATTACTCAATGCCAGGCTGGCAACTGGTAGAAGAGTCACAGGGTTCAGGGGAAACTGATTTAGATATGCTGCCCATGGCTATAAATTCAGAGGAAACCCAAGGACTACAAGGTATGCATTTCTTACCACCACAGTCTCCACAGGGAATGCATGTCCCACCCACCACAGCCTCCAGTGATGTAGTCCTCATGACTGTGATGTTTTTAGCATCCCTGGGATCCTTATCCTCAGGGACAGGCTTGCTTGAGCCACATCCCAGCTTCCCCAAGCCTGAATGTATGAAGTGAAGAAGTCACATGTTACATGCCAGTACTCACTCTTGTCATTCTACAGACACAAACATTATTATTAATGAACTGATTGTTTAAAGTGTTTCAGAAAAAAAAAAAAATCTGTTCTCATAGAAGAAATGTCCCAGGGCCCTTTGACACAGGTGTGAGTTTGGTCACTGGCCCTCTGTTGAAGGAGGAGATCCACACTGCAGACGTGAGGAAAGGACAGAAGTGTTGCCACAAGTAAGAGACCAGTTGGAAGAACACTCCATGAAAGGGCCTCAGACTCCCCCTGAAATGGCCAACTGAGGAGGTGGGAATGTGAGTGAACATTACAAAGTGCAAGGAAAACCTAGGTACAATCTCTAACTTTAACACGATGAGCATTTAACATCTTAATATTTTCTGCTTAAACGGAAATTTAAAGTACCATGAAAACATCCTCAAATAATATGGGAAAAATAAAAAACTCAAATTCTTACTTTCTTCAACAGATCAAAACCCCAGCCAAGTCAATGTTGTTCTTCCATCTATCTCTGGTTTGTTTACCTGTGGTTTTTTTTTTTTTTTTTTTTTTTTTTTTTTTTTTTTTTTTTTTTTTTTTTTTTTGGTTTTTCGAGACAGGGTTTCTCTGTGTAGCTTTGCGCCTTTCCTGGAGCTCACTTGGTAGCCCAGGCTGGCCTCGAACTCACAGAGATCCGCCTGCCTCCGCCTCCCAAGTGCTGGGATTAAAGGCGTGCGCCACCAACGCCCGGCGTTTACCTGTGTTTTTGCATTACGAGGATACAGACTCTCTTTTTCCCATCACATGCTCTGAATATTTTCCCGGATTTTAAAGTAAAGTTACTGTAACTATTGGATTGTGGCCTTCCACCAGCAAGTGTCTACGTGGAGCATGTGGCTTTATTTGGAAATTGAGTTTATGATGATGTAATTAAATTTAAAATATCTGAATGGTCCATAAATTCAATTTTGTCATTACAAGCAAAGGAAATTAGAAAAATAGAGTAAAGAGGGGAAAGACAGAGGCAGTGTTTGGAGGAGGGGCAGCCATAAGGCCTGGAGTAGGGACAGCCACCAGAAAACAGAGGCAAGGGACAGAGTGTCTCAGAGAGAGCATAGACCCAGCACCACAGGAAAAAACAATAAATTTTTCCTTTTTAAGCCACCATGTTTATAGTATTTCATTATGAGAGCCCCAGGAATTTAATATCCTTGTATGTTCATGGAACCTGACATAAGTAAATATATTTTTAAGTAGATTCTCAGTGCCGAGACAATTTTTAAAGGTATATAACGAATCACAACCAATGAAATTATTTTCCTGAATATTATGTTTAACAGCAAAAACTGTACTTCCACTGTGTGTACGTCTGTGTTCTTATATAGATATGTACATCTATGCATAATATGTGTACACTTGTAACAGATATGGTTCTCTTGTTCTTAGCTTTAAATTGATTGTTTCTAACATATTACTGTTTAAAAAAATTGAGGGACAGTAAGGTGTTTCAGTGGGTGAATAAAAGGGTTTGCTGTCACACCTAACAATCTGAGCTCAACACACAAGATTACACAGTGGAAGGAGATAAGAAGCTCCTGAAAATTGCCCTCTGACCTACACACACACACACACACACACACACACACACACACACACACACTAAACAAACTAATTAATTAATTAATTAATTAAAAGGAAAACAAACGGACATTTAGAGTATCCATTTATTGCACTCTGAAAATGTCCCTTTTCTAGGTTATCAACAATATTTGTCATGAGAAAAATCAATGTGATGTTCTGTAAGAACCTTCAATTATCTAACCATTGTATTTCTGAAAGGCAATTATCTACCCTTGGAAGAGTAAAAGTCTTCCAAGTTTTTGGTTTCATTAAAGTGGTACATTTCCATGGGAAATTATTATTTTTTAATTGTAGGGATCTAAAAATAGAAATAAAAGCCTCCCTTCTCAACCTTTAGATGTGAGCTCTTACAGAATGCTTTCTCTTCTTATGCTCACAACTGTGAAGTTAATTGTGTACTCCTGTCTCTAGCTCCTGATTTACTGACTTTACATAGAATTATTGACTTGCAAAGAAAGCTGAAGAACTTAATAGCTCCCATTTCTCCATTTCACTTGACTATAGTTATATGGCTGCTTTTGTATTGTTGAGGTTTATACTAAAGAAAACTAAGTAAATATTTTATGCTTTGACCGAGGGGTGATTTTATAAGTTTAAAGGTTATGTTTAAATCTGCATTGCACTATAGCATTATATAAGGAAATATAAAACCAAGAAGAGTGTTTGAAGTTAATTGTGAGAATAATCTAATCATATACCTTTAAATCATGTAATCATACATCACAGATCATCACATTGCTAGAGGGAACATCTTCCATGTATTTCAAACTAATGAGCTCTCTTTTTAAATTTAAATTTCTTATCACTTAATTGTATTTACAATATTTTAATTTTTGTAATCATCAAGAAAGCTTTCTGTCATCTCTTTCTCCTCTTCTTCCTCCTCCTCTCCTGCCTCCTCCTTCTTCCTCCTCAGCCACTTTCCCCTTTTCTTTCTCCTCCCTTTCCTCCTCCTCTTCCTCCACCTCCTCCTCATACCCCCTCTCCCCATCTCCTTCTTTCTTTGGAACCGAAAACCTCCACAACAAAATTCCTGAATTCTGATTCTGAAAATGTGCTTTCTCTTTCTCACCATCTTTCATCTGTATGTAGCGTGAGTAGGAAGACGCTTGTTGAAAATGACTTCTCCCTCTAAAGTGTTAGTATCCTTCACCATCCAGCCCTCCTCCCGGAATACCTGATGTGGAGCTTCCGTTCTTCATCTGTAAACTACATAATTTAATTTCTATCTGGATTTTCTAGGGTTTCACTGAACCTGTGAAATTCTGAGGCATTTTTTAATCTAGGAGCAGATTAATATCCAAGTGTTACATAAGCATTTGCATTGTTAATTACTTTGATGGTTTTATTTTCTTCTCCATCCATTCGAATTGTTTTTCTTTGTCATTTCCATTAGCTCTGGTGGCTCCTTGGGTAAGTTAGCCTTTCCTCCTTTAAGTCAGGGAAGTTCTTTCTTCTCTGGTTGTTTGTATCACTGCCATTTCCTACATGAATTTTGTTCCTTATTAGTTTTAACTGGGGATAACTGCAATCATCTCTGCATCTGCCTTCCAGAAAGGCATCAGACAACCACTCTCCTTGGAAGAAGCAGATGAAGTGAAGACCCCTTGGTGCCTTTGCCATTCCTGCCTTTGAGTTTCCTAGAGACAGACATTCATGGAAATATGATGTAGCTCTGTTCCTGTGTTCATCTTCTAGCTCCCATGTTGCCACAAATGATATATACTTATTTTTTCAAGAATTGCCATTTATATAAATGTTACATTGTATATTGAAAACACACAATTTTAAAATGCTTGGTTTTGCTTTCATTCAATCCCATGTTTTTGAGATCTTGGTATGCTGATGTACCTACAGCTGTAAGCGCGCGCGCGCGCGCGCGCGCGCACACACACACACACACACACACACACACACACTAGTGCACACACAAGCATACACACACCTTTTGTTTTTGTCATTTTCTTTGTAACCATCAGAGAAAAGAAATGTAAACAGTTTGCTCAGCCTTCTTCTGGAACTCTGAACCCAGTAACATCTTTAGAACTAAAAACCAGGGTGGTGAGATAACTCAGCAAGTCAAGGTGCTTCCTGCTAAACCTGGTAGCCTAGGGACCTGACAATTTGATTTGTTTCCCCCAGTAATTCCACATAGTGGAAGGAGAAAAACAACTTCTGCAAGTTGTCTTCTGACATCCATATGAGTACAACAGCACATGCATCTACCCATCTGCATACATACATACACACCCACCCACATATATACATAGATGCACATATACATGCATACACATAAGATAAATGAGTGTGAAATTTTAAACTAAAAATCAATAAACCAGGAAACAAATGCACAATTATTTTGGCATATTTATGAATGTGATTAAAGTTATGCTGCTGACAATTGAGATCTACAGGTATTTGAACAGACACTGTCAGCTGAAGGTGTTCTGGACATGATCAGTGTTAATATGGGACCCTGAACCTTCCCTTTGCCTTTCCTCAGGACGAGAGGAAGCATGTGGAACTGTGCTGTTCTCTTGTAGGCTGGTTCTGTGTGGACTCCAACTGGAGATTTATCCTCTGTTCTTCTCTGTCCTTGCACCCTGCAGATAAAATTAACAAAAGATTATTCATGGGCTCAATGGCTTTATTCAAGACTGTTTCTTTTTGGCAGAACAAGGTATATTTATTTGAAGTCCAACCTGTTCTTTAACCACTCAAGTCACTGAGTCTAAGTAATTAGCAGTTACTAAATTTACCCTGAGAGGACTGAACTCCTCAGGAGGCTTTTGCAGCTGAGAGTCCTTTCCCACACTTCCTGGCTCCCTCCACTGTCTTTCTTCCTTCTCCTCATCTCTCGATCTCCTTCTTTTCTCTTAGCCTGTCTTCTCTCTGTTTCTCTACCTTGTATTTCAAGAAATGGAAAGTAACTGGAACCAACTTTGTGTCATCTTTATGAAAGGGGCAACATGGCTCTTCCTGAGAAAAAGGAGTCCCATGTATGAGCTAGTGCATGCCACCTTCTTGGAATTTTTACAGATGAGGTCCAAGCAGGAAAAGAAATTCTGAGAAAAAATGACAAACTGAGAAGATTTCAAACCTGATAATTCTGCAAAAATAATTTCAGTTTCACTTTCACATTGACACAAGGCAATATAAAACAGTGTGTTAGAGCTGACTCAACTAACATGATCCAACCTGACTCTACCACTGAGAACTCTATGGCTTGGAAAAGATTCTTGACCTTCTTTTGTTTCAGTTCCTTCACAGATGCATTGGAGCTCCTAAAAGTATCTACAGTGCACTGTTGTTGGTTAAATGAGTTAACATTTGTAATACATTCAGAATAGTACTAGACATCTCATAGTGATTTGTAAATTTGAAGTAAGATTCAAGGCATATAATAACAGTATGGATTTCAAACACAGTTGTTCTTAAGTAACTTTGAGGTTAAAAATATTCAGATTAAAAACTGGTAGAACAATTAGTCCTAAATGTCAAGTGGAGATGGCTCTGTGTGCATGCCTATAGAGAGTTATTGTGGTTGTTCTAGTTTGTGGGTGGCACCACTCCCTGGCTGGGATCCTTGACTGTAAAGAGAACAGACCTGAGCAGCAGTGTGTATTTGGTACCTGCTTCCTGAGTGAGGGGATGTGACCAGCTCTTTCAAGTTCCTCTTTGCTCAAACTCCCCAGGATGGACTTTATCCCCAAACTGAAGTCCTAAATCAATGCTTGAGTGGCTTTTGTCAGAGAATTTTACCACAGTAACAGAAAAAGAAACTACAACAAATAGTATAAAAAACAAATCAGGAGAAATGAAAATCATAGAATGTGTGGCAATTACACTCACAGAATCGTGTGCCTTGTCCTTCAACTAAGAGCACTTCACAGTATTCTTAATTCAACATTTCCTCATTCACTGCTCTGGAGGCTAAGGGCTTCCTCACACCTTGCTTTCCATAAAACATTTCAAAGCTTATTCTATGGAGTAAAGGAATAACACTAATTTTAGCTCCAATTGTTATACTTCCAAAGGAGCTTTAAAAAAAAAATGTTGAGTTCGACTGTTTCCAAAGAAAAATTCTATAACAGAAACTAGACTGGTTGGAAAGCGATTGGTCTTAATAACTGGAGAGTTCAGCGAGGCCTGGTGGAAAAGGAACAGAGGAAAGAGCGATGGCATATCTCACACTTTCATCTGAGGCTCCCCGGAGCACCCGAGACCAACGCTCATTACCATTTCCTTAAATAGACAAGCGGCCGAGATAGTGAATGAAGTGTGCTTCCCAAGGTCACACTCTAACGTGCTAACATAGCGATAAAAATCCAATACACCTGATGAGTGCCCGCTGCCCCCTCATCCTCTTGGCATCGACTGGGTGTGAGATGCACAACGCAGATGGATGGGAAGGTCTTGGAAGTATTTCTAGCCCCACCATCTTGCTTGGTGCCCCCTCTTATGAATCTCTGATGGCACCTAGACAAGCCCATCACTGGCTCATTTTTTTGAAGGATCCTTGCTAGTTGAGAGGTCAAAAAAGACACGCCTATTTCCTGTCTGCTCTTTAATTCTACTCTGGCACTTCCTCACACTTTCAGCTCTCATGGAAGAAACCGGGTCCTGACTCATGCTTTTGGTTTTTGCTAGGTCTTTGCTTCATTGGCTACTTTCCCTTGAACGCCTGACCTGTTTGTGGTTGCTTGCAGAAGTCTCTGAGAATTTCAGTACCACAAAGTGACTTTTTCTTCTAAATTGTCCTGTGTTTATGCCATTGGCCACATCCTTAAGAAGAAAAACAGATAAAGACAGAGATTCTGTGCAGTCCAACAAGGTGGTCCTCAGCAATAGGAGTCTGGTGAAATTGAAACCAAAAGTCACAAAAATTAAGAGTTCAGTCCCTCAATAGCACTGGCCATATTTGAAACACTCATAACTCATATGATGTCGCCTGGCCTTGTCTTACTCCTCTTTAGAGCATGGAAACTGGATTCGTTTGTAGCCAGATCTTTTCCTGTGTCCCAGTCTGCCTAGCAGTCTGGACAAATCTCTCCCACTCACATGCCCCGAGTAAACACACACAGGCTTATATTAGTTACAACTGCTCGGCCATTAGCTCAGGCTAACCACTGACTAGCTCTTACACTTAAACTCGGCCCATTTCTGTTAATCTATATGTCATCACGTTTTCCATGGCTTTACCTGTGTGCCATTACATGCTGCTCCCTGGACAAAGGCTTAGTGTCTCCTCTCTCAGCCTTCCTCTTCCCAGAATTCTCCTTGTCTGTTTATCCTGCCTATACTTCCTGTCTGGCTACTGGCCAATCAGCATTTTATTAAACCAGTGTACAAAAACATTATTCCACAGTATTTGTTGAATGTGAACTTCTTCTAGCACTCACAGTCTATCAATTCCCAAGGACTTCCCTGTGGTTTAGACTATGACCTCAAGCTCACTGCTTGAGAGTTTCTCCTAGCAGAATGTTCACCTCACACGCTGGAACCAAGCTCACGACAAAGAATGTGGTAATATATTCAACAGGAGCATTGTGTATTCAATATAGACTCGGAGTCTTAAAGAGCAATTTTTCCCTTTTATGAGCATTGGCAGGTGTTTTACCATGAAACAGGCTTCAGAAAAATGATGAAGACGTGTCCTATTTTAAGATGAGAGCGTAAGATTATCTGATGTGCAGCAACGGTGTTGTAATAAATGTGTTGTCATTAGTGGAATCAAAGAAGCACTTGACTTTTACCTCATCATAGGAGGTAAACTCTCCCAGATTTTCACACACAACCTTTGAGCATTCACTGGCAGGCAAAGCCATTGTTAGTCAATCAGAACCACAGTTTGGTCTCTGTTCCATTCTTGTTTTTTTTTTTTTTTAATTTTTTTTTATTTTAATTTTGTTGTTGTTGTTTTCCCATTCCTAATGGTGAAGGAAAAAAATGAGAAAAATAGAGATTTTGAGTTAGGGTTTTTTTTTAGATTTTTTTTTCAGCTTTGGAAGAGTAACAATAAATTATCCAGTGAGAAGCACTTAGAAGCCTTAGTTCACAAAGGAAAACAAATGATTAAGAAGAAAATGTATAATGCAGAATTTTGCCAGTGCTCCTTGGAAAGCGAACGTGACAATATGGTGTTAGTGATCTCACAAAGAGAAAATGCAGACCCCGAGTACGGCAGATTTCCAAAGCACTCATTGTACGTGCTAATTGTCTTTTACGTATTATTTCAACCCCTTAACTAGGATGAGTCTCAGCAGCTGTCTGTTCTCCTCTGCTTTCTTCAGGCAGAAATCCCCTCGGGGAAGTTGCCTGACAAAATCATTAAGTAGCAGTTTTAGGAGCCTAGGTGGGATCATGTTTGGAGATGACTGATGACATGATTGTAGCTAATTGTTTGTGGGACTTGGGAAGTCTCTGACATCTTTAAGGGGAATCCTTTTTCTTGCAGTCAGTACTGTACCATTCTCCAAGGATCATCTTCCTTTGGCGTGTCAGAGAGAAATATTTCTGAGGTGACCTGTAACAGCTTCTCTCTTTCTTCTTTTTTGATGGAAACCATCCCCCTTTGTCACCCAAATTTAATTTCTAGTGAGCAGGCTATTTCTAGCTAGGATGTCTGCCCTTCAGCAAGTTTATTTGAGATCTCTTCTGGTTGCATGCAAGAAATTATGTCCTAACCTTGTCCCATTAGAACCCTGCTGGCCTGGAAGAGCACTACACTTAGCCAGCAGGCTCAGCTCACCCCAAGGGTAGCTTGCTTTTGAACAGAGCTAATTTGTGAGTACATGTTCTTAATCACGTTCAGTATTAGCTATCTTTGTGCAGAGTATAATTATTACTCTCTATTTTTGGCAACTATAATCATAAGCTTTGAGGTGGATACCTTAAAAAGTTATACTTAATAAATAACCATCAACTATTAGACAACATCTATTGTTGCTGGAATCTCCAGCGACACATCAAGATCCTATCCAGTTGCCTTCTCGCTACATAGCTACAAGAAGATAATGCTAGTTTTATAACAGGTAGTCAGAAATGACTTTCAATAAATCAATGGACTTCTAATAAATATTTCCTATGAGTTTCACATTGTGACTGCCTTAGGCACTGTAGTGTTGCACACTCACAACAACTCTCACACATAGGCACAAGCACCCAACCTTCAGATTTCAGAAAATGGAGACTGTTCCTGTCTCAAGCCATATGTCAGAAACTACACCTACTTCATATTATGAATGATTTTGGGAAAAATGTGATAGCTGCAATCATGAAACTATAGCTTTGTTGTAAAAAAATGAGAATTGCCAGAATATAAAAGTAAAGTGTTAACCTATTGTAACCTACTCTACATCTTGTTTCTAGTTTCCAAGTTGTTTTGATGCCTTCTCAAGATATAACCATGAAATAATCTGGATATTTTGTAGACATTGGGAAGAACAGATTTTGGTGAAATCTGTTCTCATGGATGATCTGACGATTGGTAGATGAAGTATGTGGCATTGTTTAGGATGAAGAAAGTAGAGCAGAGTATAAGGAATGCACATTGTGGTATGTGGTGATATATTGTGTACCCTAATAAAGCTTTCCTGAGGATCAGAGGACAGAGCCAGCCACTAGATTAGACACAGAGGTCAGGCAGTGGTGACATACACTTTTTACCCTAGCACTCAGGAGGCAGAGGTCTGTCTGGATCTCTTTGAGTTCAAGGCCACCCTGAACTACATGAGATTGACTCAGTCTAGGAGAGAAACAGAGCCAGGCAGTGGTGACACACCTTTAGTCCCAATACTTGGGAGTCACATGCCTTTAATCCCAGCACTTGAGATCTCATGCCTTTGCTTGGGAAGCACGCTTGCCTTTAATCCCAGGAAGTAACGTGGCAGGGCAAAGAAAGGTATATAAGGTGTGAGGAGACAGGAACAAAAGGCTTTTTTTTTGGCTGAGGATATTTGGGTGAGGACTCAGAGGCTTTCAGGATTGGCTGAGGAGTTGGCAAGGTGAGGTTGGCTGTGGCTTGTTCTGCTTCTCTGATCTTTCAGCTTTTATCCCAATATCTGGCTCAGGGTTTTCTATTAATAAGACCATTTAAGATTCCAACAACAGTGCCGCATGGCCAGTCAGGTTCACCTTACAGTCCAAAGCTCAGCAAACCCACTGGTAAGTAAGCAGGCAACAAATCGTGTAGGAGGCTGAAGGTGAAAAGGGAGAGCTCCAGGCATGGCAGTCTATCAACCAGGCCTGACTTAGGCCTCCGTGCCAGTCAAAGAAGCTAATTTTGAAATCAGGTCACCTCCTTGTTCTTCCACCCCTACTGGAAGTCGTAATCTGTTTGATTTTCCCTTTTCACCATGTATGGGCTGGACACTGGACAGTAAGTGCCCTTGAGACCCTACCCCCTTTCCCTTCCTTCTCTCTTCTCATTCAAACAGACACAGCAGAATCTGAGATTCGTGCTCTCCTCCCCAGGCCTGAAATGAAGAATGCTTTCATTATTTTTCCAATCTCTAGTCCTAGCCTCACTCTCTTTGTTTAGCTCGCCTGGTGCTTGGATGGTAGGGCCCACTTGTTTGGCATGCTGATGTCATCCGTGACAGCCGTTGAAGCCACAGATTAAGGGAAAGGGAAATGAATACTGTGTATGCAGAGGGAAGAATGCTTACTGTCACTCCCTCAGCTAGTTGACCATGCAGAAAAGTAATTGCCAGCAGTGATTTGGGGCTGGCATTTTGCAAGCAGTACATTTAAGTACATGCATAAGCCTTTCTTAGCAAATGATTACAAACTCTATGTCACTTTCCTATTCTTATCTAGCTTTTTATTCATTTTGCCTCAGACACAGTTGTTAGGTTATAAAAATTCTAACACAAATATTCAAATTCCATTTCTTGTATTCTCGCTGTAGTGTGATTAAACTTAGGATAGAATGATTTCTTTCTGACCACATAAGTCACAATGCATGACAGGGAAAGCATCTTCACGCCACTTCACTTCCTTAGGTACCATGAGCACACCCTTTACAAAAAGCAGCTCACAACCTCTTCAGTTTCTGTGCCAACTGTGTCAGGGATTGATGAGCCTGTGTTTAGACTCTGGAACACCAGTGCTGGTGCCATTTAGGACATGGCACCTGGCTCACTTACACTCACTTGTGGACATCCATAGCACAGTCCTGACCTGTCTTCCCTAGTTGTACAAATCTCTAGACCTTTACCTCAGGACAGTGTAATTTGGGGAGCTCTACACCAGAAATGTAGTAGGTTATCAAGGAAGAAACTCTGAGGTGATGCTGCTGCACACACACAGACACACAGACACACAGACACACAGACACACACACACACACACACACACGTACATGCACACGCACACGCACAAGCACACGCAGATGCATGCACACTTACACCACTTTAATTTAAGGTGCGGGGCTTGGGAGGATCATTTCAGCATAGGACGGCAACACTTATTTTCTTTACAAGACATCTTAGCTGCCTTCACGGAAATAGCAGAGAGAGTTAGAGGGCCATTAGACAGACCATTGAGCACAACCCTTGCTTAAAAACCCCAAACAAAAGAGAAGCCTTTAATGCAGACATCCATTCTGTTCATACCAGGACCAGGGGATTGCTGACACATTGTTTTAGAAGGGCCATTTAAGACCTCTAATCAATTGGCCATTATTAATATTTATTACTGTTCTGATGAAATCCCCAGCATATATTTACTTTCTAAGGGTTGGTGATAAAAGCAGATAAACACATAGACAATTAGTCTTTGGGGGGCTTACCTGTGTTTAATTTATGTCTTATTCCTGACTGTGTGTGTGTGTGTGTGTGTGTGTGTGTGTGTGTGTGTGAATGTGCACATGTGTATTCTAGTTTTCCCTGAAAAATAAGTAAATTACTACTCCACCCTAATCCTTTCTTATTTGGAGCTACACAGTAACTTCATTAAGTTAATTATGCCAGCAATTAAAAAGGATCTAGTTATTTGAGAACAGTTATTGAGAATGAATTGTTCTCTAATGCTTCTACACATGGGTTGCTTTGATGGGAGAGGGAGAAGTCTGTAGGTCAGTGCAGTATTTCTTGTTGCATTTGGCTGTCAGAAGCTTTCACTCCTGCCCTTGAAAGGCTCAGAAGTACTGGACAGACCACATTATACCAGTCCTTATCTTTCTTATGGGTATTAGGGACAGATATTCTCATTAACTTTCAGCTTGTGAGTTATGGGTCGGCCATTTACTGTACAGAATAATAAATTGTGCAGAACATGTGTGTGCAGCTGTTGACTCTGCATGTTGGCTTTCCTGCCCAGTGCCCCTTACTTGTTGTAGAAGTCAGGCTGGAGTTCCTGTGGATGAATTTATTCATTGAAAATGGATCCTGATTGTGGGTTTTGCCATTTACCAATCCTCAAACAATTTCTCTTGAGTGTAATTTTAATATTTCCATGTTCTCATTTTTTAAATGACCATAAACTTAGACAAATATAAATGAGACCTAACCCTTTCATGTTTTCCTTACATGTCTGCCTTCTGGAACCAAGTGATTTTTAATTGGATTTTATATTTTCCTGACATGAATGGCAGTTCTATAAGACACAGTTTTGCCTGCAGCAATATGTAGAAAACTGTAATGTGAAGTGTTTGGTTTTCTTAGAAGAAATGTAATAGAAGGAGATATTGGAGGGGGAGGAGATATTGGAGGGGGAGCTAGTTTTTTCTGTGGCACACTCAACAATCAGTAAGTAGATGTTGATTAATTATTGAATAATGACTATCAGAAGTTAGTATGAATTTGAAGCAGGGTCACTTTTATCAAGCATGGATTGGAATCTGAGATCTGTGGTCATCCTCTATAAGACTCTTCTGAATGTTTCCCATTGATGGTGAAACAGAGACTTAGAAGCTGATTTTGCTACAATGCATTGGACTCCTTTCTTGGGCCCATGAGGTAACTGAAGTGGAATGAAAACCTGGCATCTCTGCCTTCATTTACTGTGTGTCTCCTTTGCTTTGGCTGCAGGCACAGAGATACGTTGTTGCCTTTAACCTCTCCTCTTGAGTCACTTTAAATTACAAGAAAAACAAAACATTACCAGATAGCTCTGCCACACAGAGATGAGGATAATTCCTCATGAAGGCAATGCTGCACCCTAGAACAGGGGTCATTATCTCACCAGAACCAGACTAGTTCCCTCAGCAATACAAGGACTAATGGAGTGACAATTTTTGATGCATGTACACATGGAATTCCATTAAACTGTAAAGGAAAATGAAATTATGTAATTTTCAGGACAATGTAATGAACTGGGAAACACGACAGTGAGTGAGTTAACCTGGGTCAGAAAAACAAATGTTATCTGTTCCTATTGTTTGCAGATCCTAGCTTCAAATGCTTAGATCTCTGGGCCTAAGTTGGAGTGAGGACCTATACAGGCAATAAAGTGAAAAATGGAGCCCCTGAGATGTAAAGCAGAGGGAGAGAGTTTTGGAAGTAGAATAATTTAAATGGAGCAGGGTCAAGGAATGGGACAGAGCAAGAGTAGTGGGAAAATTAACAAAACAAAGGACATAGGAAAAGCTACAAGAAGATACAGACAATGGAACAAAAATTGGAGTCCCAGAGATGGGTTACTTTTCAAGGTGTCAGAAAGTGTCCTGAGACCTCCAAAACCGTATA
The DNA here is from genome assembly GCF_004664715.2 of Peromyscus leucopus. Taxonomy (NCBI): domain Eukaryota; kingdom Metazoa; phylum Chordata; class Mammalia; order Rodentia; family Cricetidae; genus Peromyscus; species Peromyscus leucopus. The sequence continues at coordinate 4,776,756 of NC_051070.1, read as the reverse complement.
GGCTATTACCATTGCTCTAGGTTGCCTGCCAGAAGTAGATATGAGATAGTAATACCCCATTCTTGAAGATATTTTGGCTGCAGAGAGAAATCAAGCTGGAAGCTTCCTTTCTGGTGGCTCGCTTTCATGGTACCAGAAGGTAGTATCTAATCTCCTGGGGTAGAAAAGGCATCAACATTCTTACTCAGTTGTGTACTGTTATAAAGCTTAAATGCCCAGCAAGACATGTCAGCACATGTAATAGTGGCATGGCTGTAATGGGTAACGACTTTTGGATTCTCTGTGAGGTCCATTTCTTCATAGGAAGGAATTCATGCCTGGGACTATAAACCCAGTCAAAAGCCCATGAATAGAGAAGCCATGGGCACTGGAGGGTAAAACTAGAAAATCAACTACTGTTTGCTAAGTGGACATGTTATTCCCATCAAACTACTTTCTAAATATTTTGGTTTATACCCAAAAGTTAATGTTACTTTTAGAGTTGGTCAGAGAATCTTATTTTTACAGTAAATACTAGTAACTATAGATATTTATAACTGCTCAGAATGCTGCAAATAAGTAACATTGAACATTAAGCATTAAATTGTACATCTCTATAAGCCACTTAAAGACTAAGAGAACACCAGAGAGAATATTAGGGACAGATGATGGGAGAAGTGTTTTGGAATGTAGTCTTCTGATAGCATTCATTCATTACATTCAGGAACACAAAGCATCTTTGGTTACTTGCACAAAACTTGCTCAAGATTGAACTTCTCAAAATTCCAGCACTTTAATGACATTGAGCTTGCAAACTCACAGAGACCGTGACTATGTGCATAAGACCTTCTCAAGATTAAGCCAGACAAAATTCGAGCATGGATAGGAGGGGCTTATGAAGTTTCACCCATAGCTGAGGAACTATTGGCAACTGGTGGCTGCTGGGAGGAAAGTCAATTTTCTTCAGGGATTCAGCCTCACAAGAGGCTACCCATGATCTAGCAGATGTTATTGTGCCTGTGAACATAGAGGCAGCATTAAGTTGATTCAGTAGGTTAAAAATAAATAAAGGGGACATGAAATTGAGGAAGACTCATGGCGGGGGCACAGGGGAGAAATTATAGGAGAGCGAAATGGTGGATGAATTTGATCAAAACATTTTATATGCACATATGAGATTTTCAAACAATAAAATAATAGTAATAATAAAGAAACAAAGGAGTCTATCATGGAGAGGCATTAATGAGGTCCTGTTCTTCCCTGAGGAGCTTCGGCAACTAGTGATGCTGGTGCAGGCACTACCCTAGTGAATAGTTTCTCATGCTTATTGACACAAGCAACCCAAGTCAAACTTCAGAGTTCCAATCCCCCTCTCTCTGTCTCTCTCTCTCTGTCTCTCTGTCTCTGTCTCTCTCTGTCTGACTCTCTCTCCTCTCTCTCTCTCTCTCTCTCTCTCTCTCTCTCACACACACACACACACACACACACACACACATACATACATACATACATACATGCATACACACACACACACACACACACACACACACACTCGGGGTGGGGGGAGGAGAAGAAGACTACTTGAGAATAAGAAGATACTCAGTGGGGGGATGAGGGAGATAAAGGGTGAATATGATCAAAACGTAAGCATGTATAAAGTTGTCCGGAATGTGAAATACTAAAATAAAATTAAAAAAAAAAACAAACCAATTTATGGGACCAGCCTGCAGGACCAGAGTTGAGAAGATAATCATCATTGGTCAAGGATGGGCAGTACTACATGTTGACCATGTTGACATAAAACCACAGCTCTCATTTTAAAGGGGGGTGAGAGATAGTTTATTCTGGAGCCCTTTTGAGTGACCTTAGTCTGAGAACACTGATTTAAGTTATCCCCAATTCTAGGTTCCGATGCAAAAGCAGTCTTAGTTTTGGGGTTTGTAGAAGTAAGTGGTCTGCTAAATTAGTAGATTCAAAACGATTTGTATCTATCAGTCACAAGACGTTACTTCAGACACAGAGGTGGTGAGCAAGGAATAGTTGTTCTGGGGGCTAGACTAGCACAAGACTGTAACATTCCAATCCCTCCACAGGACTGGGATTCTAATCAGTCTGTCCCTATTCAGTAGGGACTACTGCCACTTTTCAGTAGTTTATTCTCAACAACTGCTGTGGTATGCCCCTCTCTTTCTCTCTATTTAACCCTCCTGCCTGGACCACAAAGACAGACCTGGGTCCCTGGACCATTTTAATCCTTTTTGCTCAATGTAGCCATGTTGAATAAACCCCACGTCTGCTCTCTGCATTACTCATCTTCTTCGCTGTGCGTTAGGGTAGGTGGCCCAGGCCGAAGCTGCTGAGATTGCTCAGGCTTTTATGGCAAATACCCAGGTAATGAGGGTAACTAGAGGCAGACGTGTGACTAATCATGGTTTTCTGACAGAAGTGTCATCCCAGCAGCATCTAAATCCACTAGCCCAAATAAGATGGTGCAGGGAAACCAGGAGGGACCCTTTGAAAGAACTCAGGAAACCTGGATGTAAACATTCTTAATGTAGTCTTTCTACTATTCATAGCGGGATCACATAAGCAGACCAAAAATGGCTAAGGGGGTAGGGGAGGAGAAACCTAATGATCCCAGCTCCAAATTGGGAGAGCATATGTACGTTTTAGGAATGTTGTAATAAACAATGTGCGTTGTTGCCTCTTTCAAGGTGCCAAGCCTTCAAGATTTTGGCAGCTCTGTTCTGTTACACAGCAGGCATCCTATCTCCTCACAGGCAGTCAGAGCAGAGCCTGACAGGGCTGCTTCCTATACTCATAATCACAACTTGATGGGAAAAAATCCAGAATAGATTAAGCATCAACCAAAAGCAAGACTAAATAGGATGAGCCAACCACACACACACACACACACACACACACACACACACACACCACCACCACCACCACCACCACCACCACCACCACCATCACCACCACCTGTAGTGGGTAGCCATTCCAGCTTTGATCTGGAAGTTCCAACCCCCATTGAGGCATCGGTAACTGTCACACCTACAAGGCAGGGCCATGAGAGGACCCTGAAGACTTGAGATCTGGATGCGCTGGCTCTCTTGGTTCCTGGACCCTGGACGCTGGAGGTAGACCAAGCAGAGTTCTCCAGAGAACACCACTGGACTGTGCTACACTTTTCCCAGACCATGTAACCTATCCCTTCACTTGTATGTTACCCCACAAAATAAACCTCCCTTTTAACTACGTGGAGTCACCTTAATATTTTAACCAATACCTGATACATAACATGATGTATCAGCTCCAGGTGGAGCTTTATCCCTCTCTCTGCCCCTCAGGAAGGATCCTGCAGCCTCACCCAGATAAAAGCTTAAACTCCAGCATCCCGAGGGACTCAGGAAAATTAGCTTGGTGTTTGGAATGCACCGGTATGAATCTTTGGGGTCCCAGGCTTCAGTATGTCTTCATAAGTAGAAGGCAGCAAAATACAAGACATGGAAAGTAAATGATATTACCCATATTTGCAAAAAAGTCTACAGGATCTACTTGGAACCTTAAAAATAACTTTGGTCAAGGCTGGTGGTGGTGACACATGCCTTTAATTCCAGCACTCTGAAGACAGAGGCAGGCAGATCTCTGTGAGTTCTAGGTCAGCCTGTTCTGCAGAGTGAGTTCCAGGACAGCCAGCATTGTTACACAGAGAAACCCTGTCTAAAAAGACAATAACAACAACAACAAAAACCCAACATGTAATTGGTTCCTAGAATTTAGTGTTAGAGAGAATGAGAAGTTTGGGTGAAGAAAGGATTTGCAAATACCTGGGGATTGCTGGCCAGCCAACCTAGTCTACCATGCAACTTCCAGGCCAGTGAGAGGTCCAGTCTCAAAAAAGAAAGTGTAGATAGGGTGCCGTGGGATGGTCTTTCTGTACACTGTGACTATGGGTTGCTACCATTAGTTAATAAAGAAGCTGCTATGGGCTATGGCAAGACAGGTTAGAGCCAGGCAGGAAATCTAAGTACAGAGAAGAGGAGGGGGAAGTGGGGTCAGAGACGCTGCCAGCTGCCGCCATAAAAAGCGAGAAGTACGGTACCGGTAAGCCACGAGCCACGTAGCAACTTATAGATGAATAGAAATGGGTTAATTTAAGATATAAGAAAAGCTAGCTAGAAGCCTGCCATGGCCATACAGTTTGTAAGCAATATAAGTCTCTGTGTGTTTACTTGGTTGGGTCTGAGTGGCTGTGGGACTGGCAGGTGAGAGAGATTTGTCCTGACCGTGGACCAGGCAGGACCAGGAAAACTCTAGCTACAACCACCACCACCACCACCCACATACACATTCTTTTATTCCTGAAGATCTATAAAATCTATCTGTGAAGCAATATAAACGTATATGATTTAATCAGATTTTGTTTAAGCTTTTTATAACTGTCTGGTTTGAGTTTTTGTTTTATATTTGGTCAAGTTTTTTCTCCTTTTGCCAATGTTTCAGTTTTTCCAAGGGAAAGCCGAGGAGGACATCTTGGTTCACACATAAGATAGATTTTCATGTACTGGACATAAACCTCTGGGCAACCAACCTGGTACCATAGGCCCCTTAAGTTCTAATGAGTGAGACATCTAAGAGGAATGTGGAACCAGTGGGGCTTCAGAACTGGTCCACGTCGTCATCTGCCTCACCCTCTTGCTCACACAATCTGGACATTTGCTTTCCAGAGGCAAAGAGATTTGCCTGCTTTAGTTGGGTTTGTGGTATGCTTCACTTCGCTGCTTGCAAGACCATGGACAGCTATGAGCCCCAGAAGGATAAAAGCCATCGTCATCCAATATGTAGATATTACAATACAAACATAATTATAATAAATATAAAAGGAACAAATCAAAGGTCACTTTGTTGGAAATATTTATTTAATTTTAAATTGTGGTATATTCATTATAAATAGTACATGGTTTCATAAGGTCATTTTCATACAAACATATAATATGCTTTGAGCTTATGTCTTCCATAATACGTATCTTCTCTTTTCTCCTGCCTTGCTCCTCCCTTTAGCACTCTATCTTCATGTCATACATCTATATAACGTATATATATATATGTATATATATACATATCATGTCATACATATGTGAGTATTGATAGACATGATTGCATATAACTATAAAGATTTCTAAATGAGAGAAAACATGTAATATTTATATATCTTTAAGAGATCTGTTTAAATTGTGGCAGGGGAGAGGAGGTGTTTGTACATGGCCTATGGAAGCCAGAGGAGACTATGAGATGTCCTGATGGTTGTGAGCCATCTCATTTGAGTGGGTTCTGGGAACCAATGCAAGTCCTCTGTAGGAGTAATATGTGCTTATGGTTTACTGAGCCATCTCTCCAGCCCTAGTATTTGTCCTTTGGAAACTAACTGAATTCATTTAATATAACTTTTTCTATTTGCATTCACTTTCATGAAAATGAGAAGTTATTCTTTTTAAAAGATTTATTTTTTATTGTTTTTGTTATGTGTCTGTGTCTGTGTCTATATGTGGGTATGTGCACATGTGTGCAGGTCCCAATAGAGGCCAGAGGTGCCTAACCTAGATATTGGGAATCAAATTCAGACCCTCTGTAAGAGTAGCATGTATTCTTAATTACTTACCTAATTCTATGGCTTCTGACTGTATTTTTTATGCCTGATAAAGCTCAGGCCTGTATATGAACCACATGATTTATCCAGTGCTCTGCTGAGGGGCACCTGTGTTAATTCCACCGCTTAGCTATCACTAGTAGTGCAACAATAAACAAGGATGTGCCATTATTTCTTTTATATGTTGGCCTTAAGTTCATTGAGCAAGTACTCAAGAATAGTGTGGCTGAGTCAAAGGATAGATCGGGTTTTACTTTCCTGAGGAACATCTATACTGATTTCCACAATGACTGAACGAATTTTCACTTCCAGTAGTGGTAAACAATGCTTCCTTGTTGCTCACATCACCAGCACCACATGTTCGTTTTCTTAATGACTGCCATTCTGACAAGGGTGAGCAAAAATCTGTTTTCCTTTAATGTATTCTGTGACAATTTCACATATGTGTACAGTGAAATATGACCCAATTACCCCTGTGCTGGTGAAGTTTACCATTTTTCATATTTTTTGACCATGTGTATTTCATCTTTGAGAATTGTCTGTTCATTTCAACATCCCATTTATTGATTGTGTTATTTGATTTCTTCTGTTTATTATTTTGAGTTCTTTGTATATTCTAGATATTAATCATTGCCAGATGTATAAGATTTTCTCCCAGTTTACAGGCCACTTCCTCATCTGATTGTATCTGTTGCTGTTCAAAGGCTTTTTAATTGTATAAAATTGCATTTGTTAGTCAACAACTTATTTCTTGGGCAACTAAAGTCCTATTCTGAATCCCTTCCCTATATCTTAGAGTATTTTCCTTACTATTTCCTCTGACAGTTTCAGAATAGCTCTAACACTTCTCAAACTATTCAATAAAATAAAAATGAAGGGATTTTTACCAATCTGTTATGATGAAGTTAGTATCACCCTGATACTAAACCAGAATATTCATTCTCTCTCTCTCTCTCTCTCTCTCTCTCTCTCTCTCTCTCTCTCTCTCTCTCTCTCAACAGTGAATATATTTGTAAGAATTCTCAATACAATGTTTGAAAGCTGAATTCAAGAACACATCAACAATAGCATTAGCCTTAGATGGAAGTCTCAGATCCATTAGACATCATACAGAATAAAAATGAGGATCTGGTGTTGTTGTTTTGCATATGGTTATGCACTTTTCCCAACTCCATTTGTTGCCTTTTCTCTAATGCAGTGTTTTCTCAACCTGTGGACCGCAACTCCTTTGGGGATGAATGACCCTTTCATAGGGGTCGCCTAAGACCATCAGAAAACACAAATATTTATATTATGATTCATAACAGTAGCAAAATTACAGTTATGATGTAGCAATGGAAATAATTTTATGGTTGGGAGTCACCACAATATGAGGCACTGTATTAAGGGATGGCAGCATTAGGAAGGTTGAGAACCACTCTTCTAATGTATCTTTTTGGAAATCTTTGTTGAAAACAAAGAGAAGATATAGATGTGTGGGTTTATATCTATTCGATTCCATTAATTTGCTTCTGTGTTAATACCATCCTGGTTTTGTCACTGTGGTTCTGCAGTGTAACTTAAATTCAGGTATGATGACACCTGTAGCATTAGTCATTTTGTCAAGTGTGTTTAGACAGTGAAAGACTTTTGTGAGCTTCTATATGAATTTTAAGATTGTATTCTCTACTTCTTTAAAAAATGACATTGGGGTTCTGGTGGAGATTTCATTGAATCTACATGTTTTTGTATTGCACCTATCTTCATCATATTGACTCTTTCAATTCATGGATATGGGAGGTGTTTTCCTTTTTCAGATGCTATCTTCAGTGTTATTTCACTTATTTACTATAAGTCTTTCACTTTCTTGTTTATGTTTACTCCAGAGCATTTTGTAGGCATTTTAGAGTAGAATTGTTTTTACTGATTTCTTTCTCAGTACCTCTTTTGGGGAGTATACAGGAAGGATATTGGTTTTCATGTGTTACTTTTGTATTCTACCACTTTGCAGGAAGTGTTTAGCAGACCTCTGAGTTTCTAGTTCAGACTTTCAAATCTCTCTTATTTATAAAGTATTATCATCTGCACATAAAGATATTTTGACTTCTTCTTTCCTATTTGTTTCCCTTTACATTCTCTAGCTGATGTTTTGAGACCTATATTAAATAAGACCAGAGGAGATGAACACCCCTGCTGTGTCACTGATTTTACAGAAAATGCTCTCTGATATTCTCCCACATAATATAATGTTGACTAAGGATTTCTTGTATTCAGCATTTGTTATGTTGAGATACAATTCTTCATAGTTTCTTCAGGACTTTTATCATAACGGGATGTTAGACTTTGCCAACAGCCTCTCTGTCCTTGGTTCTGTTTATTGATGTGTTACATTTATTAGTTTACATATGTTGAATCAGATTTACATCTTTAGAATAAAGTCAACTTGATCAGGGCTGATAATATTGTTGATGTATTCTTGAATTCAGCTTTCAAACATTATATTGAGAATTCTTACATATATATTCACTGTTGGCCTCAGAGAGAGGAGAGAGAGAAAGAGAGACAGAGACAGAGACAGAGAGAGACAGAGAGACAGAGAGAATTCTGGTTTTAGTATCAGGATGATACTAACTTCATCATAACAGATTGGTAAAATCCCTTCATTTTTATTTTATGGAATAGTTTGAGAAATGTTAGAGCTAGCTTTTCTTTGAAGATCTGGTGAAATGGAGTGGTAAATGCATCTTGGCCTGGACTTTTGTAGTTAGTATATATTTTTATTATTCTTTTAATCTTATTGTTTGATATAGATTTATATAAGTAATTTATGTTATCTTGGTTTAATTAGGTTAGGCCATAGGTGTCTAGAAATTCACTGTTTATTACAGATTTTTCCGATTTGTTGGAATATATATTTCTAAGGTATATCCTGGTGATTTTCTAAGTTTCATTGATATCCATTGTAATGTCTCCTTTTCCATTTCAAATTTTATTAATTTGAGTCTTCTTTCTCCATATTTTTGTTGGTTTAGTCAAATGTTTGCACTTTTAAAAAATCTTTTCAAACAACCAACTCTGTTTCATAGACTCTTTATATTATGTTTCATTTCTATTTCATTAATTTCCTCCTTGGTCTTAATTATTTCTTTCCATATACTAATTTGTGGTTGATATTTTTAGTTTTTCCAAGGCCCTAAGATACTTCATTAGGTTATTTTATGTAACCCAAATTCTAAAAGGTCTTTTAATAAAAAAAAATCAGAGTCTGGTATTGGGGTGAAAGCTGAAAGATCAAAGAAGCAGAGCAAGTCACAGCCACCACCTCTTACCTCACCAACTCCTCAGCCTGAAAGAGCTCCAGTTGAAAGGGCTTCCTTAGTCGAAAAACTTTAGTTCCTGTCTCCTCATGACTTATATACCTTTCTCCACCCACCATATCACTTCCTTCGCAGTACTGGGATTACAGGCATGTGACTTCCCAAAGAAAGGCATGAGATCTCAAGTATTGGGATTAAAGGTGTGTGCCACCACTGCCTGGCTTCTATGTTTAATCTAGAGGCTTGTTCTGTTCTCTGATCTTCAGGCAAAGTTTATTAGAGTACACAATTTATCACCATATTTGAGATCAATCTAATTTTATTGTATTCACTGATAACTATAAACTGTTAAAAATGTCTATTTTTAAAACGTTCTCCAAGAAAACCAGTAGGAGGAAATGAAGGGATAGTTACTAAGCATCTTCTGTGATGATGGTCTTGCAGGAGCAGAGATAGTCCTGCATCATATGAACAGTGACTAATAGATGTTCAAATAAATCTTCAAAATATACAGGCATTTCACCATTTATGAATAAATATTAAATAACAGTGGGTATGAAAAACATTGCTGGGTGTTATTATAACATTGACTAAAACATGGTTCCTCTCCTTCAGTTAGATTGTGGTATCAAATACCATCTTGAAAAGTTTGGGATTCATTCTAAAGTAATGAAAGATATGTGGAATTCATTTTGTGAGAATTTCTTCTATAGGAATGTAAATAACATCACTTCATAGAATTTTTTTAATGAGATGCAGTGTTGTTGAAGCCCTTTGAAGACATCAACAACTATGTTAGAATGCCACATTAGAAAGAGACCTCTCATTATAAAGATAAATGAAGGTTATCTGGCAGTCACTTGGGGATGGGAAAGACAATGAGTTGGGTACCATTTGACTATGAGGAACCAACATAGTGCCTGCACCAGGGTAGATATAATAGTGGAAATTCACTACAGGAAGAAAGGAATAGTAACTTGAGGAGGGTGACATGAACTATGCAAGTGCAAGTGTGAGGCCAGATCAGTGAACATCAGTGATTCACGCCAGAGTGTTTAACTTGCAGATATATTCTCTTATTTTCAAAATGCTGTCTTGCTTGTATGCTGTCTTAATCCTTGATATCCTACTTACCAAGACTATTATTCAAACAGAGAGCTGAAAAGAAGCCATGATAGATTGTAAATGCAGACCTTTGGCCAATCCCAAACAGAAAATGCTACTAGCATATTTTACTGAGTGACAGGTTATTTTTTGATGCTTTGGCCTAATCTTATCAGGATGAACAGAAAAGGATGTTTGGATGAGGAAATAGGGCAGACAGCATTGTGTGATTAGTTAGTCTCAGTGACAGGTATGGGGCAGAGCAGGGACTGTGGACTTTAGACCTGGAAAGATGGGGGGTCACCAGAACAGATACTGTACTAAGTATCTGCCCCAGTTGACACCATGAGTGAGCCAGCCCAACTGCTATGGGAAGAGATAAATAGCAGGCACAGAATTGGACGAAGAAGTTCTTGACACGTTCATTCCAGATAAGAAGTCCATTTCCCAAGGCCAAGGTGAAATCATCCTCTTGAAAACTTTTTCCTCTTTCTCTAGTCTAGAGCAGCAGCTCTTAACCTGGGAGTGGATCACTTTGAGCCCTGAGTGAGCGCTGCAGAGTCATGCAGCAGAGAATCACACAGGCTCACATCTGTTCCAATATTTTCCATAATCGCTGGAGTTCGCTGACTCTTCTCTGACAACACTGGTCTAGGATGAGAAAAGTTTGATTCTGCTGTAGCTAAGACAGCTGCACTTGGAGAAAGGCCGAGGCTGTGCGTCCATCTTCCATGAGTGCAGCAGGCAGAAGGCAGAGTGAATGTGAACAGGCCCCCCAGCCTCATGAGTCTGTAGCTGCACTGGTTCTAGCAGAATGGCATTCTTACTGGAAAGTAAGGGGAGGAAGAGATCATTGTATACAAAATTGGCACTCCATGACAATAGCCTCCAAGTGTCACAGCCTAGTAAGTGACAGCCTCCACCTTATATAGGTCTCCTTGTTTGTAAACATTATTACGCCCAACTTATTCATGGGCAAGCTGAGTGAGGGGAAAGATGATTTTGATTATCTTACATGGAGCAGCTATGATTGTATAGCTTTGAGAAAGTTCATAGTTCCATCATTCCCATCCTCTAAATATGGAGACATGGGGATTTTTTCCCTTTACAAATGTTAATCTTAACATTAACTTTCCTATTCCAGGTTACATGCCAAGTGGAACAGGGCTGCCACGGCCCTGCAAAGTGTGTGTGTGAAACAGAAAGCGGCACTTCTCCTCCCAGGTGGATGTCACCCTATGCCAGGGCACGTGGCTGGCAAGTAGAGCATGGACTGGATTTCAGCCCCTTGCCCTTTGTCCAGCTATCTTAATGAAGTGAAAAACCTGCCCAACCTCACACAGCAGTCCTGAGAAAAATTCTCCAAAAGCTACTGGGTTTGCAGAGGCACTGGCTGGGCTTTGTTCTCGGGGAGACTGTATCGTACCCATGCCAGTTTCACACCTCTTTTGATATTCACTGGCTGTGCCTTCTTAAACAAATTGCTCTGGAAGTTTTCTCTTTTGAAGAGAATGCACTATAAAAATGGAAAGATAAGACTCTCCACAGAAAACCAGGGCAGATCGTAACTTGGAGGCAGTTCAGCAAATGAAAATATATCAATAATGAGACGAAACCCAATTCAAAACAACTTATGTTGTCTTTGGGCCTCAAAAATAATCTCCTTCCCATTATTAGGGAAAACGCTAGTCCTTTTTTCATTTCTAGTAAATTCAAATCTTGTTTTCAAGAGATGATCATGTCTAGCTAAAATTGCTTCCACTTAGCTATTATAGTGAAATGACAAATCTGTTATTGTTGGTGTTTATTGGCATTATTATTAGTCATTGTCAAACCTTGAAGGAAAAATCATGGACTGAAACCCTAAAAAAGTCATCTTATTTTCATAAATACATTTCCAAATAATTATGTCCAATATCCACTTCACCTTAGACTAGACTTCTCATGTGAAACAGAAATGGCTGTAAGATGACTTTTAGAAATCTGCCAGGAAAACAGATAGAATGACAAGGCATATTTTTGCAATATATTAGCATCCATATTGATTGCGAACTTTAGAGTCTGTCTAGGCCCCACTTTCTTTCTTTCTTTCCCAAGCACTGATGAATTTCTTCAAAGAACATAATCAATTTACCAATGGAGCCCTGAGGCTGCCCCCAATTTCCTCCAGTAATATATGTTAATGATCAAGCAATGATGGCTTCTGAATTATTTAAGAAACAGGAAGAAATGAAAATTATCCCAGGGTTATGGGTGCCAGTTTTCTCTATGTCTTCCACAATGGTGGCCTGCTGTGGGATGCTCTGTATGTCAAATTGCTCTGATTGGTCAAAAAATAAAACACTGATTGGCCAGTGGCCAGGCAGGAAGTAGGTGGGACAAGGAGAGAGGAGAATTCTGGGAAGCGGAAGGCTGAGAAGAGAGACACTGCAGCCACCGCCAGGACAAGCAGCATGTAAAGACGCCGGTAAGCCACCAGCCACGTGGCAAGGTATAGATTTATAAAAATGGGTTAATTTAAGATATAAGAACAGTTAGCAAGAAGCCTGCCACGGCCATACAGTTTGTATGCAATATAAGTCTCTGTGTTTACTTGGTTGGGTCTGAGCTGCTGTGGGACTGGTGGGTGACAAAGATTTGTCCTGACTGTGGGCAAGGCAGGAAAACTCTAGCTACAGTGGCCATATGACATCACACCAACTTCATTACTTCTTAAATTCAGAGTCTTCCATTGGACAGAGATATGAAGCCACAAGCCTCTCGGTGCCCACCAGCCAGCTGTGAGGGTGAGAACACACTGAGAGATAGTTGGACTTCGGAAGGCTTTTGAAATAAGGGTTTGGGCTTCAAATGGATAGCACATAGAGAAATAGAGCATATTATTGTCTTGGGTGTGCCCTTAAGTTTCATATCCATGACTTTCCCTTCACAGGTCTTTGCTACTGGACTAGCTGATCTGTAATGAGACATAACTGCTTTGTCGTCACTTCCTGATACACGGAGAAATTTTATTTCAGACAAATATTTAGCTCTGCCGTTGAGCAGAGAAAGATAATATGTCAGGCAGAACCTCCCTGTCGGCCCATAGCATGTGGAGGGAAGCTTGTCTATGTTTGCTTAACGTGCTTCCTCTCCCATGAGAGAGGAGAAGCCCCCTAAACACCTCAAGTGGGCAATTTCCCGTCTCTTCATGAAGGAAGAAGGAAATGAGCAGTGACTAACAACTTCAGGACAGACAGACAGACTTGAAGAAGCCAGAGGTTGTCATGTGGAAGAACAGGCAGAGGGAACAGACCGAACGTGATATGTAAATACTTTAGTAAGTTCTTTTGAGCCATGAATGCAATCAAATGAGGACAACGAGAGCTTATTAATTACTGAAGGAAAGAGTAATAGAAGCTTAGCAACAAAGGGGACTCAGAAGTCTAAGATGAAGTGTAGGTGAGGACCACTCCTCACTTCCTCTGCATGCTGGGAGCTATGCTGAGACCATTTTCCCCATAGGAATCAGTTGTGTCCAGTCTCCTCCTGGCCTGATTGGCTTTGCCCTTGTGTAAGTTGATAAATCTTTCTCTACTTCTCATTCCATGAGATCATCTGATACCCTAGAAGGGTAACTGACTTTGTATTTTTGGTCCAGTATTTTACTGTCACACAGGCTTGTAGTAACCTCTGTACATTTTCCACCCTGTCTTAACTTCTATTATTGTCTTTCAGTTTCAAATTTGAAATAGTTCATATTTTTTTATTGAGAAATTGTGAGTCTTGGAAATGATTACCCGTGATGTCTCCTTCTACCATGGATATTAGAGAAATAAAGACTTTTGCTCTGTCTTGTAAAGAAGCAAGGAGAGTCTGCCAGTGGACAGTTATTAATACTCTAGTCTACAGACAGATTAGAGTGAATGCATCTTTGTGGGGCAATTTGAGACAAAGTGAAGCAATGTGTTTTACTGGGAGATGGGCAAATGGTTCTTAGAAATGAGAACCCCAGAATAGAAAGACTAGAGAGGCTTTAAAAGGGCCTGATGAGTGAGAAATTTGCATCACAGGACCCCATAAAAGCAGCTATTGATTAGCTTGAGAAAAGTGTGCCTTAAAACCATCATACTCAGTGTGCCATTGATCTTCAGAATGTCTCACCAGGCTACGGCTCAGCGCTTATCAAGGAATTTAACAATACCCTGAAGAAAGAAACACTCTGTTGAAAGAGCAGAGGACAGCAAGACCCTGGAGGCCTCTTCTGATTTTCATATTTTCAAGATCTTCCAGCAGCTGTGGTGCTTTGATCTGCCACTACTGGGAGATTGGAGACCGAGGCTAAAATTCACTTCTAGCTGAGGAAAAAAAGGCACTTTGATATGAATAAATAAGTAGCATGTTTATCTGTATCGATATCTGCCATGCCTTCTTGTGGGATCTGGGGAGAAAATTAATGGTGGTAATGAAAACTCTTTAGAGATGACATGGTCCACCTGACTAACCTGTCTGGCTCAAAGCTGGTGCTTTAAGCCGTGATTAACAGGTGAGCAGCAAAGAGAAGAGAAGAAAGGAATGTCCATCAGTCTGTCCTTCAGGAAATGGACCGCAGGAATGCATAAGTTCTGTTGCTTATGTTTGTCAGTAGTGGGAGAGACAGATCAAATACTATATGCACATGTGTTATCATAGACATGCAACATGGTGGGACTCCTTTGGGCTCCAGTTCGGGCCAGAGTGTGGTCATGACATTATTCTTTTATTGCGGACAAATAAAATGGCTTGGCATTGCTTAGAAAGCACTAGAGAAATGGATTTCTATCTGAAGCAACTAATTACTCAGCTAAAATATTGTTCAAAATGCATTTTTGGGAGTGTTACATATTATCCTCAAGAAACCATAAATGAGCTGCCACAAAGGAACAGTATCAGCTGACCCAAACTAGCTAGGCCTGACTTTCTAATTTGAACCAACTTCTAGAACGCTGATATTCAGAAAAGTGAGAGAAACTATGTTGCATACATTGAAATAATAGACTTTATTCCTCATATGAAGATAGGAGAGCGTAAGTGCTTTAGCTCTAGCACTCAGTATTCAGCAAAGCTGTTTTCCTGTTGTTGCTGTTTATTTGCTGTTCTGAGATTATAATTACAACATTCCACCCTGCCATTCCCTGCATCCAAGTTCTCCCCCAAAGCCCCAACACTGAAAACTTGTTTGATGATTGATATTGTGATGTTTTTTAGAAATATTTCAAGCAATTTATTGGTGATAGAAGCAGTGTGCAAAGACATTCACGTGCATTAGTGAGAAAGTGTGTGTCCTTGATGAACACCAGTGTGGTTGAGATCTCAGGATGAATAATTACCACGGCCCTAAATAACCTGTCATTGATCAAGTGAAGAATTAAGTCTAAAGAGTTAAGGGCAAACTTCTATATTCTACCACGCGGGTTCACAAGAAGCTGGTTCCACCTAATTCTTCTGGTTGTGAACTCCAAAAATAACTGTTCGTGAAGGTACAACCAATCCATCATGAGCTGCCTTCTTCCAGGTCAACTGTTGGAAGTAGGGACTGGCAGCTGATATTGGGGTTCTGGGTGCTAGCTTGCCAGTTCAAATCAGACAGATGAAGTTAAAGCAGAGCTGTAAGAAAAGAAACTGAATTGGAAATTCAGACAAATAAAAACGTAGCAGACATATAGTGAAAGGTACACAAGGGGAGAATGGAAGAACATATGTAGTCAAATACCTTCTACATTGCCTGAATTTTAGATACAATGAATATGCATATATATATTTGCATAAGTATGCAAAATATATGTATGTGTGTATATATGCATCTGTATACGTATGCATATGTGTACATAAATTCTCACTCTAGGACAAATCAGAGTATTCATTGTGTACCTGCTGCTGACCCCTACGGTCTCTAGTGGATAATTCCAAAATCAGATCACACAGATGGCCCTAGTTGAATTCTGGGGGATACATAATAAAACAAAAACTAATGCTTATGGGAAAGAGATTTTTAAGGAAGAAGAGGACATGACGAGGGTGAGAGGGACAAATGAGGATGGGTGAACACCAGAACACATTATACGTGTATGCGATTGTCAAAGAGCAAATTTGTTAATAAATGGTACTGTTTTGTAAAGATTGTCCCCAAGATGGCATACAATCAATCTTAATATAGTTGATCAGACTGGAGGGAGGCTCAGTGTATAAATCATTTGATCTGCAAGGTGAGTACTGGAGTTCAGATTCCACAGGACCTGCCTGAAAGTTTGGCAGGTGTGGCAGCCACCAGTAAGACACGGGATCAACGGCAAGCTGGCTGACTAGCCCAGGAATCTGTGAGCTCTAGGTTCATCAGGAGTCTCTGCTTTAACAAAGCATAAAGTGATTTTAAAAGATACTGGGAGTCAACTGCAGGCTTACACACACACACACACACACACATACACACACACACACACACACACACACACGCATGCACACCACACATGTCATGCCATTACTGGGATCAAACTACAAATTTAGGATAATTTTGACATGGTGATAGTAGAGTTTATTTTTTATTTTTCACGTTTGCACACGGTCACACTGATATCTTTGGTTACAATTCACTGTTTGCACAGGTGGATATTCTTATAACAACTTTTGCAATCAGAAAAAGAAAGCATTTTAAAATTCAAAAAAATCTCACTTACGCTGATCCTAAATCAAAACTTTACCTCATCTTTAGCCCTGGAACACACTGAGATGGGTGTTTTGGAATGTTGTAAAATTAGAAGAATGCAATGTATGTCATTATCAACTTCTCCACTTAGCTTAATTCTTCTGAAATCCAGCTAATTTGCTGCACATATTGATTGTTTCATGTTACAAATGAGTAGTATTGGTGTAGGGACATGGTATTTGTTTCTTTTGATATTCATGGAAACTTGCATATTTCTAATTTTTTAACCATTGCTGATTGGGTAGCTATAAGCCTGTATGGATAAATTTCTACATAAACCAAAGTTCTCCTTTCTCTGAAATAAATACGTAGAAATGGGATGGCTAGATCAGGCCAAGAAATAGCAAATGCAGTTTTGCATTTAGCATTAAAAAACTGCCAACATTTTCTTCAAAAAAAGATGTACCAGTTTTCATCCTGCCAGAGCAAAGTGTGAAAATTACAGTAGCTCCCAACTTGCTAGCACCTGGCATGGTCTTTCTCATGTGTATGTATGCATATATATGTGTTACATACATAATGGGTGCTTATTTATAATAGCCTTTATAGCAGATGTCTGATAGCATATCATGATTAAAATTTACATTTATTTAATGGTTACTAATTTGAGGAATATTTATGTGCTTCCTTTCATCTGTGTATCTTTATTGTCCACTCAAATATCTTACCTATTATAATTGAGTTGTTTGTTTTAAGACTATTGTGAGAGCTTATTATTATGTCATAATCAAGGTTTTTGAGTGACATGAAATTTGCACATGTTTTCTCTCAGTCTGTAGCTTATCTATTCATTCTCTTGACAGCATAACTCACAGAACAAATGTTCAGTTTCGGTGTTTTGATGTTCAATTGCTCAATGCTTTTCTTATGGGTCATGCTGTGGGTCTCACATCTAAGACCATTACTAAGCTGAGCCTGGTAAATCTTATACCTACTTTCTTCCATAAATTTTCTAATTTTTATTTTAAGTTTCAGTCAGTTATCCAGTCTTAGCCATTGTATGAGAAAGTGGTGTGTTACTCAGTCTTCTGTTGCTGCAACAAAATGCCTGAGAAAGTCAAGTTAAAAGAGGGAAGACTGATTTGGGCTCATGATTGACAAAGTTTCATTTCACAGTGCAGTTACTTTTAAGCCTGTAGTGTGGCAACACCTTATGGCATTTTGGAGCATGTGACAGACAAGGCTATCCCCCCACACACACATGACCCCTAAGAAACACAGAGAACAAGAAAGGAGGAGACTTGGTTTCAATATCCCCTTCAAGGATGTGTCTCCAATGACCTGGCCTCCTTCTAGAACCCATCTCCTAAACATGACCATTTCCTGATAGTGATGAAGTCTGGTGACCAAGCCTTCAGCGTGTGTAATATTAGAGTGCATTTAAGATAACCCAAAACTTCACAGTCAGCTTTAGATTCATGCTCATGTTTTTTTCTTTGTTCATTACTTTATTCTTTGACAGTTCCATACATTATAATGTGTTTTGATCCTTCTTATGCCCCTCATTTTCCTCTCTCATTACCTATCCCACTTCCACCGAATTATTTTTGCTTCCCCAAAATTTAGAAAGTTTCCTTCCTCCTTTTATGTGCTTGGGGGACTTTGTTTTGCTTTTTTTTCTTTTGTGACCCACTGTGATTAATTGGGATTGTTTGCATGAGCATGGGCCAGGAGCTATTTATTTACAGGAAAAGGACATCTCATCATTGGCTACACCACTAAGCTCTTGGGGGGATGAGTGAAGCCTTTTAAGCCCCTCTCTCATGCATGGTGTAATGTTAATGGTCCCCTAGTTCTTCTCATCTTCTACTTTTTTGGTTTTTAAAGAATTGTGATTGTGTGATTATTTGGACACACTACGCCTCCTCATTAAATTGCCTTTTACTTTTCTCAAAAATCAGTTGAACTAGGTGGTCTACCTCCACAGTCTATTTTCATCAACTTTATATGCCTTTGCCAAAACATAGCTGTCATGGTTACTATACCTTTATAATAATATACCTTGAATGCACACACTGAGAGTCTCCCAACATTAATCGTGACCCAAATTGGTTTGGAACACTCCTTTGCCTTTCTATGTAAATTTAAACAATAGTTTGCCCGTAACTGTGAGACATCCTATTAGGATTTTGTTTTATTTTGATTAAATGCATAAGCCAAACTAGAAAGAGGAGTTAATATCATTACTTTGGGCCATCTAATCAGTGAACATGAGACATCAAGTCAGTAATGAATTCTTTGATTTCTTTTATCAGCCTTCATGGTTTTCAACACACACAGTTTTACAACTAATTATGGAGCATTCTGTAAATGTCAGTGAGATCCATTGGTTGATGGTATTGTCAATCCAGATCCTTTCTTCCTTTCCAGTTATGTGTGACAGGGGTAAATGGTAGAAACATGCTCAATTTGGATTGCTCATTTCCCCTTCAATGCTGTGTTTTTGTTTGTTTGTTTTCTGTTGTAGGATTTCATACACTCAGGATTAGTATGAATTCCTAGTTCATTTACCTCTCATGATATGCAATTCCCTGTTTTTAACCCTTGGTAATTTTCTGCTCTGGAAGCCTTTGTCTGAAGTTATTATCATAATTCAAGCTACCTTGTAATTAGTGCTTGCATGGATGTCTTCTTGCATCCTTTTACATCCAAATTACTGATGTCATTAAGTTTAAACTAGATTCTTACAAACAACATATAATTGCATTTTTCATTATCACAATCTCCTCTAATTGACATGTAGACCATTAGCATGTACTTCAGTTGACATGCCTGGATTTAGTACCATCATTTTTACTTCCTTTTGGTTTTCATCCGCCTATCCCCCCATATCTGATTCTTGTAGATTGATTTTGTTTATACATTTCAATTTATCCATTGAATATTAAAATATTTCTCCTATCGGTTTTTAATTTTTGTCTACAAATTAAAATAAAAGGCTGATCTTTAGATAGTATGGCTAGAATTAATATTGTATTGTTTCTCCACAAAGAAGTTACTTTTTCCTTTCTCCTGTATTATATATATATATATATATACATATATATATATATATATATAGAGAGAGAGAGAGAGAGAGAGAGAGAGAGATACCACCTCTCTATGTACTGAAACCCTAGTTATACAATGCTGACTACACTGTTATAACTTTCGCTTTCAACTATCTTTGAAATTTAAAACATGATATTAAAAAAGCAGTATATTGTATTATCCAGATATCATTCATCTCTCTTGTTCTTCCTGTATTACTGGCATTCCAAATTTCATACTGATATTTTTCTTCCCTTATAAGAACAATATTCCTTTAGAACAGTCTGCCAAGGATGTATGTTCTTAGTTTTCCTTCTTTTGAGACAATCTATCTGTATTTCAATTTATTCCTAAGTATATATTTATTTTGCTAGATTTAGATTTTTCAGTTAACTATGCTTTCCTTTTAGAATTTAAACAATGCCACTACATTGTGTCCTGGCTTCCATAGTTTCTGGTGAGAGAACTACAGGCATTTGAATAATTCTTTTTCTAAATATAATTGAACATTTCTTCTCTGGTTGTTTCTAAGATTTTTTTTCCCTTCATTTTTAGTAGTCGGATTAAAGTGTGTCTGGGTGTAGAACTCTTTGAATTTGTCATGCTGGGAACTTATGAGTTTCCTAAATCTTAAGATTATTTCTTGTTAAATTCATAATAAATTGAGTCATTTTTATTACTATTACTCTTATTGTTTTATTATTATTTACATCTCAACCACAATTGCAATTTCCACTCTTTCCTCTCATCCCAGCTCCTTCCCCCACCTTCCCTCAGCCCCACCCCCATCCATTCTTCCTCTGTATCTATTTAGAAAAGGGCAGGCCTCCCATAGATGTCAACCAAACATGGCGTATCAAATTGCAGTAAGACTAAGCACCTCCACTGTATTAAGTCTCGACAAGGCAACTCAGTATGAGGAATAGGGTCCCAAAAGCTGACTAAAGAGTCCAAGACAGTCCTGCAAGAAAACCAAGCTACACAACTGTAATATAGATGCAGAGAGCTTAGGTCAGTACCACGCAGGCTTCCTGGCTTTCAGCTCAGTCTCTGTGAGCTCCTATGAGCCCAGGTTAGTTGATTCTTTGGGTTTTCTTCTGATGCCCTTGACTCCTCCTCCCCATCTTCTGCAGGATTCCCTAAGCTCTGCCTAATGTTTGACTGTGGGTCTCTGCATCTGTTTGAATCTGTTTCTATCAATTACTGAATGAAGCCTCTCTGATTACAATTGAGCTAGGAACCAATCTATGAGTATAGCTAAACATCATGAGGCATCATTATATTGACTTTTTCTTTTTTGCCAGTCCTGTTTGATTCTATTCTGGGTCTCTGGGCTATCCAGCCACTGGGTCCTGGTGCTCCAGGCAGTGTCATGGGTGGGCTCCATCTCGTAGCATGAGTCTCAGGCTGGAGTAGTCATTGGTTGGACACTTCTACAAGTTCTTTGCCATCTTTACCCCAGCACATCTTGTAGGCAGAACAAATTGTAGGTTGAAGGTTATGTGACTGGGTTGGTGCCCCAATCCCTCCACTGGAAGTCTTGCCTGGTTACAGGAGATGGCCAGTTCAGGCTACATATCCCCTGTTGCTAGGAGTCTTAGCTTGGATCATCCTTGTAGATTCTTGGGAGGTATATTATTCTGTGTTTGAGTGAAATGTTCCATAGATATCTTTTAGGTCCATTTGGTTCATAATGACTGTTAACTCCATTATTTCTCTGCTTAGTTTATGTCTGATAGTGGGGTGTTGAAGTCTCCCACTATCAGTGTGGAGGGTCAATGTGTGATTTAAGCTTTTGTAATGTTTCTTTTACAAATGTGGGTGCCATTGCATTTGGGGCATAGATGTTGAGAATTAAAAGGTCATCTTGGTGATTTTTTTCTTTAATAAGTGTGAAGTGTCCTTCCCCATCTCTTTTGATTAATTTTGGTTTAAAGTCTATTTTGTTAGATATTAGGATAGCTACACTAGCTTGCTTATTAGGGCCATTTGCTTGGAAAATATTTTTCCAACCTTTCACTCTGTGGTGATGTCTGTCTTTGATGTTGAGGCATGTTTCTTATGTGCAGCAGAAGGGTCTTGTTTTCACATCCTTTCTGTTAGCCTGTGTCTTTTTATTAGGGAACTGAGTCCATTGATATTCAGAGATACCAATGACCAATGATTGTTAATTCCTGTTATTTTATTATAGGTTTTGTGTGTGTGTGTGTGCGTGTGTGTGTGTGTGCGCGCGTGCGCGCGCGCGCTTCCTTTTTTTGGGTTATGTTGGTGTGAGATTATTTATTGCCTGTGTTTTCATGGGTGTAGTTAACTTCCTTGGATTGGAGTTTTCCTTCTAATACCCTTGTAGATCTGAAATTGTGGATAGATATTGTTTAAATTTGACTTTATCATGGAATATCTTGTTTTCTCCATCCATGGCAATTGAAAACTTTGCTGCATTTAGCAGTCTGGACTGGCATCTATGGTCTTCAGCATCTGAGCCTTCAGCTCATCAGCCTAAGCCCTTCTTGCCTTTAGAGTCTCCATAAAGAAGTTGGATATAATTCTGATAGGTCCGCCTTTATGTTTTATTTGGCCTTTTTCTCTTACAACTTTAAATTTATTTATTAATAAATTATTAAATTTATTCTTTCTTTGTTCTATATGTTTAGTGTTTTGGTTTTTATGTGGTGAGGGAACTCTCTTTTCTGGTCCAATCTATTTGGGGTCCTGTAAGCTTCTTGTACATTTATAGATATCTCCTTCTTTAGGTTAGGAAATTTTTCTTCCATGATTTTGTTAAAAATAATTTCTGGGCCTTTGAGCAGGGAATCTTCTTCTCCTATACTTATTATTCATAGGTTTGGTCTTTTCATAGTATCCCAGGTTTCCTAGACATTTTCTGTCAGGAAGCTTTTAGATTTAACATTTTATTTGACCAATGTTTGTGTCTTCAATGCCTGAGATTCTCTTCCATCTTTTGTATTCTGTTGGTGATGCTTGCATCTGTAGTTCCTGTCCACTTAATCTAGATTTTTCCATTTCCAGAATTCCCTCAGTTTGTGTTTTCTTTATTGCTCTTATTTCCATTTTTAAGTCTTGAACAGTTTTCTTCATTTCCTTCTACTGCTTGTTTTTTTCTTGGCTTTCTTGGCATTCCTCTTTAAGGATCTCTATCATTGTCATGACGTTGGTTTTCAGGGTCATTTTCTTGCGTTTCAGCTGTGTTAGAACAGTCAGAGCTTGCTGTTGTTGTGTGGCTGGGCTCTAGTGGTAACATAATGCCCTGGCTGTTGTTGATTGTGTTTTTACACTGATGTTTAAGCAACTGGATTTAGAATGAATAAAGGTGCCAATTTCTGGGTTTGTCTTTGTCAGATGGGTGTTTTCTTCCTTGTTTTCTGTTTCCTCTCTGGTCTTCTGGTTCGAGTGGACTGTGATTGAGCAGAGGGTCTCTGCCTGAGTATGGCGCTGGACTTCTGATGTCCTAGATGGCCTCTGGTTCAGATGAGGTTGCTGCCCAAGTTGGAGGCTGGAGTTTTGATGATGTGCATGGCCTCTGATCTGGGCAGGGGTCCTCTGGGGTTCAGGATCTTAGTCTGGCTTCTGGTGTGGTAGGAGGCTTCTGCCTGGTTTCTAGGGAGCTGAACTGGTCTCCTGGGTTCTGGATGCTGGTCTGGCCTCTGGTAGAGTGGGAGGCTTCTGCCCGAGGTATAGGCTGGGATGTGGTCACAAGGAGAGGAGGGGCACTTAAGGTTATACTGGACTGGAACAGGTGGGGCAGGGGTGGTGTGGTGTGGTGGCTTACCTGGTTTTCAGGATGTTGGCCTGGCTTTGGATGGGGTTGGAGGCTTCTTGGGTTCAGGGATCTGGCCTGGCCTCTGGTGGAATGGGAGAGTCATTGTTTCTTTTCATGATTTTTCATCTTTTATCTTTTTCCTTGAGGGATTTTGAGACATCTTGTGGTTCTTTACATATTATAGGGTTTATTATTGGGTCCTAAAGATTTTAAGTATTGCATTATAAGACTCTGTGGAGACTCTTGAATTTTTAAAAAAATATTTAACATGTGAATTACCTTATTGTGCATAGGCTAAATGTTGCTATACACCACTTGCATGTTATGATTGTAGTATCAGATCATTTTCAACATCTGCAATAGATTTGCATCTGCCACATCTGTAGGTCTCCTCATGACCAGTCTTGGATGTGGCAGTTGCCTACCTGATACTTCTCTCAAATCTTCTGATATTTTAATATCCCTTGGATTCAGATATGTTCATACATTGTTTGGTGGTGATTCCAGAGTTCATACATACTGTACTGGACTGCTTTATCTGGATCTTTCCTCTGTATCCCACCTCCTTCATACTTTCCTGCTCACAAGAGTTCCCTTGGATACCTAATCGGTGAGAAACTCAGGACTGAGTTCACTGTCACACAGTCCCCAAACGCCTCTGGTTTGGTCCAAGAAACAAAACAAGCACAGTAAGCACACCCCACTTACGTTCTTAGGATGGTGATTCTTCAGTTAGAAGACAGATTCCTCTCTCAGGTGTCTGTCTCCCATCAAAACCTTGGCATTTGCTGAATGCCCAGGCAGATGAGACCAACAATGGCAGCAACAATTACGGCTTCTCTCTACTCTGTTCCATGAGGACCACCTCTCCCACTGCTCTGTAAGAGAGGATTCTGCCTGTCTCGGTGACTGAGGCTGCTGTGAGTACCAGTAAGAAAAACAGGAGGCAAAAATACACTAGGAACTGATGGTCTGCTGGGTTCTGTTCTTCATTTCCAGCTCTATTGTCATTGACTTTTCCGAATTATTGTGCAGTTTTTCTGTGTATTCTGTCTTATGTTTGTGGTTACATTTAATAAGAGACTGGGAAGAGTCTATTAAACCCATCTTAATTAGGAGCAAGCCCTCAAAGTTGTGCTATGTTTTACAACTAGGTACAACTTTAACTAGATCAGATTTTAAATGAGTGAACCCAGCGTGTGCAAATGGTTGTGGGTGCTAATCCTAAAGAAAAGAAGAAAAGCAATGGGCTGTGTAGGGAATTCTAAGTTGAAACTCTGCATATTTGGGGTATTTCATATTTTTTAAAGGTCATTCTGAACTGAGGAAACATTAATGTCCCCAGAGGTAAGCTCTGCTGCTGACCATCTTTTACTACTCATTGTTTGGACAGCTTTGTTGTCTGTACGGTAACTTCATAATAGAACCACGTGCACATGCACATACAGACACCCTTCTCCTATACCACGTCTTCTTAAAAATTTTCCACACACCATTTCTTTTTGCCTGAGAATTTTTTTTTCAACCTCAGGTATATAGTTGTATAAAATAGATGTGCAAATGAACAGTTTAGTAATGATAAATCATAAAGAAATTTATTTTCAAATACTTCTTTTGTAGACAAAATTTTTAGCACTTAATAAATATTAAAGCAAATTTGCATACAAATAGATGTCTGTGCTTATTTACTTTTACATAAAGAATCATCTTGGCTGAAAATTGGATCCTATGAATGACAAGCCTTTCCAGTTTTTCAGAGCTGATCAATATTTTGATTTTGAAATTGTCAATTCTGAGAATGCTGACTCAAATAAATAATTAGTACAAACCTGCAGAGATGTATTTAGGGCTATGTTTCAGAAACTTGAAATTTATGTTCAAATCCTAAGTCAAAATTCACTTAATTTCTTTAACTAAAACTAAAGAAACTTAAATAGCAATTAAAAATCCTTCCACACAATACAACCCGTGGTATGCTATCTGACAATCACAGCCCAGAGAACAGCAACAGAAATGCATTCAGATATTTGTATTCTCTGTTAACATTACACCAAGTGAAGTCCTCACTTCGCCCTTCATCAAGAAAATTTCTCTTTGCAAAAAACGGAAACCACTACAGAAAACGACAATCAGTCAAAATGCAAAGCTGTGGAGCTCAGTCCCAATATACACATCTCTAAAGCACAATTCTGCTTCTAAGACTCAGGGAACATCACCAAAGAAGAGAAAGACTGTAAGAATCAGAGGACCAGGGACTCTTCTTTGAAACTGTGTATCCTAATAACATCAAGAGCTAGGGCTAGACAGTCTCACTAACATGGCCGCCCAAAGGATGACAGGCCAGACTAGCTGGGGAAAACCCCTGAGGCCTCAACCCTACACCAAGAACTATAGGCGGCTGAGGAAAGCAGGGAGGCGGTGCTCTTCCTCAGGAACGTGCAGATCAGTTGTTCACCCAGTGCCATGATCAGCCCTGAAGACATCCATACAAGAAACATGACATGAACCGAACGGGCTATATTTGGGAATACATGTGTATGTACGTAAACACATACATATACACCTGCAATTACAATTAGTGGGAAAAGAGACCATGAATTTGAAGGAGATGGACAGAGGTACATGGATGGGTTTGGAAGGAGAAAGGGCAAGGAAGTAATGTAATTGTAATCAACGAGAGAGAGAGAGAGAGAGAGAGAGAGAGAGAGAGAGAGAGAGAGAGAGACAGACAGACAGAGAGAGATAGAGAGAGAGAGCATGCTACCACTGATATCCTTACTGGTCACTGTCAATCATGAATCACTTTGTCCAGAGGTGTTCCTTCCTCTCTGCTCCTGACTCTTATTTGACGCAGTCCAAGGAGGCTTCTTCTTCCTCCGGTTCTTTCTAGCATCAGTCTTCAAGTTTGGCGATGTGAAGGAGTAAAATAGATTCTCCCTAGGTTGAGAGATGCCTCCCTCATGCAGCAGCAAGAGCTTCCTCAAATTACTTGAATCTCTCAGAACTCCTTTGTCGTTAGGATGCTGCTTTCTGCTGTGCTTGTTTCTGCCCTTCTGCCCTTTGGTCTTTGGTGCATGCCAATTCTCTCTCCTTCATCTATAACATCTATGTAATGACTGCGTTGTGCAGGGTGAGATATGAAAACACATGCTGTATAATTACTACATACCTAACTTTTGGCCACAACAGATTCCTTGATTGATTGTCCCTGATGTCCATGAGCCTAGATCAAACCTTCCATACACAGATGGTTGATTTCAAGCCGTCAGACATGAAACAAGAATGAACTATGCCAAACTATAGAAAGCAAAGATGTACATAATCTGGGAAAATAACAGCCTTTCTAAATCTCATGTGAGAAGCATTAGTGATTACAACCTAGTAGAACAAAAGACACACACAACTTTAGCCTGAAAATACAGCCCTGTCCAGATTTTCTCTTAGGTCCCATTGCACTTCTCATTGACATTCTGTCCCTAATAAATGCTTTAATTTAATAGTGACTTGCAGGTCTATGTTAAGAGATCTATCAGTTTTCAGTGATGTAAGGACTTTACAAGTACTACTGTAAGCATAATTATTTCTCGTACCTTTATTATTTTAATATATAGATAATTTAGACAAATGTGTTGTAGACATAGTAATCTATATTCCATTATATGAATATAATCATCTCTTGTGGAGAAGGAACTTAGATACTGGTTCCTGGGGACTTTGCTGTCATTGTGAAAAGAGGTTGCCCACAGTTTCACAAGACTTAAACTAGT
This sequence comes from Peromyscus leucopus, assembly GCF_004664715.2. NCBI lineage: Eukaryota > Metazoa > Chordata > Mammalia > Rodentia > Cricetidae > Peromyscus > Peromyscus leucopus. The sequence continues at coordinate 4,749,428 of NC_051070.1, read as the reverse complement.
GTTCACACACATGGGCTACAAAAAAAAAAAAGCATACTTTGATCCTGCATTTGAAACCTGAATAGAGGCTTGGATAGTTCCTTGGGAGTTCACAGCCCTGGCCCATTTTGATATTGCAAAAGAAACTAAAATTGAAATTGGCAGCATGTGGCACTCCGGGCTGTACTTGGGGACACTTCCTGGTTCGTCACTGTCTTCGACTTTGCTGCAGTCGTCCTTGGCAGTTCCTGATCCCAGTAGTCCCTCACCCACCTGAATCCAAGAAGAACCTGTGAAATGGTCTGTTGCTTGCCAGCTGACGGAACCCGAGAAGCTGGGGTGTTGACTTGGGTCCATATGTATGCAGATTTCTGGCTGAGAGGAAATTTTACACCCTGTGCTTTGGCCTGGAGAGAGAAGCCAAAGTGGTCCAGGTCCACTTTCCCAGTCTAGAGAAGGAGAGCTATTTACCTTGGGCATAAATTATTTCAGGTGCAGCAAGGGCACCTTTCTCTATCCAAGCTGGCACACTGCTTTGTTATCTGGAAAATTTTGCTCAGTGGCAGCATGCAGTTGGGCTGAGAAATTCTTGATTCTGCACCACCATGCCTCTTGTAACGTGAAACTCGTGGTGACATATGCTTATTAATCTTAGTTAAAAGACACCTGCCCAGATGGTTTATACCTGGGAACACTCCCCGCCATCAATCCTTCTCTAATCAGCTAGTGCTCTTCCCTCTCGGCAACATACCAATTTGTTGAGCAGACCAAAAGCTGCTTCTCCTTGATCATGTGTGATTCATGCCATGGGTGGGAACGAAACACGTGCTTAGCCCCGAGCAATCAATGCGCTGGTGTCCTGCTAACACACTGTGACCCTTGACCTTCAGTTGAAAGAATGAATTACCCGTTGCTCTTCTCGTTAGGGTCTCCAAATCGGGTCCTAAGGTGCCCTCTACCTTCTCTGTCCCTGGCTGTACTGAGAACAGCTGCACACAGCAGGATTCTAATCACACCTCCCAGAGCCGGGGCTGACTGGGGAATGGAAGTGGGTGCCCGGGAGGGGAGGGCTGTGATTGGAGAGCCTCTCCTACCACCCTAGTGTGCATTAGCATTGCTTCCTGGAACCCCCAGCGTATTTGGTGCTTGCCACAGGGGCTAGGCGTCTATAAACAGAAACATTATTCTAGGGTGAAATTAGCCAAGGTATTAAAATGATAAATGCAAAGCGGAGCAGGCTCGGTAGTTGGAAGACAGAGAATACGCAGCAATGATCTGTGAAATACGAAGCAGTCCAGACCATTAGAGAGGGCGAGCTGTGAGGCCGCCAGTGGTGACATGATATTTCCGGCATCTCGTTATATCAAAAGGGGATTTACTGTGTTTTTACCTCATGCTTCCTTCTGGCTTGTGGGTCTGAGGATCATAGTGTGTGCCTTGATAATTTAAACAACCATCACTAGCCAGTGTACATTTGATATCTAATTAAGTCTCTCATAGCACAGGATCACAAGCATGCTTCATCATCCGGGATCTTTAAAGCCTGCTACCCAACCAAAAGGCAAAGATGTATAAATCTGCAATCAATTCTCAAAAGGCTAGAACGCTAGGAATTCACTTCCACTGTGATGCCCTGGGACATTTAAATGATCCCTCAGGAGGGAATAAGGGCATTGATAAGGGCCTAAGGGTCATCTAGCCAATATGATAGTGTTTAAAAATAATAATGCATTTCAATTTTGTTTAGTTCTCTTTTCACAAATATTTTCTTATTGACTAAACACTGTGACATGTTGAGGAAAATTAGAATTACTGAGGAAGATTTTAGGCATGGATTTCCTTCTGTTTCTGATTTTTCATTTATGACAGCTTTCAAGCTCCCGGGAAAAAAACAGTGGAGGGTCACCAGCTTTTTGCTTCTGGAGAGTAAGATACATTGTGTCGCCCTTCCTGTGTCAGCCCCTCTATTCCAATCTCTGATCAGAGATTAAAGAGAAAAGATGTAGATTTTCATTTTATATAAAAAGCTCAATTCCTGAATTTGTAATTAGGCATTCATGTCCTATGTGTGTGCAAAAAAAAAAATCTTATAAGTATGTGCAGATTAGAATTCTAGAAAACTATGTCATAAAAGCTAGTAGGATCTGATTCAAGTTTATAGTCTCTAAAAAAAAACAGACATTTTTTAATAATGATTCTTTCCAAAGTTTAGATTTCCTGAATATTTATGGCAAATTTTCTCAAAGGATGCCTTTTAAAACATCTCTACATTACTTCAGTGCTATAAAAACAAAAATGAAGCTTCTATCTGACAAATTACTTTGCCTGCAAATAAGATACGTGACCAAACATAGGGGGTCTTTTCTTCCTGATTCTGGAGACTGATAATCGGATCTCGATTCTGGCAATCAGGTGTTGACTTTTGATAGGAATCTGAAATGTCAAGAAAGGATGCTGGCTGCTCCATAGCAAATTTTGGTCACTATGTCACCCCCTGAAACGAAAACCTGAGCCAGTAGGAAGGGTTCAGCCCTCCATGCCTGATTTGCTGCTTAAGGTCATGGGACGAAACGTGAAGCAGAGATGGCTTTTCAACCAGCTGTGTGCTTTGGTTCCGGCTGACTGGCAGTACAAAGAAAATGTGTCAGTCATGAATATTAAGTGTCTCTCTAGCATTTTCTTCCAGATGGAAGCAACATGCACATTGTAGTGAAGCTTCTTCCAGTGGATGAGTTTTCTTATTTATATTTTGGCAAATCATATTGCCTTTCATCTGTGATTTCCACCATCATACCCTACTGAGGAGTTTCTTTGAAAAACATGTTCACCTTAGTTTCTTTCAAAATTCTTCACGCCTCACCCCACCCCACGCTATGTATAGCAAAGTCTTGCCACCGCAAAATCCTTCATTATCTTTCAAGCCCTTTACACTTTTAGTAACTGTCAATACATGTCACAGGCCCATGTTCTTAACCCACTGATAACAAAAGTACCTGACTACATCATCAGAGCATTATAACAATTCTAATGATCAAATTTTAACATCTATTTTGGTGTATTTTTTCTGGGTACTATGAATATGCTTGCTGTCCATAAAAGTCCTTAATCCCTCTACTAGTTCTGTGAGCTAAACAATATTATTTTTTTAAATATTTTTTTGCTTTTTGTTTTTGTTTGTGTGTGTGTACTACATATGTGTATAGGTCCTTGCAGAGGCCATAAGGGGCCATCTGATCCCCTAGCACTCTAGTCACAAGGCATTGTGAGTGCTAGATCCAAGCTCAGATCTTCAGGGACAAACCACTAAGCCATCTATCCGTCCCCAAACCTGTTTATTCCCATCGTATGAATGAGGAGATTGAAGGCTTGAGAGGACAAGGAGCTTCCCCAAGGTGGCACAGCAAAGACTGTCCGACGCTGGATTTGAAAGCTGCTCTTCCTGAGTCCTCAGTTCATCCGCGTAGTGCCTAAGCTACCCAAACTGCATTACTGTGGTGACTTTGTTACTCTTTCATTAAAACACCTTTGAATTTTTCAAACAAAAATACAATAAAAGTGTAACTATAAAGAATTTGTGTAAAAGTTATACTTGTATTCATCAAGTTCCTGGCTTTTTTTTTTTTTTTTTTTTAATTATTCCCAGCCTGGTCCCCCAGAGCCTGAGGAGAAGCTCATCTAACGGAAAAGGCTTCAAGTTGGGAGACCAGTTTTCACTGAAGAACTTTATCTTTCTACCCTCATCCCATGGCAACAAACACCCCTTGTGCAATTCCCAGCAAATGGCAGGAAGCCGATTTCTGGAGGAGCTGCTTCTTGATGGCAATGAAGCAGAGTTATCTAGCACATGGGTCATCAATGCACGTCCAGCTGTGGTCTGTTCCCCTGGCACATCTGTAGACTTGGGATCTTTGGAAGGAAAAGAGCAACATAAAGTAAAATTGCCATTAAGGTTACCCTTGCTGTGACCATTAATACTGACAAATCTGCTCCCTCTCATTTCCCACCTTTTAGAAACAGATCCCATATATTTTAAACAGCAGTCAACACATATAATTCATCCAGCATTTACTCAGCCTTTAGTTTGTCTAAGTCAATCACTGAAAATGAAATCTTGACTTTTGATTGGCTACTGGCCTTTATTTGAAAGAGAAGAAACTTTATATATGAAGGTTTCAGGCCTCATCACATTTTCCTTTTTTGTGTGACATTGATAAGCAGATCTTAGCAAAATTTCAGATGCAAAAGACATTTTTTTAAGTAAACAGCACTGGCATTTTCTTTGAATGATATGACAATAAACCAATAATTCACAGAATCACTAGGCACCCAAACTTCTAAACAGTAGTTCAGACTACTGCCATAAAGAACCAATGTGGTGAAGTTTTGAAGGCTGACTTCTTAACAAGAGAACAAATTTGCCCATGTCAGTGCGGATTGGCTGAGTTGATGTGCAATGTCAGTGCTGATTGGCTGAGATGCTGTGCCATGTCAGTGCTGATTGGCTGAGATGTGTGCAATGTCAGTGCTGGTTGACTGAGATGTGATTTAGTTGACTGATGGGGAAGTAGTATCAGACTTAATGGGTCTAAGACTTTGGACTTGAATTCGTCAAGTTTTGGGTTTCTTAATAATGAGAAAGAAGTCATAACAGTTTGAACAGTTTTAGCCAAGAACAGGAGTGACATACAGAAGGAGAGAGACACCTGTCTCAGTAATTATCCAAGAGGTTGGCTGCCTCCTGATTGTCTTCCATTGTTATTATGTCTACCTGAATCATTGTAGGGCAGCCGCGTGGACAGGCATTCCTTTGGGGGCCCTATTAGTCAGACAATAACACAATGCATATTATGTGTTAACTCTACAAATAGAGGTGTGCCTTTCATTGGTTGAGGACTGACTACAACTGACTAAACATCAAACTAGGCAAATCAATAGGCTGAGGGCATCTGCAACCTTTCACAGACCTCATGATTTTAAAAATCCATTTATGAGTTGGAGACGATTGGCCCTCCAAGGGAAGACACTCAGAGAAAGATCCAGTTGGATGAGCCTTTTAATTATATTTATTGACCCTTCAACTGGAAGTCACCCAGTTCCCAGGAGAAGATGCCCAAGGGAGATGTTTGGCTCCACTTTTAATGGAAGGAGAGTGCTGCAGGGGAAAACAGGGAGACCAGATGTTTGCAAGACCATAGAGTATATGGCGGAGCTGACACAGGGACCATCTCATGACAACACTGTCCTAGTAAGTGTGATCCTGCTCAGAGTCCCCAGCTAAGCACTTTGTTGCTACACTGGCAAGCTGTAATCCCCTAGAATGATCTTGCCTGAGATGAGAACAAAGGCTGCAAGAATAAACAATTTGGTTAATTGAGTTTGAAAGATAGAATTGCAATAAGGGACCAGTAAAAAGTGCAATAAGAAGGACATTTAAAAATTCTAATAAACCTCAAAGAGATAGTGGGTTTATAGCCCTACAAACAACAACAGCAAAGAGCTGTGATGTCATAGCACACTATCTGGGAGCCTGCTTCAGAACGTGGTTGTGGGAAACAACTTCAAGTGCCTTTCAGAAAGTCGTGTTTCCACAGCTTCAATATTTCACCATTCTGTTTAGTTAAAGGGTAACTTAGAATTCCTGTACACTTTGTAAGCATTTACTGGGCATAGTGACCCCAAGGAAGTCACTTAATTCTTTGAACTGTGGTGTTCTCATCCACTGTAAGATGAAAATTCTAACACCTACCTTTATGGTTAAGAAAGGATGAGAGAGAAGTGAGGAGCGGAGAAAAAGAGGACAGGAGAGAGAGAGAGAGGAGAGAAAGGAAGGAGAGAGAAAAGGAAGTCGGGTTAGCTTGTTCGGGCTGCTGTGACAGTCTTAGGAAAGAAGGCTTAAAGGAAATGTCTGCGTAAATACTACATTTATGGAGGCTAAAAGATGATCAAGGCCTCAGTCGATTTAGTTCTTTCTGAAATTTCTCTTCTTACTTTATAAACAGACACTTACTCACTGTGTCTTCATCGGGTCCTCTCATCTTGCACAGTTGTCTCTTGTGTGTCCATTTGCTCCTCTGAGAAAGACACACAAGAGATTAGATTGGTGTCCACAGGAACATTAATTGAGTCAGATTTTTAAACCATCTCCAACACAATAACTTCCTAATGTGCTGAGAATTAAACCTCAAAAATGTGAATTTTTGAAGGACACAGTTGAGTTCCTGACACTGTGTATTTGCACATGTGGTGTATGTATGAGCATAGGGAGGAAAAATATTACAGTTCAGAACTATTGTTCATAGAAGATACTAAATGAATAATAATCCTCTTTCCTTCCTGGGGCATTATTGTTGCTGCTGTTGTTGGCATACAATTTGATTTTCATATCATAAATCTAACATTCAAATATTATTTAATAATTTGTATGCAAGTGGAAAAAGGATAGTGAAGACAAGATCAAATGTGTGCCCTGTATTCTATAATGTATATCAGATATGAGCAGGGTGGGAACCTCAAGTCTTCTAAGCCTGTACTGTTTTCTTTCTATTGGGTTACCACTAACTATTTCAAAAGTGATCATAGAATTGATTTTCTCATTAAGTCAGTGATTGTTGTGTCCCAAAGTGTTTGTACTACATTGAGTCTAGGGAAGCTGCCCATTCAGGGCTCCCTGGACAATCAGAGTGTCCTCTAATTACAGACAAATTCTATTCTATTCTGTGCTTTTATCTAAGAACCAATAATTTGAAATCTACAAGGAAAATGTACAAGATAATTTGCTTCATTTCTGGGAAATTCATTTTTGTTGATTTTTTTTGTTGTTGTTGTTGTATTGTCTAGGATAGCAACCCTCAGATAGAAATCCACCTATTTTCTCGACAGTAAGTCTATCAATATACCTGTGTCTGTCTGCACCCTTCCTTCACCCCGTATTGGGATAATGAGTAACATTTTCTGAACATTATCAAAGGTCAAATATCACATTATTATCTCCATTCTCAAGGACCATTTTCCTGCCACCACCTGGCTTCTCTCTGACATGTCAGCTTCTCCCTTTCTTGTATCATTTGCATTAGCACACAGGCACATTTTTTCACCTCCTGAAGAGAAGGAAAATAACCTTGGGCTTAGAGGTTCTCATCATTGCACTATTTCTTTTTATCATGATATAAAGATAATCAAAATATAAAATGGGTATATACCTATTATCCCGCTTCTCAACCTCGTATACACCTTAACACAATCCAATCATGTTTTCATCTCCTTTCTTCACCAAAGTCCTTATGGCCATTCTCTGTTCTTACATTAAGTTTCAGTAGCAGTGTTACACATGGCTTTCAACTCCAGATCCATGATCTCTCTCTTCCCTTGGCTTCTGGGTCAGCACATTCAATTTGTTCTTCTCTACCTTCATCCCAGGCCACTCCATCTGTCCTTGTTTGATCTTTCTCTGATAATCTCAATGATTCCATATATGGAAGAGACCTCAGACTCCAGGTTCTTTAAGAGGTCTGAGAAAAATACTGATACTTTTGCACTTAATTATAGATCAGGTATGAAGAATTAGGCTTTAAATTATATGCACAGATGCTGTCCAATATACCATATGCATTTCAAGGTTTATTTATCCTGCTGCTTGAATGGTGTTTATTTTCTCACTTGATTTGTTTTCCTATTTGAAAACAGCTGTCAGAATTGCCTTTGTATGGTATATGTGTTTGCATTTTATGTATTACTACTGAGCTCTCTCTTGCCAAGTATTACAGTTTTGTAAATGTTCTTGTGATCTAGTCAGTAAATAAGAGTGAAATGAGACCACTACCTGGGCACCTGGGAGACTGATACTATTCATAAGAGAAAGTTATGCATCTAGGAGACTGATACTATTAATAGGGAAAAGTTATTGGAAGATGTCCAACTCATTGGCTGGGTGATTATTGTGTCTTTATACAGAGTGTGACTGACTTGCCCAAGTTTTCACTGTCAACAGACAGGATCAAATCTCATGCCTCAATGCTATTTCTGATTAGTAAATATATAGATTCACATTTATTTCTGGAACAAACAGGGGTTAAGGGATCTATACATGGTTATCTCTTTTGGATTATAAGAATGTCTTACCCACCAACAGAGCACTCAAGTCAGCTGTAGTCAATAATAATGAGATTTATCATCATATATGAGCAGAACTTCACATATTTATCATAGACAGATTAGGGGCTTAGGAATTATATTAATGACTTGGGCTCTCTCTAGAAATTCTCCTGGTTTGTTTTGTTGTTGCTGTTGTTCTGTTTTTTTTTTTTTGTTTGTTTGTTTTTCCAGACAGGGTTTCTCTGTATGGTCCTGGCTGTCCTGGAACTCACTCTGTACACAAAGCTGACTCTGCCTCCCAAGTGCTGGGATTAAAGGCATAGGACATCACTATTTAGCTAAAACTACTCTTTCAGCTTTACCTAAAGTTTATTTTTCCTTTTAATTATAAATTAGATGAACTAATTTAAAAAACACTTCAAAGTATATTATTTGAGAAAGGATTTCTCACAAGTAATTTATCAGGGAGGAAAACTTGAGGAGAAGCTACCCCCAAATAGATGTCATATTGTATCTTATGGACAAATCTGGCTAAATCCTGACCCATCGATGTGCAGTCCTTTGCAACAATGAACAATTGTTAGTACCTTAGAGATATCAAGAGTTCTCATTTCATGAGAAGAGTGAAAACAAGAGAATTTAGAACTTGAGCTGTATTAAAGAAGAAGGTGTGACTACAGCAGAGACAGGTGAGAGATTCTGCACCACCCTCACAGAATCCGAAACACAAATGGCTGTCAAGGAGTGACTTGGTTGTAGAGAATGGGAACTATACCGTTGGGTTCATGTGTTCCACTGGGAAGCTTTCTTCTTTCTCACCAAATCTCACTTTGTGATAAAAACTTTTTATCAGTTCTTCATATATACTTTTTCTATTCCCAGAAGTCTTATTAACTACTATATTGGCAAGTACCTTAAATTAAATATGCTTCCTGTGGAACTAGGAATGCTTAATTATCCATCATTCAGTCTGTGACCGTTCTGTGTACGATTTCCAAATCTTCAAAATGTGCTGGTATGCTCAGGGATTGAACACAGTCCAAAACCATCCAGAGGCTTGTGAAATTTTAATTTTTTCTCCTTAGAAACAGGTTGTCAGAGCTGTGTAGTCTCTGATGGTAACCAACCAGTTGAACATCTTCCAATGACTTCCCCTTCTTAATGGCAACTGTGACTCAGATGCTCTGTGCTGGGCTGGTCTTGCTCTCATTTATAGAATATTCACACTTTCATATATGCTCACCTTGCTCTTTTCTATGGCTATAAAACAATCTTTTTTCAATCACATTGCAATGCCTCACTGTAAAATGCCTCACTGTGCTTCCTATTTGGCTATGCAGCAGGCCAGATTTCGCCCCAGCTCATGTATCATACGACGTAATATCACTCGCACCTGGTAATAAGGAAATAGACCACAATTCTGCTCTCCTGACTTCCCATTGTTCTTTATGACAGGCACATCAAAAGGACTTTTAAATAATGACTCCCATTCTTTTTCCAGCTTCTCTGGTTGCTGGGGTTACCCATGGGATATCATTAGTGCCATCGTCTCCTCTGCCCTTCAGTTCAAGCTAGACAAGAATCTGTTGGTGTTGGTTTTGCACGTGACACATGAAAACCTTCCTGAAAATCCTCAGTGCTTTCTCCCCATGGTTGTTACTTCCTGGAATTTATTAAAAGTGCAAAAACAGTAACACTTCTCATCTTTGCCAAGTTGACAATTAACTAATTAGCCCATTAACTCATTGAACCATATTTGTACCTGAAAGTCCTGGGCTTTGGGAAGAACATTAATCCTTGAAGGCCACCAGAGCAACATTTGCAGTTAATGGGCTCATATCCCTAACTTAGTACCGGGGAGGGACTGGAGTATTGTTAGGAAAAAGAAGCCATTAATCCTTGCTGTACCCAAGGGGACAGGTGAGAATGGTTATGCACAAACTGATAAGAAAATGTGTTTGGGTTGGTTTTTCTTTTTATTATGACCACACACACACACACACACACACACACACACAAAGACCGAATTAAAATGAAGATTAGGACTCAGTTCTTCTGGAACAAAACAGACATATGTTTGAAATTGAAATCTTGCCAGAATTTGGATTTTATTAATAGTTTTATGTCCAGTTTTGAGAGGAGGTATGTGGTGGTATTGTGTTCCCCAAAATATTGTGTACCTTAATAAACTTATCTGGGGTCAGAGAACAGAAAAGCCACTAGTTAGGCAGTGATAGCACACGCCTTTAATCCTAGCATTCCAGAGGCAGAAATCTATCTGGGATCTCTGTGAGTTCAAGGCCACATTGGAAACAGCCAGGCATGGTGACTCACCATGGCATCATCTCCTCTGCCCTTCAGTTCAAGCTAGACAAGAATCTGTTGGTGTTGGTTTTGCACGTGACACATGAAAACCTTCCTGAAAATCCTCAGTGCTTTAATCCCAGGAAGCAAGCCTTTAATCCTAGGGAGTGATGGTAGAAAGCAGAAAGGTATATAAGGCTTGAGGACCAGAAACTAGAGGTATTTGGCTGGTTAAACATGTGGCTGGTTAAGCATTCAGGCTTTTAAGCAGCAGTTCAGCTGAGAGCCACTGGGATGAGGACACAGAAGCTTCCAGTCTGAGGAAACAGGACCAGCTGAGGAATTGGCAAGGTGAGATAGCTGTGGCTTGTTCTGTCTCTCTGATCTACCAGCATTGACCCCGATAACTGGCCTCGGGTTTGATTTTATTAATAAGAACTTTTAAGATTCCTGCTACAGAGGTAGGCAGGAAGTTTTGTGCTAGGGCATACACAAAGTTAACATCTAGAATCTTGACAGGGGAAATCCTGATTCTGTTTCTAGCCCATAATATTCTTAAACAAGCACTTAGTAAATAAGAAGAAATATAGTCTACTTGCTATATGTCAGGGTAGAAAGGAATTATCCTAAAAAGACATTTCTGACATTGTGCTGTGGGGATCAGTGAGGGAGGTGGGTCCTCCCCTCAATCACTTGCAGTTCCTCTGAGTGAAAACTAGCATTCATGGGGTCATAGACCTGCAGGGTGGTTGCTGTTTCTGCTATCCTCCAGGGGTCTCCACTCTGTTGTGCTGGGGTGTATGGGGTGGAGTAACACATCCTTGTATGGTCAGAAGTTGGGGTAGTAGTGAGTGGTGGAGAAACATGCAACTGAATTTATTGGCACATAGAAAAATGAATCTCTTTAGAGAAAAGTGAGGTGTTTGGTAGCCCCTAATGTCCTCTGTGTGCTTTCAGAAGCCATGTGCTATGAGGAGAGAGGAAGGTCTGCATCTGAGTATTTAAGGGCAGAGACAGGGGCTTACAAAATCTACTCTAAACCTGTGTTTATTACACACAGAGACCCACTAACTCACATGGTCTCTGTGTCTGGCTGCTCCCCTTTCTTCACCCCATAGGTTCATCGTAGCCACTACTGGGAATGAAGAGAACCCGACTTTCTCTTCCCTTAATAATGGTCTTAGGCTCCTTATTCACATCAGCACACCATGTGAATTTGAGGCTGCTCAGGGTCCAGGACACTCCAGGTGTCCTTCCTTTTTCCACATCTGTGTAATCTGTGCTCTCAGCGTCCTTCCTTCAGGGAGCTTCTGTGTTGAATTAGGAGGAACATCTCCATCACGACAGGAAGAGCAGCACAAACAATGGTAGAAGCCACATCAGCCTCTTTGGGGGTTCAGTGTAGAAACTCCGTGAAAGAGAAGCTTCTGTGGTATTCTATGCAAAAACAGAAGAGTCACAATCAAAGAGTCAGGAGACAGGTGACTCCAACTTGGTCCCTTTGGGTACTGATCACATCATCTCTTCATGGCCCAGCTTCCCTTCTGCAAACACTACACAAATGTCTTCAGGCATTGACCCCTCACCTTGTTTCACAAAGGCTGCAAGGCTCCAAAGCATGAATAGCAAGAACTCAGAAACAGGTAAATGAGGAAACTGGTTTAAGAACAACTAAGGGTAGGAAAAAATTCAACAAAGCTAAGGTTATTTATAAAGTAGGTTTACCTGGTATCTGTGACCAGGAACATGTCTTAGAGTTTTATAACCCTAAATGCCAAAAAAGTAAGATGGTAATGGTGATGGTGATGGTGGTGGTGGTGGTGGCTATAATGACGGCACAAATGGACCATACCTAGCCATAGCTCACAGTGTGCCAAACTCTGTGAGTCAGCTTTTCACTGATATTCTGTATTGCTTTTGCTCCCTTATTGGAAGAGACTGTGGTTGTGATATCCTATCTTTCAAGTCAAGGCATTGAAGACTTAATTATTCGAAAAAAAATAAGTGTGTTTTTTCTACATAAGCAAAGTACAGAACTTGCTATTTTGCCTGTGTGACCAGCAAAAAGTGTGGCCAGTAAGAAGTTAAGGAAATGTAGCAACCTATTTCCATAAAAGTATCTTTACAGTGTATAGTGGTAAGTTTCTCCAATCCTGCCCAGCCCTGCGGTCCTGCAGCCACTTATAAAATAACCACTCAGAGGCTTACTGTTATTTACAAACTGTATGGCCTATGGCAGGCTTCTTGATAGCTAGCTCTTTCATCTTAAATTAACCCATTTCTATTCATCGTTGTTTTGCCACGTGGCCATGACATTACCAACCTGCTGGCATCTTGCTCCTTGGGCCATGGTTAGGCCTCTCTCCCTACTCTTTCTTCTCTCTGTATCTCTGCTTGGATTTCTTGCCTGCCTCTAAGCTGCCTTGCCATAGGCCAAAACAACTTTATTCCTTAGCCAATGGGAGTAACACATATTCACAGCATATAGAAAGGCATCCCACAGCAGCAGTGAATCTAAGACAACGTTCTCAAATTATAAAGTTATTGCTTGGCATTTGTATCTAAATGATGTTCAATTAAAAATATTCTGAAGAAAGTATGCCCTTGTATTCTAGGTATGTAGGGACTCTAACACTTTGCATATGGTTTATGATATCCACGCTTCTGGATAGTTCTAGTTCTAGCCTTAAAAAAAGTTGCAAAAATTCTATTTCAGGTCCTCTATTAACTTTCTGGTTATGAGTGTGTGAAATTTCTATCAGTCATTAACAATAAGGTTACGGCTAGAGGTATGACTGATTCCACCTTATAAATGTGCGAGACAAACAGAACATACAAGGCAGGAGGTCACTGTCAGCTCACCTGGAGAATGACCAACACATTCCTTACAAAACAATTTGAATAATTTCTAAGCCCCAGGATAATGGATAGTCTAGCCAAAGTTCAGTTAGTTTTAATATTCATAACTCATAGAAATGTTATGGAACATTTGTCAGACCTTAGAGACACATGGGAAACCAAATAGACTGAGCCCCTCCCATCCCAGAGCATATAATCCAGAATTACACACCAATGTTTAAATAAATGATTGAAATAAAACACAGTAACAGCTTGGGGGCATAGATTTATGAACACTGAGGGTAACTGGGAGCAGATGAGAGAAGGCTGTTCCCAGCAAATGGCATTTAAGACCAAATTGGAAAGAGCATTACAGTCCAGTCAGGTTATGGCCACAATAATCTTCTTGGAAAAACATCAAAGCAAATGTTATAAAATAATAACGTAGGTCAATAGAAGACATTGGTAGTAGCAAGTGCTCCCTACAGCTTCTAGACTTTTAGTAATCAGTTTTTAAAGTGTGGTTTTAGGTAACTGGATGAGCTGACCAACATATAAGTTTAATAATTATGAGTCAGTTTGTTGCTGATGGTTCAGTTGCAGGTTCCTGTGAGACTCATATGTTCTCAGGCTTGGACAGATTCTCACAGATCCACACATTCTCTCATATGAGATCTGCTAAATCTGAGCCTTTATCCCAGATGACTGTCCATGAGATCACCACTCATGGGCTTCCACATTGGAGTAAACCCATAAAAAATAGGAGCAAGAGGCTTGAATCAGAAATACATGGCACCAAATCTATCTCAACTACCTATGAGGCCTTGGCTTCGGAACTCAGATTCTCTCTGTCTTTATTTCTAAGCATCTAGAAAGTGGAAGTGACATCTTAATCATTTGTGAAGAACACGAGAGATGACTCCTGCGATATCATGAGCATAGTTTCCAGGAAAGCACTGGAAATGTCCATAGATGCTGTGGTTACCATCCATTCCAAATTCTGTCTTCCACACAGCACTTGGATTCCCTGCAGAATCATTGTAGTTTACATGGTGACCTCTGAGAATCCCTGTGCTGAAGTACTAGCCTCTGTGACCCCAAGACACAGTCTTATTTGGAATCAAGGTTATTGTAGGTAACTGGATGCTTGACATGGGCATGCACACAATGTCCACTGGAGGCAGAGGTCAGGAGTGTGACATTTTAGCTAAGAACAGTGGGAACTATTCCAACTGGGACACATCCTTCCCTGCCATCTTGATCTTGAGCCTAACCTTCGAACTGCAAGTGGTTTCTGTGTGTGCCATTCAGCTTGTGGTGCCTTGTGATAGCAAGCTGGGAAGTGGATGTCCCTTGTCCCCAGTCCCAAGGCAGAACTCTCCCTATGATATCTCCACCTTCACCTCATTTTGTTTTATGAATATCATTCTTTCTCTCTTTCTCCAGTCCCTCCAGTTCCACTACACTCTCTGCCCTCTCCATGTCTCTCACACCTAACATAAATGTCCCTCACTTGGGTAAACCATGTAGAGTTAGCTTCTTCAGATTGACACAATGATCATAGTTGTTTTGTGTTGCTTTGATGTAGGATCTCCACCTGTTTCTCGTGCTTTCTTAGAAATCCCTACATAGCACTGGCTTTGAACTCAAGAGTTTCTCTTGCCTAGTCTTCCCAGGTGGTTCCCAATTGTAAGCATAAGCTATATCATACCCAGCTCTCTCAATAATTTTTACAGAAGTTTAGTGTTATATTAGAATATTGGAATATATAATATAATATATAATATAAATATATAATTATATATAATATAATACTTATATTATATTATAATATAACAATTATAATATATAATTAAATATTATAATTATAATATATTGGAATATAATGTATATTATGTATAATTACTTGTGTATATATTATATATTATATATACATATATATATGTGTGTATATATATGTATATATATAATGAATAAGAGATATTTAATTCTGGAGCCATTTCAGTGACCGTTTCCCAGGAACACACATTTAAGTTACCTCAGATTCCATAGTCCAATACAGAAGCAGTTTCATGAAGTTTTTAGAGGTTTATAGAATAAAAAAATTCATAAATCAAATCAAGTTTAAAATGCATTGGTGGATACATCTGAAAATAGGGCACGAGATGAAAGAAACCTTTCTGTTGGTCCCAGGTGCTATCTGATGAGTTTCCATCCTTAGCTTTTGGTTTGGTGGGAGCTAGTGGTCTGCTAAGGTAAGAGATTCTAAAGAGGTTTTTACCTAATAAGTCATAAGATGCTAATTCTGACACAGAGGTAGGCAAGGAATTGCTGTTATGGAGAGCTAGAACTACTCCAAAATAAGGTCACTAGGAGAGACCGGTGCTAGGGGAATTCCCAGGAATCCACAAGAACAACCTCAGCTTAGACTACTAGCAACAGTGGAGAGGGCGCCTTAACTGGCCTTCCCCTGCAATCAGATCAGTGAATATCCTGTCATCATAGAGCCTTCACCCAGTAACTGGTGGAAGCAGATATAGAGATCCACAACCAAGCACCAGGCCTAGCTCTGCAAGTCCAGTCGAAGAGAGGGAAGAGGGATTCTATCAGCAAGGGGGCTCAAGATCATGATGGGAAAACCTACAGAGACAGCTGAACCAAGCTGGTGGAAACTCACAAACTTTAGACCAACAGCTGTGGATTATATTTTTTAAGTACGTATTTCCCTAACTGATAACCAATGTCTTCATCTGTTAAAGGGAGTTAATTTAACATTAGGGCCATTCTAATAATGTAACATAGAATACATTAGTCAAAAGATATGTATTGGGTCCTCATTATTTGTGGGGTACTATCTGTCCAGTACATTTGAGATCCGTGTGAAATTCTAACAAGTGCTTCATAAGCTGCAGGTCCTTTATAAGCCAGACTGTAAGAACATGTTTGAAAGGATTTCCAGAAGAATTCAACCAGCTACATAAGGACTCCAACTTCACAGAGCAGGGAGCATTTGTATCACTGGGACAAAATGGAAATGTAGTTATTATGGATGTCATATTTTAACTATAATTTAGAAAGGTAATCAATGCCTAGATATGCTATTAAATATCTATTATGGGCTCTTAACTGTGGTTGAATGACTTTCAAAAAGATACAAGTCCTGGTCTCAGGGGACACGAGACCTATATGCATGCAATAATAACTTAGAATATGTGTCAGTCTGACAGTGTCAAATAAATGGAAGAGAAAGTAAGAACAAAAGGAAAAAGAGACCGCTGCCATCCAGCTGGGCTCTGTCGGAAAAGCAACAAAAGAATAACTTGAGCTCAGTATTTAATATTGAAAGGATGTGAAAAAAAGAAGGTTTGATAGTCATGAGTGCTTTTAACCAATTTTCCCCCATTTGAGCCACAGGGTGGCCTGCCTTGGATTCACTAAGTTTTGTGGTACCGTGTGACTACTTCTGATGAACGAGTGGGTGGTGAAAGTGGCATGTGCTGCTCCCAGGTCAAAGCCCATCACTGCTAATGTATCTCTAGAGCCCTCCTTACCCTCCAGATTTAGTGGCCAACACTGGATGAGAGGGCCCTGGCTCAGACGCCTGTGGAGTATGAAGATGAAGTTAGCCTCTGCTAACTGACCATGGCCCTATCACTTCCATAAATGAAGCCTTAGTTGTTTTAGGTCACTGAGAGTCAGAGATAGGCTAGGAAATGCACATGAGCCACATTATCCCAACTGACACAGTGCTTACAAGAGAAAAGGGAAAATATGGACACAGGAGTTTGGAAGCCGTCAATAGGTCACGTCATTGAAAAACTTAATTTTGAAAAGTACATTAAAAAAAGTGTTACATTCCAGAGAATCTAACACTAAATTATGAAGTGGAAGCTTCTTTGGGGACCCTACTGTTGTCTTGGAGATAAGGCAGTTTTGAAAGTCAATGGGTGAGGGAAATGGTATAAAGGATTCCAAGGGGAAAGGAAGGAAGCCAGGCAGGCGGCGGTGGGGTGACAGGGTGGAGATGGAATGGGGAGTGAGAAGTTCCCCAGAAATATGATAGGACAGAACACAGCTAGAGGGAGGCTAATTTGTAATTGAAAACCTATGAATCCACCCCTAACCATGTGAGCTCTTGCCTTGACATCTTATACTGGGAAACGGCTCTTAACCTGGGCTTGAATGTGCAACATGTGTGAGTTATAGCTCACGTCAGCCCTGCAATAACGTATTTCTTTTTTTAAACTGAAGTCTAGTAATAAAACTTTTATTGTAATCCAATGCTAACATGACTCTTCCTAACTAAGAATTATGCTTGGTGGATTTAAGCAGCCCTAGAAAAGATTCAGGCCAAGTATTCACGAAGATAAGATTGGCAAGAAAAGCATCCTTATGGATGAATGTTTTAGAAGGGTTTCCTAAAAATACATTGTTTTATCTGTAGATGTAATTCTGAACAGCTTTATTAAATAAGAAACACAGAGCCAAATGCAGAGTTAAAAGCCCGGAGGTCAGACAGCAGTAGTCAAGAGCTGAGACCACCTTCTTACCACCTGCTACCGCTGCCGTCCTTCCCCTGAGAAAGAGACCTACTTCCTGTGTGTCTGTCTTTTTATTGACTTTCTGTTCTGCCTTCTCATTGGTTGTAAATCCAACCACATGACCTCCTCGTCACTGCCTGTCTATACAGACCTCCAGGTCTCTATGGTTGGTATTGAGATCAAAGGTGTGTGTCTCCAAGCTGGCTATGTCCTTGAACACACAGAGATCTGCCTGTCATGTGATCAGGATTAAAGGCATGTGCTACCACTGCCAGACTTCTGCTAAATGACATGTTATTAACTCTGACACTCAGGCACTTTTATTTATTAACATACAAATAAAATCACATTTCAGCACAAATAAAATATTGCCATATTTATCCCATCATTATATATATTTTTTAAATTTGAAGCTTAGTAGTTTTCAACTTTAACAGTGATCTGGCAAAACTCATTAGAAAATGGAGAGGAGAGATTGCTCAGTAGGTAAATGTACTTGCAGAAAAAATTGAGGATCTGAGTTTGATCCCTGGGCCCCCCATGGCAGAAGGAGAGAGAAAACTCCCACAAATTGCCCCCTGAGTCTCTGCAAGTATCCCATGGCAGGCATCTGTACACACACACACACACACACACACACACACACACACACAAATATATATATATATACATAAATAAATAAATAATTATAATTTCTATGTAGAAACCTCATATCCACCACAGAGGGATCCTGAAGTATGTCTGGGAAAGTAGAAACTCAGAATGGTTAACATCTAGATGTTGCCAGGGTGGTGTGCAGATGGTCCACGGGCCAAACTCCAAAGGACGCTGTACAGTCTCTGAACTCCCAGAGGCCAGGACTGTTTGATCTAGGGTCCTGAACATAGCTGTAATTCCTCTATACACTAGACAAAGCTATGGAAGGCCTAGGGACACTCTTTTGCATGCGTGTGATGTGTGTTTGCATCCTGGCCTCAGCATGTCGTGGGCTATGACAAGACTGTAAGCCATTGGGCCCCTTGAAAGATGAAGACAATGGCCCCTCCCTTCCCTAGGCTTATAGGGGCCTTCACAAGGTTCTAAGTGCCCAGAGCCAGGAATTTAGAGTGAGATTTGGGTGCCATTATGACAGTCCCACAGCTAGGATATAAGAATGCTGCTGTTGGAATTCCCAATTGAGGAAGAAGAATGGGCCCAATAGGAATCCAAGTTCCATTTGATTAGGGCCTGAAATGGCTGAAATCAGACAAGAGCTGATTGGGAAACATGGTTTAGACCTGGAGTCCACAGTGAGACACCCCCAGCTCCACATTATGGGAGGAAAGGGTGTAAAGGGGAGCCCTATAATGGTGGCTTAATTTGAAGGTCACTATCCATTCCTTCCTCTAAAGGGTGCTTCTATTTTGTCCCAGGCTCTGATCCATATTAGGAATCCTCTCTCTCTCTCTCTCTCTCTCTCTCTCTCTCTCCCTCTCTCTCTCCCTCCCTCCCTCCCTCCCTCCCTCCCTCCCTCCCTCCTCCCTCCCTCCCTCCCTCCCTCCCTCCCTCCCTCCCTCCCTCTCTCTCCTCCCTCCCTCCCTCCCTCCTCCCTCCCTCCCTCCCTCCCTCTCTCTCTCTCTCTCTCTCTCTCTTTCTCTCTCTCTCTCCCCTTAATGTAAGGGAGGGAAACAGGATACAGAAGTGAAAGGGGGAAGCATGCCTGTTTCATGCCCTAACAAGCACACCAGTGCTCCACAAAAGCCCGGCGTCTGGCTTTACCGGGCTGTTAGGAAGCGTGGATGAGGGCAGGCTCTGTGCTGAGCCCTCAGTGTTGGTGCTGTGTCTCTGAGTTCTCACTGGAAACCATCGGAAGTTGGTACTATTTTTATCACCAGTTAGACTCAAGAAAAGCAAAGCTCCAAGAAGATTAAATCATTTGCTCCAGTAAGTGGTGTCAAAGCTTGGCTTCTGGCTAATGAGCAAATCTTAAAAAACCATGTTTGAAATGGATTTCTAGTTAAGTTGATTGTGGAGGGGAAGCTTGCGTTGCCTGGAGTGCTGTGTTTGCTGCTGAGTTAGTGCCGGGTGTGCGTTGAGGGGTGAGGACACATGGAACAGAGATGTTGCCAAAGGCTCTGGCATTTTTCCCTCTCACTTGTGTTAGTCAAAAATAAGAAATGAAGATTCAGATTTCCCCCTCATCTTAATCATGTGCCTCCATGCTGCAAACAATACCCTGGCATGAACAATGGGGTTATTTAAGACCAAATTCTCTAAAGACCTCCCAACTGCAGAAGGTGTGCTGAGCAGAGGTGATAAGGAAACAGTATTGGGGTGGAAGGAACAGGGGGGCCCCTTGATGGTGTGTGAATCGTTTCCTTGTTAGTGAAGAAAAAGAATTTTTTTTTTTTTTTTTTTTTTTTTTTTTTTTTTACTGTATCAAAGCCAGCTGCACACGTGAAAAGCCATTCTTGTTCCTCATGTTAGGCCTGCAAAAGAAATGTTCAGCGCCTTAGCTAGGGAGCAATAAGGCACCATCAGGAGCCTGTGCCTGCACTGTCTTGGCAGAGAGGACCAAGAAGAAATGGTCCTATTTCTAAAGGTCTTTTCTGCTTCTGATATGATGTGAGCCCTGTTCCTAAATCATTGTTGAATCAGAATAGCGATTCTTTTCCACTCACTTGGTGGAGTGTTAAAAAAAGAAAAAAGAAAAAAAGAAATCTTTGGGAAATGTTTAGTAAATGCCTTAAGCTCTATGTAAATAGGAAAAATGTAGTTATTTGTGAAAAGAATATCAAAGAAGAACTTAATATGATTCAACTTTTGCTATGTCGGGACGAAAATGGACTCATTGCAAAGTACAAAAACATGATGGAATTATTTCATCGAAAGGAACACTCAGTGGCTGCAACATAGTAGGTATTTATGAGTCTCCTACATGGACTAAGGAATTAAAAACATGTGAATAGGAGCCCTCATTAAAAACAAATGAGAAAGTAATGCATACAAAATAACCATTTGTACTTACCATTGCAATTTAGTCATTATCACCACCCAAAGAGATCCTTACTTAGTATGTGAAGAACATTAAAGTTTGAAATGAAAGAGGCGAACCTGAAAGAGCCAGTCTGACTGCTGAGCCCACGTCTGCGATGATGTGGCCCGCACTATTTCCATAGACTGAAAACCATGTTCAGTCACCTGGGCTGGATCACGGCACACATTAATGGGACAGGGTGGTTACCATTACTTGGGAAGTAGATGCAGAAGGATTATAATTTCAAGGCCCACCTGGATATAAGGCAAGCTCAAAGCCAGCCTGAGATACATGAGATCCAGTTTCAAAAACAAAAACAAAAAAAAAAAAAAACCCAACACCACTCCCTTAGATTAAAAAAAAGAGAGAGAGAGAGAGAAGAGAAGAATGTGCCCAGAACAGACAAAGTCATGGGATGCACAGGAAGGAACCATAGCAGAAACTACTTGTATTCAAGGCTGCGAGTTTCCTAGGTGGGACTGGGTGAGAAAGCTAAAGCAGTGCATCAGGGATGCCTGAGATGCAGCACACACCCTTCCCAAAGCTGCTATGAACCCAGGATTTCCCTTAATTTCAAGTCTACAAATATTTTCCTGCAAAGAAGTCTAAAGATGGCTCTGCAAGAGCCTGTCAACAGTGGTCCTCCTCACTAGTGCTCAGGACAATGGTAATCTGCACAGGAGGCTAGATTGCCTGCCGACAATTATCGGCTTGCCCATTCTTTTATTTTATTCTCCAAGCATGGAGATATCTGTGGCCCCAGCTATGGGGAAATACTACACATTACAAAGTTTTCTAACAATTATAGTGTCCTTTCTTTTTTTTTTTTTTTTGGATATAAATGGTTATCTTTGTATTAAAATGGCAGCAAAAACATATAACACACAAGCACGCAGGCACACGCATGTCTTTGTGCATGCTTTCATGTACACACACACACACACACACACACACACACACACACACGTATGCACTTCTTAGGTTTCAATCTTGGACAGTAAGGACATATCTTTGATAAATGTCTTAGGATTTTTCTAAAAAGTTCTGTACACTGGATGATTCTTGTACAACAGAACCTTAGGGAACCTGGCTTAGAGCTGTGAGTTTTCTGTCATTAAAGGTGCTGGAAGCTCAGGTGGTCACAGCCTACATCTTTCTGATGCTCTTCTCTGAACCCACTCCCCGGGAGATCAGTTCTGCCTCTTTGCTACTTTTTTTCTAGTCTGGCAGGGGAACTATATTTAAAGCCCTTGCTTCTGAGACAGTTAGGTATCAAGATCAATTTTGCAATTTACTCCCAGAAAGATAGTAGCTTAAATGCAGGTTGGCCAACCCCACAGCTATCTTAGCATTTGACAAAAAAAAAAAAAAAAAAAAAAAAAAAAAAAAAAAAAAAAAAAAAAAAGAAACCCAAAAATAGGAAGGAAATTTGAGGAGCCAGGAAAGGAGTTTGATATGGACTCTAAGTCCAACCCCAGGACAACCAGTCCTACAAAATACAATTCGGAGTAACTTGAGGGTGTTAGAAGGCATCAACATGCCACTCTCTGTAAAGACCCGGTTGGTCTACCCACCCGGCCACTAACGTCTTTGCAATAGAATATGGGCAAATGGACCAAATAAGTATTTTTCATTTGATGAGTAAAAGCTTTATTTCTTTCTCCAGCAATGAGCAATTTTGAGACAGTCAGTGCCGCCCACCCAGTGTGCTCAGCTCACTGAGCCCTGTGTCTTTTGATCTGACCTTCACTCTGAGAGGCTTTCAGGCTTTACCCAGGGCCTTCAAGGTAACTTAAAGTTCTAAGCTCATTCATTGAGATGATTTTTTTTTATAGAAAAGGCAAAAAGCAAATATACAGCAAGCATAACTGTATATTAACAGCAAGCGAGTTACTTAACAAGCAGAATGACTGGACTCCCTTCAGGGAGTGCACTGATTTCTTAAGGAGTGTGCAGGAATTCCTTAGGAAATGTGCACTGATTCCTTAGGGAGTATGCGGGGATTCCTTAGGGAGTGTGCAGGGATTCCTTAGGGAGTGTGCAGGGATTCCTTAGGGAGTGTGCAGGGATTCCTTCATGCCATGTAAAAGTCAAATGGTTGTATTTTTTTATGCCAACTTAGGACTTCAATAATGTTGTCTTTTGGTTGATACCTAACTGTAACTTTCCCTTTTAGCCTTTCATTTTTCTTAGAGTTGTTCATTGTCTTTGTTTTTAATCATTTGAAGAGACAGGGTTTTTTGACCCTTTCATTATTGTCTAAAATATTCAATGTAGCTGGAGATTTCCTGCCTGGCCCAAAGTCACGACAAATCTCTCTCACCTCAGACCCAACCAAGTAAACACAGAGACTTATATTGCTTACAAACTGTATGGCCATGGCAGGCTTTTTGCTAACTGTTCTTCTATGTTAAATCAACCCATTTCTATTAATCTATAAGTTGCCACGTGGCTTGTGGCTTACCGGTATCTTACATCTCGCTTGTCATGGCAGCGGCTGGCAGTGTCTCTCTGCCTCAGCCTTCTACTTCCCAGAATTCTCCTCTCTCCTTGTCCCACCTACTTCCTGCCTGGCTACTGGCCAATCAGTGTTTTATTTATTAACCAATCAGAGCAACACATTTAACATACAGAACATCCCACAGCAATTCAATCTGTGGATTTTCATATTTGTTTTTCCACTCAGACATATTTTTCTTAAAGATGTCCAGGTCATCCTCATTCTAAGCATTTCTGTGCATCCTAGTTTAATTCAGGGGTCTTTGATTCCACCATTAAATGGATTCCTCTATTTTTGTCAAATCTCAAATAATTTTTTTCCTATAGGGAGTGTAGAGGTGGTAAACGTTCTTAGTGTGTGTGTGTGTATATATATATGTATATGTATATGTATATATATGTGTGTGTGTATGTGTGTACATATATTATATATACATATGTACATACATATATATTATATATTTATATACATATATGTAAATTTTACCTGTGTGCTTTAGTCAATAACCTGGCCATTCATAGAATTCAATGTCTAAAATCATTTCCCCTTGAAAGTTTAGAGATATGAATACATTATTTCTAGCCTCTAGGAGTCTTATAAGAAAATTATGGACAATCTGAATTTTATTTCTTGTTACTAGTATCTTTTCTGGAAGATTTTCTATCTTCATTTTTTTTTTCCTTTGGGGTTCTAAAATTTTATTTACATTCTTAAGTTCTTTAGGCATTTTCAACTTGAACACATTGTTTCAGGCTTAGGAAATATTGTATTCTTGCATTCATTATTTTTCCTTTTTGTTTCATATTTCTCTTTTTGGGGAATTTTATTCAAAATTAGTTTTGATCTATAGACTCAATGTCTCTTAAATTAAATTATTTATTTTCTGTGTCTTCTTCCCTTTGTATCTAGTATGTTGTCTGGACCTTCACATTTATCTATTGATTGTTCTCTAGGCCTATTGTGCACTTGTAGATATGAATGCAAACCAATTTCTAACAACTCTTCTGTCTCCCATGCTCCCTTTCTCTTTAACAGCTGCAGTAACGTCTCTAAACTCTCTCTAATATATTAAATCACCTATTTCTTCCAGATAACTTGTCTGTTTGTTAATTGAACTAAGATATTTAATAACTCATGGTGAATTTGTTTGTATTCATGGATAAAAGTAGGCTCATTAATGTTGATAGTCAGGGTAGATTACTTCTATCATGGATTTCTCCAATAAATATCTTGGTATTATATTCTCAAGACTGCTATAACAAAAATATTACAAACTGACTGGCTTAAGAAGCAGATATTTATTCTCTCACAGTTCACGACTCTAGAAATCCAAAATTAAGATAATTGTAAGGTTGGTGCCTATGAGGGCTATGAGGGGGGATCTGTTCTGAGCTTCTGTAGAAGCTGGGCACGTCAGGAATTTCTTGACATGTAGATCTCTGAATTAACTCCTTCGTATACTTGTTTGTCATCTTCTCTATGCCTACCTGTCTTTATCCAAAATTTCATTTTCTAAGGATTCCCATATTATTACATTAAGGTCCACTCTAATTCACTCATTTCACTTGACTACCTGCAGAACTTGTATTTCCAGCTAACATTTCATTTACAGATACTAGCTGGACATTAGCATTGTCTACAGAGTGAAGAATTTACCCAACCTAACCCACAACACCTCTCCCTGGTAGATCAATGATGGGTTAGTTTAATTTATTTTAAGATCAAAATATATTTCAAAGAAATAACTTGAACTTCACTAGAGGTGCCTCTTTCAAAAGCAAAAATCTGTGGTTCTCCCTTCTGGGTGTGAGCCTTTCCCTTACTGGGTTCTACCTGCTGGATGGGAACTTTTTCCCTTACTGGGCTACCCCATTCTTTCTCATGCATACCCATAAGTCTAGTCTAAATCCCCAAATCATCACTGAAGTCCTCTAACAAGAGAGGCGATGGGGGGAAATTAGAATTGATACTTGAATGAAAAATATATCCTGGGTAGATATGGGAAAGTACAGAAGTGGCATACACCGTGATTAAGAGTCAGAGTGGACACTCAAGTCCCGCAGCTTCAGAGTCATGACTGGCATGTTCCTGAAAATGTGGGAGGCAGCTTTTCTCATCTGAAGAGACTGGGGCAAATTAAAGAGCAGAGTGAGGTATTCAGCTGGTGACTGAACTTGGAGAACCACTGACTTTCACAAGTGTTAGCTAAAAAATCTAAAATGTGGTTTCATTAAGATTAAGTTCATTTAAGCCGGGCGTTGGTGGCGCACGCCTTTAATCCCAGCACTCGGGAGGCAGAGCCAGGCGGATCTCTGTGAGTTCGAGGCCAGCCTGGGCTACCAAGTGAGCTCCAGGAAAGGCGCAAAGCTACACAGAGAAACCCTGTCTGGAAAAACCAAAAAAAAAAAAAAAAAAGATTAAGTTCATTTAGCACTGGAGGTGTTTACCAAACAGTAAATGGTTTTATGCGAGAGAGCTCTGCTGCATGGAACACACCTTGAGGACTTGGGAACGCTGGCCTGCCTGACCAGAGATTGCTCTAAGTGGTGATTCCTACTTTCAAGGAACAAAGGAAAATGAGAGAGGATATATGGAGATCCTATCTATCATTAATCAAGAGAAACCCAAGCTGCCCCAGCAGGTAGTCTCCAGTTCCCTGAACTGGCTGATGATGTGTTCCAAGAGAGCAAGCTACCTGGAAAGAAATGCACTGGATCCCAAAGCTGCAGTCGCTCCCCTGTCCCCACAGGAATAGAACTGTTACCCAAGTTGACCTTTTTTGGGGGACAATGTTACCATTTCACTGGAGAAGACAGAGTCACCAAAAAGCCATTTAAGGTTAATGCATAGAGGGATTTTCTGAGTTTGTGCTAAAAAGAATTTAAATTGCTCTTTAAAAAGGCATTTTGGGACATTTCTCAATATTTCCTGTGTAGGTATGATAGGTGCTATTCTTTCATCCCAATGGGCTGCATCCTGTCTGTCCTTATTTGCCACAACTCCACCCAAGTGCAGTGCTGGAGTCTTCCCAGTCTTGTGGTCTGAACAGAGGACTGACACTGTCTAGTGTTAGAAGCCTCTCTTCTAGTGCAGACTGCAAACACCATCCACACCATCCACACCATCAGGCTCTCAGCAGGCGCCAAACCATCTACAACTAATGGCTTGCAAATTCCCACCACTCCTGAGAGGGTCATTGCATTTTAACTGCTGTGTCGCCCTCCATGCCTGTTTGGGGGTGCATGGTGTGGCAGAGGAAGTGGATAGCCTTTAAAATCCACTGGAGGTCATTGTGTTCCATTACGTACACAGCGCTTCAAATGCAGTTTTAACCTTTGATGAAATTTGCAGTGTTGGGATTTTTTATGCTAGAGCAGACACAGGAAATCACAGGTGCAACTAATTTCGGTTTTGACTTACAATCCCTGTGGGCTCCTTGAATATCTATATGAAATTCTCCCCTTAGCTTGAGTGTAAAGTGTCAGAAGTCTATAGCTTGTCTCTGTAATGTACATTAATAGGTAATATTGATTTGAGGGAATTAATTACTAGAAAAACAGCTCTCAAGACTCATCTTGTGTTTAAAAAGATTCTAGAGCCCTCTTGTGGCTGTCATCTACCTGAATATGAAACGAACACAAAGCTTTTAACTGTTTTCCTAATGGTGATGGTTACATTTGACTACGAGCTTTGATTTTTTTTAAAAATCCAGTTGAGCATCACAATGATACACATCATCTCCATATGATGGTAGCAGGTGTCAGATGCCAATTTAAAAAGGATTGGTGGCACTGAAAATATGACTAAATCAGTAAGTGTCTGCAGAACAAGCACCTAAGTTTAAATCCCCAGCTGGATGTAGTGGTACATGTCTGTGATATCAGTGCTGAGGGGAGGGGTGTCAGGGAGAGACAGGCAGATCCTCAGAGCTACTTTGCTGGCTTCTCTAGACAAACTGGTAAGCCAAGGTTCAGTGAGAGACACTGGGAACAAGTGAGTAATATAACCAGTGTTGACCTCTGCCCACGCACACACAGACACACAGGGATTGATGATATTTTTTTCCCTGATCATCACAAAGAGAAATCATCAAAAAGCAGGAACATCTTTAGGATACTGCAAGCCAGGGGCTTGCAGGATGTTATTGTGCTTAAGAGGATGCCCCTCCCTATTTTAATCCATTTATTGATCACACAAATGCACAAGTCACCCCTTCAGCCTCAAACTACATTTATCTTGAAAAATCTTAAAGATTATTTTCTCTGATTTGCACATCGAAGAGAAGAGGGGCAGATGAGTGTTCTCTTCTGAGTTTGCTAAAATCCTAAAGAAACAAATGTTGAAAGCTTTTGCTTCTCTGATGTATCAGTCATGCCTGAAGAAAAATATTTGCAATTTAAGGTCACTGTGCTCCACACTTGAGTTAATGAAAGGAACACCCAAGGCAGAGGAAACAGTACGAACTGAATTTTTGCAGGGAGATTTAAAATGACTATGCATATATTGTTTTAGATTTCCGTCATTGCTTTATTAATTAGACAAAATTACAGCAGTGCTCCAGAGCCCACTGCGGCTGAAAGGCTCCCATTGAGTGGCCATGTGGCACGCTGGGCTTCTGGAAGGAACTCATGCTAATTATCGTGAGTAAGTGGATTTTGGAGAGAACCTGATTAGAGCTCCACATTACTTCCAGCATAATTTGGTTTCTCCTAGATTAGTTTGTGGAATGACACTGGCATTTAGTCACAAATGAATTACTCCCCCTGCCTGTGGGTTCTAGCAGGGACAGATGTCAGATGGTGACTGAAGACTAACAGGAAAGGGGAAAACGAGAGAAACCCCGTGATGTTCTGGGCCTAAAGAAAACATATGAAAGCTAAAGGTTGTGCCTATTCCATCTGCCTACTATGCACAGGTGCAATTAGCATAAACAGCAGTCCTCCCACCTGGAAGAACATGATGGAGGAGACTATGGTGCACAGGTGATGCTGGCCAAGATGAGATGCTGAGCAGACGTTGCTTCCTTCTTTGGAAACTGAAGCACTTTTCATGCTCTGTTCTTTCTCTGTCTTCTTTTAGATGGAACTCTTTCAATATACAAGCACATCTAAGAAGCTCCATTGCATACAACAGGGTTTTATCAGAAGGATTCAGGACCCATTTTGAATAAGCTTCCAATGACCAAATGTTGCATGTTCTTAACATTGATGAGGATGCTGGCTACAGCGTATTTAAAAATGTTTCGATCCTGAGTTTATAATGTTATAAAAAATTTTAAAGTCAACAGTAACAACAAAAAGCCCTGTTTGGAAGAAATAGGAAAACAACCCACTATTTGGGAAACCAAGAAACAAAATGAATCAAACATCCATCTTTACTGTTTACCTACACCTCCAGATATCAAGGAGTTGGTAAGGGAGAGTTCCTCCTTATAGAATTATTACAATGAATCAAAAAGGAAATAACAGAATTGCCATGTCTCATTTGTTACTGTCAATGACTTCATCAACGTTGATGGCTGTTTGCATCCAGAGAAGAGAGATCACCAGGCATTGCACACATCTCCAGCTCTAAGTCCATACACTGTCTTTTTAAGAATGCAAGTCTAACTGCTGGGTGGTGCTGGCCCAGGCCTTTAATCCCAGCACTCCAGGAGACAAAGGCAGGCAGAATTCTGTGAGTTTAAGGCTAACCTGGTCTATATAGTGAGTTCCAGGACAGCAGAGCTACACAGAGAAACCCTGTCTCAGAAAAAAAAAAAAAAAGTAAAACTATTTCAGAATGATTCTACCACAATCTTTTAAAATACCAGGAGGAACATCCACATTTTGGTAGTTCTAGCTCATTTCTATAAATCGTTGTTTTCTCTTAGTTTTTTTTTTTTTTTAAGATTTATTTATTTATTATTATACAGTGTTCTGTCTGCATATACACCTGCAGGTCAGAAGAGGGCACCAGATCTCATTACAGATGGTTGTGAGCCACCATATGGTTGCTGGGAATTGAACTCAGGACCTCTGGAAGAACAGCCAGTGCTCTTAACCTCTGAGCCATCTCTCCAGCCCCTGTCTTCTCTTAGCTTTAAAGAGAAAATGAATTAATATATCCAAAGAATGTATAAGAACACGGTGTTAATATCTAGTTTTCCTTGAATCTTTTGGAGCAAACAGAAGGAAGCGGAGTAGTCACAAATGACCTCAAGTGTCCTTGGCTCAGACTGTGTCTGTAGCGTCTGCCCCATGTCTATTACTCCCCTGTGACCTAGTGGAGAAGCTCTCATGAACAGCAAGATCAGCAAATAGGTTTAAACAAACAGTAAGTCGGTGTAGGAAATGAAGGAGGAAGGGAAAGTTCTATCACCACTACTCCTTGGTTTTTAATCTTAGGAAAGAAAATCCTTTCATTTCTCCAGTCAGCTTAATCTTGTGTACATCTGGAGTAAGAATGTGTCCTTGGCTGTCTTTGACATCCTCTCATGCAGAGGATAAAACGAAATAATGCATGAGCAAAGTGTTTTGAAAACGAAAAATATTATACAAATAAAAAGGCACTCTAGACTTAAGAGTCATTAACATAACTGGTTCAATATTTACAGTTTCCCCGTTTGAACAGCCTACGTGGCTCTGATAGGCTTGGAGAAAGGGCGGACCTTAAATGTAGAATGTGCAAATGCTAATCTCTTACGTGTTACTACCGGGCCTTTTGTGATTCTCTGTTTAGTTGAACGCCTCCCTCAGTCCTTTGTGGGGATCATTTATAATTTAGTTAGTTCAGTAAATAAGATGGAGTAACATGGGCTCTAAAGGATCACACCGCTTTAACTAGGTCGCACCGGAAGCAAGTGGGTCTGGACGGGAGCCCAGATCTTTCTGTGTTGAAACCTGTTTTCTTTTCACTGCATCTCAAGTGAATTTTCCAACATTCATAAAAGGACATGCTCACACTTTGTCCAAATGAGGTGAATCTGACATGTTTTCTTTGAATTTTTTTCTTCCCAAATAAAGGATCTGCAATAGCCAACTTAAGGATCCAGCCAGCACCATAAAATGCTGTTCTGAATCTTTGCAACATTTTGAGGTGGGATGAGGGAGGGAGGGAGGAAGGGGAAGGGAGAGGAGGGAGAGTAGTTACATTAAGTCACAAAGAAAACCGTGACTCTGCAGGAACTTTGCTGCTACCCAAATTCCCTTGCACAGCCATTTCCAAGTGTCCATTACTGTTATATTACTGAAGCTTTGGGTCTTAGATTCCTTGGGAAGATTAAAAACTGACACAATTACAGCCATTCTCTGTAGTCTCCAGGGTCCTGTCCGCCAGTGTAAGTCTGTGAGACCATGGTATGGGGAGCGCTGAACTGGGAAATCACTCCAATAAAGTCTGCAAGGCTGTAGGGGTCTAGAGGACTCCCTGGAGCCACGTGAGCCTGTAAGACAGAAGCCCTTTACCTGTCTGCTCTTTGTCCCCTCTGTCCTTGCTCTGTGCTGCCCAACTGCTGTCTGCTGCTGTCTTCTGCTGTCTAGCCACAAATCCTGCCCCTGAGATCTTTCCAGAGCTTTGAGTTCAACAGAGCCTGGACCACTGAGCTATTGAGTCACAAACCACATCTCCATGGCAGCCTTTGACAAGATGATGGAAGAGCCTGTCAAAACCTACCACACTGTGTAGAATCACTAATGCCATCTGAAAATCTGTGAAACACAGGGGTTGTTGTGATGACTAAATTGGTCCATAGTTGGACACAGTACCCACTCAATAAATGCTAAGCACTATTGCTGCTAGTACTGGTTTTCATTTCACAAGAACTTTGCACATTTCTAATCAGCTTCCCCACTAGTCATTGTCTGGGAATGTCCTCCATGGTGCTTGCTTTGAAGGGAGAGAAGGGGAAGGGATCTGGTGGAGGTGGCTCAGTAATTTTGCTTAGCATGCTACAGTGATCACACAGTCCTGGTAGCAGAATGTAGAAAAATCCTAAAATAGAAGAGTCTTTATGTAAGAACATGGCAAAAATCTAGACAGAGATGATTTCTTTCTTTCTTTTTTTTTAATCCTATGATGTTTTAGGAAAATCTGCATCAAAGCTGTCAAATGCTGATCTAAATATTGGAACACGTGCCTGGCTCTTAAATACCCTGATTCACGTCTTTTCCTTTCCAAATTGGCCAGCGCTAACGAATCACAAAATAGACACCTCATCGTTCCCACCGTGTGTAATTCTCACATTCCCTAAAAGCAGCGCCTGAGAAATTAGCTAAGAAGAGCACTTGGCGGAACACTTTAGGCCTGATAACACAATCGGAGTGTACTATCTGCTGTTCAGCTTTGCCCGGCTGGGATTAGAGCTGCTAGAGAGACTGAATGGAGCCTTATCTCACTCCAGGGCGGCTCCAAGGCTCCAGGTGGATACCAGCATGCATAAACCACAGCTTTGCTGAACGCCTTGAGAAGTCCTCGTGCCCAAATCCCAGGGACGCAGTGCAAAGCAGGGCGCCTCTGGACCGCGTAATCACAGAAGTCTGTGAATAATGCATGAGGGCAGGACCCTCCTCCGCACATCTGAAAGTGTACTGGGAGGATCTGTGCTTGGCAAGATAGCAAAAACAAGCCCCTGGAACATGCATTCCCTGAAATTTATGCTTGCGGCAGCCACTTGGGGTATGGTAAAAGCAAATGTGACAAGCACCAGAAAATCATGGCATTTTAGTGAGTCTGCGGCTCGTAGGTTCACTGTCAATATAAGGAGCTGACGTGACGGGATTTAAAATTCACCGTACTGATAAATGCATCCTCTGACTCAAGGGAAGTAGGGGTTGGTGAATGAAATGACCTCTATGGTCCTGGAGCCTCTCATTTCCTACTTTTGTTTGGTTAGTTTAGCATCCTTGGCTTCCCATAATTAAAGTTAGCAGGCTGCATCTCCAGTGACTGATTCTCTGGGGACCAGCATGGAACACAAAGGGTGGGAGACTCAAGTCCTTGTGATCCAGATGCCAGCATCAATGTTGCAGCAACCCTGGAGAGTGGGACCAGAGCCCACACATGTTGAGTCTCTAATTTGATATCCCAGCTGCTCATTATGTGAAGAATAAATCTTTTTGGAGGAAAAATATTGTCATACCAACATGTCATGAAGCCCCACCTGACTGTCCTGGAATGTCCCTGGAAGGCTTATGTTTCCAATAGGCTATATGTCCAGTAGGGAGTGGGCGGAGCCTAGTCTCAACTCCCATTTAACTTTGGGTGGCCATGTACATTGGAACTCAAGAATGTCAGCCTCATGGAACTATCCCTCTCATCCTAACCTGCCATCAAAAACACTGGTGGTAACTTCATTCAAGTATTTTGACAATGTAACAGGAGCAATACCCTTGACTGGGAAATTCTATTCCTGTAATTCGTTGTGTGCACAGTTATTTATGGCTTGTGCTTTTTATCACACTCTTGTTAATAATACTTGTACTGCTTAGTTATGCAAAGTGGAGAGATTGGTCCCATGTATTATAGACTATGCATAACTCAAATATTACGATTTTATAGAAGAATGTTGTATATCATAAAAGAATAGTAAATAGAATAGACAATTTATCCTATATAAATGAAGTTGAAAAAGGTTAAATGATCTCAGAACTTTTAAAAGTGGTGTTGAGGTGGTTTATGGGAATTAAGTAATTACAGATCATTTTAAATTTCACTTTTCCTCTCTCACATGTTCCATGTCATTTGTATATAATGACTATCTATAGCACTTCTTACTGGGGAAAACAATTTTTTAAAGACATGGTTGACCCATAGGGAAAGTGTGAATGCTGGGTTTCGTTCTCTGGAGGGAAGCTCTTTGGGCCCCCCTTGCATGCCTCACTTAGTAGGTCAACAGAGTGGAGACCCTTCACTATAATAAAAATGCCTTCACCAGGGGTCTGGCTGCTGCTTTGTAAGTCACACTGAGGGGGGAGGTGACAGCAGTGTGGTGGCTGTCATTGGGCCCGATGAATGGCTGCTGTACAAGGCAAGATAACAAAACACTGTGTCTCTATTCTCTCTTGAAGTGCTGGGCATCCTTGGAACCAACCACTATGGCACATGCCATTGTCAGCCTCCTAAAGTTCTTTATTATGATACTTTGCAATCATGCTTTCTAATTCCCACTTGTTTAGAACATCATTCTCATATTCCTTAATTTGTTTTCAAGGTTTGCATAAAGGGCCCATTCATCACTGTGTCAAAGGGCAGACTATGAAGCACTCACTGCTGAACATCCTCCTGGAAGATACAGTACTGTGGGGATCATACTCTACAGAGATCATGAAGAATAGGCATCCCACCATACACATGTGACACTAAAGAGAGGAACATTAATTCTGAGTATATGGAAAATGATTCTAGCATATAGCAGAGTGCAAAGGGCTAAGATCCACTTCTTAGAAGGCATTTGTCAGCTCATGCTGAGAATGGACACATCACCCACGCCCATCCCACAGTTGAGGACCAACAATCTCCTTCTCAGTCTCCTGAGTCCGTCCTTTACCACAGCTGAGGATGTTCTGGAGACACCGAGCTTTGAAGGAACTTGATTACACAAAGAAAACTCAGGTCCAAATCTGTGGAACAAGAGAAATTTCTTATTTCCTATAATTTTTACACAATCAAGGAATCAATGGAATAGTATATATTTATTAATGTTATATGTTTATTCATTCCATAAGCATTGACCAATCTATTTAGTCATGTATTTCAGGTTCAAGGAAAGGAAGGCAAGGCCAGGTTTTCTCAGGTTATAATGACTCCTGTGCAGACTAGCACACATCCATTGGTTTCTACAATTAATGGTAGTGTGTAGAAGGGCTTAAACTTGGCTGGGGAGACAAAGAGCATAATCCTTTTGGTAGCAAATATGTCTCAGTAGAGAAGTTCCCACTTATGTGGTTTTATGGAAGTATAATACCATGGATACTAATCTTGCTGTTAGATTTTATATGAGTTAAGCTAGTGATGGGAGGAACATATTCATTAAATTTTGAGAGTCTAGCATTTTGTAAATTCGTTGCCTTGTGCTCTTTTGAATTGTCAAGTCATAGCCTTATAAAAGTGAATGTTTTTTAATCACCCCCAACAAAGTGATTGAAGTATCTTACACTCCTTATTCCACCACTGTGTCCTGTTAGTGCTGCTTCTATCATAGTAGTAAAAGAGAAATGTTAAACAGAAGGAAAGAGAAAAGAGATATAGCTGGAGAAAGTGAGCAGTATAGATGGGGGCAACAAGATCAGAATTCCCGAGTCTGTCCTGAATCCCTCCTCACCACACCCTCAGGAGTTTTTCTCCGCTAGTCTTTTCCTGTGGCCACAGACTGTTTCGTTCTGTCTCGATCCACTGTAATCCATTTTTGATACTATTGCTAAATGACTTTGACGAAGCCAATGCTTTCACAATTTTAATAGTTAGCAGTGTTATTCGGAGCCTGAAACATTTTGGTTTCAATACTCTGGACAAGCTTCTACTCTCTACTGTCCCTTCTTATCCCATTTATCAATCTACACCATGATCCCCAGGGCCTGGCCAAGCTACTTTAGTGATCTCCAAGGTGCAGAGAATATTCTTAAATATTTTTGTCTACTCCTTAATTCTATAACTTGCCAATTAATATCATTTTCCACCCCAGCACAGCTAAGTCACCAATACTTGAGGGCATTTTTAAAAAAATTTCTCCACATTTTTTAGAAATGTTCCTTGTACACAGCAAACTGTTGATATGCATGTATTAATTAAATCACTGACTATTTGAAGAAGGAACAAATTATACAATAAACTGGTATGTAAGATACAGTGTCTTGAAGCAGTTGAGAAGAAAATCATTAATTTGAATACTAATTAGAATAAATTAAATTGTTACTAATTAACTGTTGTATGAGAAATAGTCAACAATTTGCCTTTTGTCTGTATTAACTGTCTTCTGCATCACCAACTAACAAAATCAAATCTACATCATTTTGTTCACTTTTCACATCTGTGCCTTTAACAATAATGAAAATATTTTTTATGTGAGAAAAAAGAAAGGCATAGTTACTAAAGGCAACAGTGACCTTAGTTACTCAAATACATGCATTTCATGCAGCTGTCCATCTATTTTGTCCAACAATCAATTATTGAACATCTCCTGTGAGCTGGACACTGCCTTCAGCTGCTGTGAGACATAAGGTACAGTGCATATTATTCAGAAAGGCACGTGAACTCTTAGAGATGACCAAGACTTATTTATGCATGAGAGATGACGGTGTAATGCCAAGAAATAATATAGGCAGTGAAGTCAAGGGAAGAGGTATGAGCCCCGACTTGAGCAAAGAGAAGAGCAAACGTTTTCAATGTGAAAGGAGGAAGCGACTCCCTTGTGTCATATTTAGAATTATTTAATAGGAGAACCATTGAAAAGTATGTGTCCTGTTGCCTTGGAACCTCCATAAACCATGCCGAACCATATGCTTATGATCAAGTAAAATAATTACTGAACTGACAACAGCATCCATTTCCTGATTTTTCTGTGCACACATGAATTTGTCATTACTGTCCTGGGGCCAAAGCATGGCAATTCTAAAGATTTCACTTTACGTTTGGCTTTCTTAAGTGAATTCACCCAAGTTTCAGTCAAGTGGAGATCTGTGAAGGGAGGCTGTTGCCAAGACAAATAAAGCTGTGTGTCTTGGGGACTGTTCTGTTTCAAGGAGATTGGCAGATTTGTCCCGTAATTCCAGCATTTCTCTCACTTTATCAAAATCACTGGGTGCCTAAAGTCTCTATGGGAACAACATCTGTAATCCCAGCGATTCCCCAGTGCCTAGCCACAGTGCTTATGTGAGGGAGAGAAGGTTCAAATAATGTTTGGTGGGTTATTTGTGAAAGTCTGGTTAGGAGGAAAATGAATTAGTAATTTATTGCCAGAGAGAGAGAGAGAGAGAGAGAGAGAGAGAGAGAGAGAGAGAGAGAGAGAAAGAGAGAGAGAAAGGATGATGATGTTGTTGATGATGATAGATAGATAGATGATAGATAGATAGATAGATAGATAGATAGATGATAGATAGATAGATAGAACTTAACTTTCTCTCATTATGAACAAGCTCCATCATCTTCCAGTAACCTTGTGATGAGAACTGGACTGTGGCCACATGGGTATTAGAAGGAGGAAAACATTCCTGATCAAAACTCCAGCAGGAGCAGACAAGTGCTGCAGAGCTTTGCTCTATCAGCAGGTAAATAGGGCGCTTCTGTGGCCCAGACATAGGCATCGCTTCACTGAAGCCCCACTAAGCTTTGTATTGGAGGGGGAGCATATCAAAGAAGAGAAAAAATAGTAATAATTAAAAAATTAACTTAATTTTAATTTCATGTTTATCTTCATTAGTTGGATGTCCTTCAATTCTATATGTTACTTTTACAATTTTCCTGATTTGGTATTTTGGCTGTATTATAGGACAGAAAAAGGTAAAGTAAACATGTGATGTCTGACTGTACCACTTCTCAAATTCTGCCAGCTACTGGCATCCAAAGCCACAAGATGGACAACTTGGTACTCATCATTGCCGATGTTCTTCTAGCTCCTTTCCCTGTACTTCTAAAAATCATTTTATTATAACATAATCACATAATATTCCCTCTCCTTTCACCCTTTAAACTCTCCTATGTACCTACCTTGGTCTCTTCCAAATTCATGGTTCCTTTTATTTTGTCATTGGTGTGTGTCTAGTCTGTGTGAATGTGTGTGTGTGTGTGTGTGTGTGTGTGTGTGTGTGTGTGTGTGTGTTTGTGCCTAACTATATAATACAATATGGTCAGTCCTGTTGTGGGATATTATTTTAAGGTGTGTTATTTTTGTTTATATTGCATTTGTTTAACTCTGTGAAGCTGTGTTACTTTGCCTGTCTAAAACACCTGATGGTCCAATAAAGAACTGAACGGCCAATAGCAAGGCAGGGCTGGCAGGCAGAGAGGATAAATAGAAGGAGAAATCTGAGGGAAAGAGGAAGGAGGAGCAAGAGAAAGAGGAGAGCATCAGGGACCAGCTACCCGGCTACACAACCAGCAATGGAGTGAGAAATAATGAAAGGTAAAAAGAAATCAAGAAAGATAAAGGGCCAAAGGCAAAAGCTAGATGGGATAATTTAAAGTTTAAAAAGATGGCTAGCAACAAGCCAAGGTAAGGCCAGATATTTATAATTAAGAATAAACCTCCATGTGTGACTTATTTGGAAACTGGGTGGCAGGGCCCCCCAAAGAGCAAAAACAAACAATAACACAGTACCATGTAATGTTACATATATTTATGTTTTCAGGGCTGATTTAGTATTGGATAATCAATTGACATGTTCCTCCTTAGGGAGATCTGTTGCTTTCAGCATTCCTTTAATCTTTCATCTAGAGCTTTGGATGAGAGCTAGTGAACACTCCCCATTCCAAGTTAATCTGTCTATCAGTGTCTTCCTCCTTCAGGCCATGTTTAGACATCCTGTTGGTGAGACTTCATGAATGTAACTTTTCTAACATTTCTAGAGTAGACATGTTCTCACAACAAACTTTCTATTCCTCTGGTTCTTGTAATCTTTCTGCCCCTTCTTCCCCAGTGGTCCCTGACCCGTGGGTGCAGGAACTGCATTGTAGATTTAGGTCTTGGTGTCAGATTTAAGATTATTTACAAGTTGACTCCTTTGGCTAGTAAACCTCAGAGATACCTGAGACTTATATAAACATCACCAGGCAAAATTAAATGCAATGTGAAGTTAAATAGTTGAGTTTGAATCCAAGATCATTTTAAATTTACTTTAAGATCATGTAGTCACTTGATATCTGGTGAAACAAAGTTACCAGACATTCTATGCTTGGTATTCCCAAGTAAGATTAAAGCACTTGATTTTGCAGATTAACTTGGGTCTTGATAAGACTAACCTTGGGATTCTTACCTCCATACACCCTCAACTCTGTCATTTTTAAAATCTGGATGTATGAAATTTGAGACATATAACAGAACTTAGATCTTACTGTCACCGGATTTCGCTGTTGTTGAAATACTTCTGTATGTCTTCTACTTGATATAATTAACAGGAAAGCTAATAATATTCCACTTGTGGTCTAATTTGGCTCAGTTGAACACCTTTCTAATTTAAATTCTACTGCCCTGGTGTGTTTGACAAACATAATCCCCAGAGTTACACCTTTATCATTACTGTATTCATAACATTTATTATGAAATTGTTTGTGGAATAAAGATCGGTCTCTGCTGTGGAAGTGAAATGTGAAGCAGTCCCCCATTACATACTAAGCGGGCCATCTAACACTCAGCAGTACTCATCTATGTCCACTGCGGGCTACGTGGGATCAGCAATGGCTCCTCCTGAGCCTGGAAGCCATGTTAAATACCTCCTGATTCCTTGCTGACCTTTTAGGACACATTCTTCCAATGTTATATTATTTTTCCATTATGTGAAAAGACGGCAGTGTTATGGAAAATGGTGATGGGCAATGCAAGGGTTTGGGCTGCAGTACCCATGACAATTTTAAGAAATTCTCCCTCTGGAATTAAAAGGACAAGTTAAGACTCAGAATTCATGCTACATTCTCTGAAGTTTCTTTAGCACATTCCAAAACCATTTGGTTTAGCTACTGGTGAGGTTCTGCACTGAAAATAGCAGAATATAAGAAAAGATATAGTTTAAAAGATAATTCTTCATCAAATATTTCTAAAAATCAGAATAAAAACAACTCATCTTCAAACTATTTTTCATTGTTGTAACTGAGTATGTAAAGATTTTCCATCTCATTCACCTTGGCCAAGTAGAACAGGCACAGGGTTGCATTGTTCTTCCAGGAGAAGTGTTTCTTGTCATGATGTGATGACAGAGGAAGAGTTCTCTTGAAGTGAGGCAGACCTGGTTAAATCCAAGTTCTGTAACTTGATAACAAGTATAATCTATCTCTTGTCTTCTCAAATTCTTAGTTTGTTAAATACTAAACAAAAACAAGAAGAATTAGTGTACACTCACCTCTGCACACCTTGAGTGTTAGTCTATGAAAAAAAAAGCATCCAGGCACTTAAGTAAGTTTATTTTAATAAAAATAAATTGTCATTACAAATGCAAGACAAAACTAAGAAAATTTTGTCCCCAATCTTGAAAAATAGATTGCATAAGTGGTCTAGGAGAGCAAGTAAGATTTTCTGTTAGTTGAACATCAGCCTCCCATACTTTGTCCTTTCCTTACATACTTACCAAGCATGTCTGGGCTCTCTTCCTTGGGAATTGCTAGTTTCCTATTTTCCATTGGTTTGGCTTGCTATGGGGTGTCTTTCCATGATCTTCTTTGGCACTGAGCTCTTGCACACATAAAGTGTAACTTAGATTTTGTCTTCTCTCTTCACCATTTCACAAGCAATGGTAGAATTCCCCCGAACAAAGGCATTTTTCCTTTGAGTTTGTAACAGAGCATCTTACCATATCTTAGAGTTTGCCCTGATGTGATGGCCTCCATCTGCAGCAAAAAGTGGAGAAGAATACTGTGATAACACAGGAGAGGCAGAGTGATTTCCCAACCTCTCCTATTTTTTCCAGTTTTCAAAGGTATAGCTTTTATTTGAAATAAGTTATACTTTGCCATTTATCTCTAAATAAACAACATTTTACATTTGCCAATCTCTGAAATCTCCTTGATTTCAGAGATTGGCAAAATATACATAATGCAGTGGCCACTAAGTCGTTACTCAACAGATTATTTACTACCTACATATCTACCATCTATTTCCATCTATCTATCATCCATTTATATATCATCTATCTGTAATTTATTTATCACCTATTTATCTACCATATATCTGTCACATCTAGTTTTCTGTCATGCAACTAGATATCATCTACCAATCACCTATTTATAACATCTATGCATCCATTATGCATCTGTCATCTGTGTTGTATCTATCACATCTATCTATGTATCTATGTATCTATTTATTTATCTATCATCTAATTTGTCATCTATCATCATCTATATATCACCTATCATATGTGTGCATGTATCAGGTCAAAATGTCTGCTTACTTTATTGTCAAGCTTCTTCAAAGAGCACATTCTAAGATAGATTAAGTTCATGTGACTGTCTTCTTTGTCTGGGTGCCAAGCTTGGGGCCACACTGCATAATAGTCCTTCCCCTCGGGGCATGGCAGATCACTTTCTGACCACATGGCAGCATACAAGGCATTTTTACAGGGGTTCCTGGGTTCTTCCAAGAGAATTATGAGAGCTACACTTGTGTCTCCAGGAAAACTCTGAGTTAATATGATTGGCCTTGTATTTCTAGTGCAAGCCTCTAGAAATGAGGCAAGGCCTTGGCTGGGACTGACTTGGGATCAAACTGTGGAAAGGCAATGGGAAATGTAGGGTTTCAGAAACAGAAAAGAGCTCTGAGGACTCATGTGTTCTGTTCTTCTGCGATGTCTTTTCTGACAATTGGACATCCAGCCTCTTCTTAAGCACTTCAAGTGACAGGGTTTGATGGGCAGTTCACCTTTTCCCTCCTTAATTTATAACCTGAGTAGCGATGCTATGAGAAAAGATGAAGGAGAATTGGGTTTGGGTCTTGCCGTTTTGGGTCCTGTGACCTTTCTGTGTTTCCTTCTCTAGCAGTGCCATGTACAATACAAAAGTTTAATGTAAAGCTCAAATAAAACAGTTAATGGGTAAACCTTTTCTACTTCAGATGGGTGATGTATTTTTTAAACCTTCTATGCTTACACTAACTGTGACATATTAAAGCCATCAGTACTTTATTAGTGACTAACTGCTGAGTGAATGAATGAGTGAATGAATGATTCATTGCTCCCATCCACCCCATCTACATTCAATGGGGTAGAAAAGTCTCCATAAACTTAGCATTGACACTTGATCCCCAAATTCAGGATAGGAATATGAGCACACACACTTTGTCAGTGCAAATTCAGGCTAATGGTCTCCTTTGAGCATTTAGCAGTAGTGCCCGTCCACTTGGCATTGCTACAGACACCAGAGATTCAGAATGACAGTGTATTGCCAACCACTGACCTTCTCTTTTAATCTCTTCCAGGAATTTCTACTACATCACTATGTTGCGGGACCCAGTGTCACGTTACCTGAGTGAATGGAAACATGTTCAGAGAGGGGCCACATGGAAAACCTCTCTCCACATGTGTGATGGAAGGAGCCCCACCCCGGATGAGCTGCCTACTTGCTACCCAGGGGATGACTGGTCTGGGGTCAGCTTGCGGGAGTTCATGGATTGTAGCTACAACTTGGCCAACAACCGGCAGGTGCGCATGCTGGCTGACCTCAGCCTGGTGGGCTGCTACAACTTGACTTTCATGAATGAGAGTGAGCGCAATACCATCCTGTTGCAGAGTGCTAAGAACAACCTGAAGAACATGGCCTTCTTCGG
Organism: Peromyscus leucopus; assembly: GCF_004664715.2. Classification (NCBI taxonomy): domain Eukaryota; kingdom Metazoa; phylum Chordata; class Mammalia; order Rodentia; family Cricetidae; genus Peromyscus; species Peromyscus leucopus. The sequence continues at coordinate 4,707,717 of NC_051070.1, read as the reverse complement.
GCTCACGGAATTCCAGAGGAAGACACAGTTTCTCTTTGAGAGGACATTCAACCTGAAGTTCATCTCCCCTTTCACACAGTTCAACATCACACGGGCTTCCAATGTGGACATCAACGAGGGAGCCCGTCAGCACATCGAGGAGTTGAACTTCCTGGACATGCAGCTTTATGAATATGCAAAAGATCTCTTCCAGCAGCGGTACCACCACACCAAACAGCTAGAGCACCAGAGGGACCGCCAAAAGAGGCGTGAGGAGCGGAGGCTGCAGCGAGAACACAGAGCACATCGATGGCCCAAAGAGGATGGGGCCACAGAGGGGACGGTCACGGAGGACTACAACAGCCAGGTGGTTAGATGGTGACCCTCTGCCTGCTCCTTTTTCGTGACGGGGAGATGAGCAGGCACCTTGTCCTTCTGTTGGATTACACTGAAGAAGGAAGCTGGGTCAGGCTGAGGATCTCTGGCTGTGTGTGACTTAATTCAAATGTCTGCTTCAATCCAACTGGAAATTTTCCATCTTGTTTTCTTTTCTCCTTTTCTAGACATTTTCTGATCACTGATACAAGTGGGATGGAAATGTATTGAACAGACCACTTTAGGGGGGTCAGATGAGAGGCCTCAGAAAGGAGACAGTATATAGTATCTTTGCCACTCACAGTGGGTCGATTAGGGAACCTGAGGCCCACAGAAGTATCCGGGAAAACCAAAACCATGGCTTGTATGCTCTGCTGAATTCATCACAGTGCACCCAATAGACCACTGGTCTGTTCAGAGAAAGAGAGAAAGACCCTTCTGCCCTTAGATGACCCTTCTCACTCTGTGTTGAATTTGGGAACTGTTCAAATGAGGTTTAAATCATGAATAACATGGTTTGTCTCTGCAGATGGTTTTAAACAAGATTACCATAATACCGACCATAACTAGACTCTTAGCCTACAAACTGACATCAGAAACCTAAGCCACAGGTCCACTCGGTCTTTTAGGGGATAGGGAGTGAACACAAGGTAGGGTTGGTTGTGACCCTGAGAAATGAATACTAATGAGACATTTTGGGGAACACACTTATTTAGTAATGACTAAGGAGATTGCACTTTATCAGTGTTAATCCTCCAAGTAAAGAATAAATTTTTATAAATTAGGAGAATGAAAGCAAAGAAAGCAGAAAAAAACCTCCACTTCTAAGCTAGCTTTAGAACCTTAGTTGTTACATTAAAAGAATGTCAGACTCTTGCCTTTGTGGGGCAGACACCTTTTCAGCCAGGTTTGAAATTCTGCTAACACAGAAGAAAAGATGTTTTCAAAAATCTTTAGTTAAAGAACAGGAGCTGAACCAATGAGGACACACAATACATCCCAGGTCAATATATGAGTGGGGCCAGGAGCTGCAGCATGGCATCCATGAGACAGTTATATCAGTTCAGAAGGAAGCTGCATCTGACATTTACAGGGTGCTTAAACCTCTGTCTTCCCACACAATCATTGCTTGTTCTATGGCTACAACCAGAGAACCAAGAAACAGTATACAAAACTGGGCCAAAAATGTGCTGCATTGCCCTAGGTTTCTTGCTTTTACCCTTCCCAAGCCACAACAACAGACACTTCTGGAAAGGGATAGGAAGGAGGGAGTAGAAAGCCTTTGCCTCACATTCAGTGAAGGAGCAGAGTGAGTAGAAAGTGTTACATGTTTGTAAGATCAGTCCTTTCAAGCAGCTAAAGGCCAAAGGCTGGAGACCCAGAAATCAGCCTGGAACACCTATTTCACTGATGCCCCATGTGTTTGATGTTTAAGCCAGCTCTACACAAGGCACTGCTCAGCCTTCGGAATGTTCTCTCTGGGGTTGAAAGGCCATCATCTCCCAGTGTCTATGGGGGGACAGATGCAAGTGAGCCTAGCATCTTTTGTAGATTCCAATGGAGAAGTAGCTTTGATGTTTCTCTTATTGTGCTTGGCGTCTAGTATACTGAATGAAATGATATCATTGGATGGCCTTCTTGTGTCATGCATGTTCTAAGAGACGCCCCATGCTATACCTTCAATATATCTAGTATAACAAGGTGGATATTGCTAGTCCTCATTATATAGTTGAGAAGATGAAGCCCACACATGGGATGAGGCTTCCTTGAAGATTGTAAGGTAGACCTAGCTGGCCACAAAGCACAAGATATTCATGTAGCACTTCCCATGTAGGGTAAATATGCCTGCCAATCATAGAAGAAGCCAGATGTTCTTACGCTGAAGTATTTGCTCCTGGTCCACACAGGTGGCATAAAGTGACGAGACTACACTTGCAGTAATCCTGAGTTCTTCTCCCCTAGGGTGAGTTGCCCCCTCATCCTTTTCTCACTAGTGTGCTGAGAGATGGAAGACTTCTTTAGCAACCATAATTTTTGAGTTACACACAAAAGTAAATTTAAAGTGGACAATTAACTATGGCTTTTTCATTGGTAGAGATGAAGCCTCTCAAAATATCCATGTATATCTTTATGATGATTTGCTCCAGAGGAGGTAGGGGAAAGGGGGAAGGGCAGAGGGATGAGAAGAACACATTCAGTCATTGAGATCTAATGTTCTGCCAAAAATGGAAACCTGTAAACTGTGCCTCTGCCATCAACTGTGATACACACATACATACATGCAACACACACATGCACACACACATGCACACACACACACACACACACACACACACACACACACGCCTCAGTGTTTTTTCAAATAGAAAATCAAAACAGACTAGAAAGCATCAGATTAATTCTTTTAAACTCACTTTACATTTTTGGCAAGGAATCCTGGAGGCAGCCTCTGCTACCACCACATTATTCCTCTGGAATCTTAGAGTTTATATCAAAAGGCTTCCTGCCACCTCAAGGCTGAGTGTAGGATGCGTGGCCCTCCCTCCACTTGGAAACAGACAACAGAATGATGCGAGAAGGAGAAACCATCTCTGTGTTGGCCCCAGGCCAGTGCTAAGTGAATTGGAAAGACTACCATGGGCTCCCTCACTCATGAGTTCCATTCGGAAGCATCACAGTTGTTATATCCCCGGGGTCCTGCTTGATAGAAATGGAGAGGTGGGATATAGTGCATTTTCTGAAAATTGACTGCACAGCTCCATTCTGGGTGATGCTGCAGGAATAGATGCCAGTGGCAGGCACAGGAAGCTAAGGATGCATGGGAACTCATCAGCCTTAAGGTCTCAAACCACATCGACTCCAACTACATAGACAGGAAAAACAATCCCTAGATAACTCCACTTCTTGTGCACTCCTCCAATCCCCAGGCAGGTGTTTTCTCCCTTCTCTTGCCAGTTGCAGCAGAAGACAGTGGACTGGTGTGTGTGTGTGTGTGTGTGTGTGTGTGTGTGTGTGTGTGTGTGTGTGTGTTGTGTGTCACACACATTTTGTTCATATTTTGATATGGACTAAGACAGACACTTTTTTTTGTCTCCTTCCAGCTTCCTCGAAGCCTGCTCTTGATACTAGGGAAAACAATTAATAACTTCACCAATCAACGTTGACAACACTTAAGAAAAATTATGTTACTAAAAAATATAAAGATGTGTTTCTTTATCAAAAACCTAATCAACAATTTGAACTAAAGATCTTCATTTGATCAGACCATTAACATAATAGTCTTAAAAGTCTGGATGGAGAGGGGGCTAATCCTCTCTTATTGCTTCTTCATTTTAAGACATAGCATCTACCTCCTGACCCAAGGTGTCTGCTCTAACCACAGCCACCTAATTTTCACTCGAGACAGTGGAGTGGAAGCACAAGCAATTGCAGGTACTGCTCGCAGTCACGTGCCATTGGCTGGAATCTAGACATTAGTCACATCCAGTTGCAGAGAAGACAAGAAAATGTCTTTTTACTCAGTGCTGGGTGTCTTGATAAGTGGGGAGAGCTCCATTGTTAAAGGAATGGTGGGAAATTAATACTGATAGAAAACTACCCGTCCCCCCCCCCAAAAAAAAGGAAATGGAAAAATGCCAAGTCCTATTCAGTATCATTTATTTTCTCATCAGTTTTTACAAATGATGAGATTAAAATTCTCTCTGTCAGCATTTAATGCTTTTCACAACATGTAGTATCCCACTTGGCCTACCTTACATTCTTATGCACTGACTGGCATTTCCCATTCTTTTACATTTGATCATTTGGAATGATTCAGAGATGTTGGAAGACACCACACACACACACACACACACACACACACACACACACACACACACCACAGTTCTCATTCATTTGCAAGGAAGTTGCTCAGAGCCCACGGCCTTTCAGCCCCGGAGCTTTTCCTACCACTATATTCTGTTTGGCATCAGTGTTGGGACTGGGAATTGCAAGAGTGGGAAATCTAAATCTTTATTGATTTCTGTCTTCCTTCAACTTGTTGTGGAGCTGCAATGACCTAGAAAATGCCATGGACAGGTCCAGTAGACTCTCAATTCTTCCCCCAGTGAAGGGGCCTCTTACTTGAACGGAATGCTCAGGTAGAGAGTGGTACAAGGGAGTCAGAGAAAAGCACAGGAATTCAGGGGAGACACTCAAATACCTCTAGCTGGATGTCGACCCTATTCCACCCTCAAACTATCCAACTCAGAGACTGAGGGGATAAGCTTACAACTCCAATGGGACACACAACATTCAAGAAATTCAGAATCAGTAGCTGCCTGTTAGGAAAGCTTAAGGGGTGATCAATAGGACCTCTGCTCATAAAAGGCCTCCCTCTCTCTACTTTTTCCCCAGGTCACTGGTATTTTATCAGCAGCATATCGTTACAGATATTTCATATTTTATTTGCTATTCTTTTGCCCATTGCTGAAGGATGAAATGCTTTAAGCTGTAATAAATAAACAACTTCACCCAGTCTATCTGATTCCTTCCCAGACGTGTCATGTGGCTGAGAAGAGGGTCAAAATGGGGTCACACGAGACACAGAGGACTACAGACAGTAGGGCAGCTCTAGGAAAAAGTAGAGCCCAGAAGGACAGACCACCAGAGACAGACCATTAAAACATGTGCCAGTCAGTCGTGGAATACTGTTGGTGAAGACATAGCTTTTGTCCTTAGGATAAAAGGTAGCCTGGAAACATGTGACTTAATTCTTCTAGCCACTTAGAAAAGCACAGGATAGGGCACACCCACAAGCAGAATTAGAGCCTCAGGTAGATGTGGGGTCTGAAGGTTGACTAGGGAGGAAGAGTTGGACTAAACAGAGCTGTTTTTGACACAGGCAAGAACACACAGTTGTGATCACAGCTGTGGTTTTTAGGTTTTCCTTTTCCATCACTGTCATTGTGTGTCTACTGGTCACCAGAACTTTATCTGAAAGCCTCCAGGCTGGGTGGTGGGCTGGCTTAGGTGACCAATGCTGCCCGGTTCATGACTTCTGGGGATCATGCAGCTGTTCTTTCTCTCCAAACTTCTGACTTCCCTTATTTAACCTGTTCTATCTCTAATGGATACTAGCCAGTGTCAGCTCCGTTCTCACCATATTCACCAGGACACATCTGAGTGAATTCTCTGAAACTCAATGAGCCCTCCTAGACAATTAGGGGAATTATGAGTTTTGTCACCTCTGGGATACAATAGCCGTGGACCCATCCTCGCCGTCTGTTGTCGGAATTGACCTCTCTGCAGTAGTGCTGAGAATCCTGATGCTGGCCTGTTGTGAACTCTAGAATGCTTGCAAGCCTCTGCACTTCTCGGCAAGGACTGGGGGTAGCCTGATGGAACACTGGAATGCTGAATTTGCAGACACTGACATGAAGGTGTTTCTGAAGTCTGTCTTCTTCAATATCCACAGGACAGACTGCAACTGTCTACCTTCAGCAAACTGAGGGTGACTCTATGAGATCTATGTTCTGCCTCACTGTGGGAAAGGCCAGAGATCAGGACTAAAAGTCCTCAGCTCTTGCTGGGAAAACAATGTCCTGACAAGCAGTTTTGTGTGACTTAGCCATGATCCCACACCTTCCATCTCCTTGTCATGCTTTGTTTGAATCATATGACCAAGAGTTTTCTTCGAGAAGTACTTTCTGGGTTTTGCTTGCATTTTGTTCTTCTTCTTTTTTTAATGTATCAAATGTTAGAAAAATCTAAATCTTTATCTGGTGCCCCATTCTAGATGTAAGATAGTTATTCAATAGATGCAAATTATTTCTTCTAGGAGGTGTTTCTTCTTTTGTTTCTGTGCAGTATGTATGAACTTGGTTATTAGGAGACTATATTGTGACATTACCAACCTTTATTGCTATTTAAAAAATGGTAGTTTGTAGAACCAAAATTCCCATTGATGTGAAGCACAAAATTTAATGAGTAAGTTAACATATTAAACTGTTGTGATGTCAAGAATAATTATTTGTCTGGTGTTTTTGTCAGACTTTGATACAAAATGAAAAAAAATATTTGAATACTTCAAGGGATTTATGGAAATCAAATCCACAGGATCAGTTTAGTCAAACTCAAGAAAACTCATGCTATGGACACAAATGTGGTTATTGAATTTGAAATCATAAAAGCCACAAAAGACAAGGAATGTGAGGACTGGAACCATTTAGACTCTGTGGGGTCAGGGAACTTTTCACAGGCTCTCAAACACATCAACTTCTAAAACTGTGCTTCTCTGCATCTCTCACTCTCCACCTGCCTTTAGTACCTTAAAATTGAATTGGCCACAAAAATGTGGGATACCTCCTAGTGAGGGGGGATAGGAGGTGAAGATTAGAGAAACAACTGGGGAGAGGGAATCAAGGATGGTGGAAAAGGACCTGAGGAGCCCATCAAAGGGAAAGGGAAGGAAAGGAAAGGAGGAAGCCAGAGCAGAGGAAAAATAAAACATAGAGGCTAAGGAGGGTCTCTTCACTCATTCAATCTGTGACATGGCTGAGACTCAAAATAACTAGTTCCTATAATGTGACAAGGACTGAAATTCCAGGGTAGCAAAATTTCCCTCATTTACAAACCCCTCAAATAACACAACTGACATTGTCTTTTTCTGTCATGGAAGTAAAACTGTAGATTCTTGCCTTCCTTATGGGTGAGAAATGTCCTTTGACCAAATCCCCTCTAGTAGGAATCATGCAGAAGGGAAACTTGGCTTTCTAACAGCTGAAAGAGCTACAAAATCTGTCCCAGAAAACAGTGGAAATTAAACACACATAATCTCATGCCCTCTGGACACAGAATCATACACTGACTAGCACACATACACAGACACAGAGATGTACACAAAGACTCATGCATACTCATAGGTCTCTCTCCCCACCCCACCTTACCCCCACCCTCCCACCCTCTCTCTGTCTCTCTTTTTCACACACACACACACACACACACACACACACACACACACACACACACTGGGCTTTTGCAAACTTTCAAGGAAAACCTAATCTAAGAGAAAAACCTAGACTCTAAGGTTTATGTCCTTTATTTATCTCAGAAATACATTAGTTTCCCACCATATACTATACCTTTATCCTAGCAGTTGTGACTGGAGATTCCAAGTAGATGATAATTACATATACCTTATTCTTACTGTAGACCTCAGTGACAAACTTTCACCTTGAATTTTTCATTGCTGTTGACTATACTTTTTGAGATAGGATCTTGTTATATATCCTAGCCTAGTATTAAACTCTAGGCAATCTTCCTACCTTGGCTGGTATTGAATTCTAGGCAATCTTCCTGCCTTGACCTCTTGAGTACTAGGATTTACAGGAGTACATGACAACACCCAGCTCATTTTTTCACTTAAATGAAGCATTATACATCTTTTTTTGACATTTCAAAATTGTCAGGACCACTACTTGATCTCTGTGTCCATTGTTAGGTAAAATAAGAGTTATTTGAGCTCAGCACCAAGATACAAATATAGTGGGTCTGATAACTGAGATGCCTAATATAATGTCAACCTGACTGAGCAAGAATGCCAAGAGCCAAGAGGCACATCTCTGGACGTATGCGTGAGATGCTTCTGCAGAGGATTAACTAAGAAAAGAGCCGTCCGAAATGTGAGCATCAGCATCTCATGGGCTTAGATCCCAGGCTGTACAAAAAGTGGGAAAGGAGAGAGGCAGCTGAGTACCTGCTGAACACGCGTTCTCGTCAACTTGGTCCACCCAGATGTGCTCAAGCCTCTTTGCACAGGTAAGAGCCACACCAGAGCCCATGCCTTTCCTGCCGGGATGAACCGTGCCTTCAAGTCATCGGCCGAAATAAATCCTTCCTCCTTTAAGTTCCTATTTTTGTCAGAGCAATGAGAACTGTAACTACCACAGCTAAGTGACTAATGGGAAGATAGTGTTCATGGCATGGATACACTTACATGATGGTTCATATCCCAGGAAAGGCGAAACAGGATCAAGACCTCACCACACTGCTGGAAAGGGCATACAATTCAATTCTAATGAAGTGTTTATTTCTGGAATTTTCTATTCAATATTTATCATTAAGTATGTGGTTTGACAATTTCATGCATGTATGTAATGCATTCTGGATATTCTCATACCCCACAACCTGTAGCTGGAAGTTTTCCTGTGGCCTGCGTGGCCTGCGGTCAGGACAAATCTTTCACACTCACATCCCCTAAGTAAACACACAGAGGATTATATAAAGTAAAACTGCTTGGCCATTAGCTCAGTCTTACCACTGACTAGCTCTTACACTTAAACTCAGCCCATTTCTGTGAATCTATATGTCATCACGTTTTTCCATGACTTTACCTGTGTGCCATTACATGCTGCTCCCTGGACAGAACACTGGCATCTCTTGACTCAGCTTTCCTCTTCCCAGAATTCTCCTTGTCTTCTTATCCTGCCTATACTTCCTGTCTGGCTACTGGCCAATCAGCTTTTTATTAAACCAGTGTACAAAAGCATTATCCCTCAGCAACACCCCATTATCTCCTCCATATCAAGCCTCTCTCCCTTCCTGATAAGTCCCCTTTCCACATCTGTGACTTTTCATTTATATGACCCACTGAATTTAGTAAGAGCCATGTGTATAATCAGGGGCTTAGTACTTCCGGTTGGTACTTCCCTGTGGACCTGCTAGTGAACCTACCACCAAAGACAATGGCTGCCCCTCTTCCAGAGTCACCCAGTAGCCAGAAGTTCAGCGTCACAATGCCCTTACTGGTGCACACCTGATTGCTGAGGCCCAGTATAGGCCACCACAGTTCCTGTGAGAACATGACTTCAACAGCTGTGTCATGACCCCAAAAATAGCATTTCCTAGCCCTTTCCCCTATCTTCTAGATCTTAGCTACTTTTCCATCCCTTTTATAGAGTTAGCGAAGGTGAAATAAATACATTGTTTAGGACTGAACACTCAATCACTTCCCAGAAACTTGAGAAGCCATGTGTTTCTACAGTCACTGCTGTTGATTACAAAGAGGCGCTTCTCTGATAAAGACTGAAAACGGCATTCATCTATGGGTATAAACACAATTATTGAGAAGGCAGTTTGATGCTGTCTCAATTTAGCTGAACAATAGCAGTAAGTTTCCTCTGGGGCCCACTTCTCAGGAGTAATTTTTTGACTGGATTTACAGTAGTGGGATTGTAGCCAGGCATGTTTGCACATGCCTTTAATCCCAGGGCTAGAGAGTCAGAAGCAGGGGGATCTCTGTGAGTTCATGGTCAACCTAGTATACAAAGCAAGTTTCGGCATAACCAGAGCTATACAAAGAAACCCTGTTTGAAAAACAAACAAACAACAACAACAACAAAGTAGTATGCATGGATTACCTTTTGTGGAATGGGCCACAAATGCAATCAGAGAGAGGCAGGCCACCCTGTGACAGTTGTGCCATTATTATACCATTGGGAATTCTTGCCTGCTAAATTGGCATGGCAGTTTGTAGGGTTTATAGCTGGGTAAGGACAATGATACCTTTTCTCTTCCAGTAGCCTGCATAAAACTTTGTACACTATGGAGGATGGGCAGCACAGAAGTTTCCAGCTCAACTCCAGCATGGTTTCTTTCTGTATTACAACAAAGATGCATTGTGTACTGGAGTGTAAAGGTTTAAACAGGGATGGAGGGATATAAGGAACAAAAGTGAGTGAATAGGAAAGGTTAGCCAAAATGAAGAGTACACAAAAAAACTCAATGGAAATCTAATACATTGTAAGTCTATTTAAAAAAAAAAAAGTAATTGAAAAAAAAACAGAAAACAAAACCAAAAGTGGACAGAAAATATCCAGCATGGCTGGATACTCCTGTCCCTAGAAGCCAGGATCATTAAACAAAATATCAATACCAGAGAACAATGCCCCCTTGTGGAGTTTTGTTCAGAGACGCTCCAGCAGCCTCCAAGGGGCGGGGATGCTCTTTCTATTCCTCATGGTTACCCACTAGTACTAGACTGTTTACCACTCTAAAGGCATGGAGACCTGGGAGAAAGGAGCCTAAAAATGAGGTGGACTAAAGTCTCACACGAACTACATTTATTTAGAGCATCAGACAATTTATACCCTAAGGGGTAAGAAAGGTCACCTGTGTAAAGTTCTTATGAGTTCAAGCTGCATATAATCATGCAAAAGCATGTTTTTCAACAGAGGCATATAAGCAAATAACAAAAGCCAGCTGTAATGAATAATCTGAAGGAAACTCACCCCTCCCTGCTTCCCCAGGAGGGTCACAAAAGCACATTCCTAGAATACTTCCATGTTTTTTAAGAAACTGAGGTCACAAGACTCTTGTTTTCTCGGAATTTTCTCACAAGCACTCAGAATTCCCTTCACACAACTCCATTCTTGGACTGTGTTCTGACACTAGACTATATGATTATGTTACAAAGACACTATTTAATATGTGTGAGTAGCATTAACCATGGGTAACCAAAAACCATGGAATATAAAATAGTGATGATGGGGCTTATTATAGTGCCAAAAATAAAATTGAAAAAAATGTTGAATTTATTGAAAATCTTTCAGTATAATTATATAGAATATAAATTTGTGAATTGAAAAAAAATAATCCAATATAATTTATTTTATAAATAATGTTAATTTTATGGATATGTTAGATAATTTGGAAAATACAAGATATGTAGAACCCATAGACTATAGAGTCTAAGATTGTTTTTATCTACTTCCTTAAAGATTTTTAAGCAGTAGCAATTAAAGCAAAATTTTAAATAATATGTGTCTTAGAAAATTGGCATCATATAATTCATGCAGTGGAAATGCAAATGTTAAAATCTTAACCATGCTATGAAACATAATTTTAATAGATGCAAATACTTTTGTAAATGTAACCAACTGTCTTATTAAATAAGAAACAAGGAACCAATGCAAAGAAGAAAGCCAAGAGGTCAGAGCTAAGAGCTAAAAACCTTACCCTTCCTCTCGCGTAGTCCTACCTCTGCGAAAGAGCTACTTCCTGTGTTTTTGTCTTTATAAAGACTTTCTGGTCTGCCTTCTCATTGGTTGTAAACCACCCAACCACATGACCGCCTTGTCACTGCCTGTCTGTACAGACCTCCAGGTCTTCTATGGTTGGTATTGAGATTAAAGGCGTGTGTCTCCAATGCTGGCTGTATCCTTGAACCCACAGAGATCTACCTAGCTCTGCCTACCAAGTGCTGGGATTAAAGGTGTGCACCACCACCACCCAGCTTTCCTATGGCTTGCTAATAGCTCTGACCTCCGGCAATTTTATTTATTAACATAGAAATGACATTTTAGTACAAATAAAATATCACCATATACTTTTACCATTCTTTTCTTTTAGTAATTTTAATTCTAATTTTCCATGAATATAAGTGTCAGTAAAGTGAACATGTCTATACTTAGAGAGCATCTCTATGTTTTGTTGTTGTTACTAAGTGGTCCATACTGGCCTAGAACTCACTGTACAGCACAAGATGGCCTTAAACTTCCTATAATCCTCCTGCCTCAGTCTCGAAAGCATTGCAATTGCAGGCAGCCATCACTATGTTGAGCATATCCATATTATCGCCTTCTGTAGAGAAGACAGTGGGCTGCTTTGACAGCATGTTAAAAAAAAAAAAAAAAAAAAAAAAAAAAAAAAAAACCTGTAAAAAAAGCATTCAATATTGTCAAAATAAAAAGATTTATGAGAGAAAAAAAAAGATCTACCCTTAAAGCGAAGAAAATAGTATGGGTCACTCTAGAGCCTTCCAGCTGTCCCAGGACTGATGGAATCATCCATCATTCCCAAGACTGCTATTTGCTGGTGGTTCTGGTTGAATCTCTATCCAAGCTCTGTCCTCAGCCAGAAACACTTCCCCACACTATCATCACCCTTGGAAGAGTGAGACCACACTGAAAATGCTTCCATAATAGCAAAATCCAGGTCTTTTTATCAGAAACACTTCCAGAAGATTGCTTTAGCTTTAAAAATGTTTGAAGGAACCAACTGATAACTCTGGTAAAAGCATCCTGGTTCCCCCTGCCTCCTCACTGTGCCTTCTGCCTCCTGGGGTCCCCAGCAGGTATTTTCCACATGCTCTCCTTCATCCCGACTCTGCTCTGCAGTACACTAGCTTGGCCTCCATAGCCTCTACCTGGATTTTCTCTTTGTTCTAGAGCTTAGACATGGACCTTGCTGTCTTTTGGACTCAGCTGTGTTTTGAGAAGTTATTTTCACATATTTTATCCTACACTTCTACTTTTTTATGGCTCAAAGAGGTTAACCCAGTGGGTCAAGTTACCAGAAAAGTGTCTGCTCTTACATTTTAAGCTCTCCTATTGTTGTCTGGATTTTTGTCCATTTCTAGATTCTAGATTTTTCCTAGTTAACTCTCAATTGTTTCTCAAAGTTGCTTCACCTTTTTCATAAAACTTCCTTTTCATATTCATTCCTTTTAATGACATTTCCTTTTACTATTCATATACGTACTAACTTTTTATTCTCTCATTTCAAATCTAAATTTTTCACTTTAAAAACATTTTATTATAAATGTATAGTGCTTGTACAAAGTGGTGAGTTTTGCAATGCTACTGATCTCGAGTATGCTTTGTACCCTAATACACCACTCCACCTTTTCCTTTCCACCCTTCGCTCCCACTAGTCCTCTGAAAGCACTCAGGTCATACATATGAGTGTGTGTGTGTGTGTGTGTGTGTGTGTGAGAGAGAGAGAGAGAGAGAGAGAGAGAGAGAGAGAGAGAGAGAGAGAGAGAGAGAGAGAGAGAGAATAATCTAGGTTCCTCATATTGGAGAAAATGTATGTTATTTGTCATTCTGGATCTGAGATACTTTGGGTAATATCAGGCTTAACAATTCCATCCATGTCTCCTACAAATGACATTATTTCTTTCTGTTTTACATATATGTAAAACTTTATTTTCTTTAGCTATTCATCTATTGATAAATACCTAGACTAAATCCATAGCTTGGATGATGTTAATAGTTCTGCAGTCTACTTGGATGAAGCAGGTATCTCTGCAGCATGCTGACCTAGACTCCTCAGGTATATTCTCGAGTCTGGAATAGTGAGAATCATCTGCTGGCTCTAATTTCATTTTCCTGACCAATATTCATACTGAAGTCTATAGTAGAAACACTGGATTAATCTTACATTTATAAATGGATTTCTCAGCTTAATGTTCCTCAATTTCATAGTTTTTATATTTCATTTGAAATATCCATTTCAAATATTTCTTAATGACTAACCTTGTGCATTTGTTTGCATTTTATTTTCATATTCATTTTCTATCAAAGTGTATCCTGGTGTGTGCGGTTGTTAGCCATCCTTTTTCTTTATTTTGAAACTTACTTGGTCTGATTTTTTTATGTTTAACTAATACACTAGGATCAAATATCACTACTTGTATAACTTCTCATTTTTGGACTATACTGAGGTCCTTTTGGAGCATTGAATGTGATACATTCTTTTAACGTCTTCAATCATGCCTGAAAAGTGTATCTATTGTCATATCACCTTATTAAGTTTTACACAGAGTCACCTAAAATATACAAAGTTACACAACCCATAACAGTATACTATACATCTCTATATCAAATCATTTTAATTCTATTAAGAATGAATCACAGCACACATTTATGCATGTATACAAGTGTACCAAATCAGAGACAAAGATTTCTCAACTATAATGGAGGATCTACTAGTTCATGACTATTTTTAGCTTATGTACTTTAATCAACTATTGGTGTTTATCATGTCCACAGCATTTATAAATTAAATGACTCCTCAATATAAAATTACCTTTCGCATCATTTAACACCATTTTGTCATGAATTTTTCTCTTACTTTTTTATTGCTATTGCTTTCATTTTGCAGTGTTGGGAGTCAAGGAAGGGCCTTGCATACACTGAGCCAATTTTCTATCACTGAACTATGCTGTGGGATGGTCTGTATGTCAAATTGCTCTGATTGGCCAATAAATAAAACACTAATTGGCCAGTGGCCAGGCAGGAAGTAGGTAGGACAAGGAGAGAGGAGAATTCTGGGAAGCAGAAGGCTGAGGCAGAGAGACACTGCCAGCTGCCGCCATGACAAGCAGCATGTGAAGACGCCGGTAAGCCACCAGCCACGTGGCAAGGTATAGATTTATGGAAATGGATTAATTTAAGCTATAAGAACAGTTAGCAAGAAGCCTGCCACGGCCATACAGTTTGTATGCAATATAAGTCTCTGTGTTTACTTGGTTGGGTCTGAGTGGCTGTGGGACTGGCGGGTGACAAAGATTTGTCCTGACTGTGGGCAAGGCAGGAAAACTCTAGCTACAGAACTATAATCACTTTTAGGTTTATTTTAAACATTTCTCTTTTTTTTTGTTTATTTGTTTTTGTTTTTTGAGACAGGGTTTCTCTGTGTAGCTTTGTGCCTTTCCTGGAACTCGCTAGTAAATAATGAATATATAGTTTAATTTTTTCACATAATATGAATCTTTGTCTTTTAGTTTGAAACTTACTACAATTATCAATGTATTTATAGATGATTATGATTTCTAAATGACTGGATTTCTGTGTTTTTCTTTGTGCTTATGCTTCTTTTCTGTTTTATTTTCTATTGAGACAGGCAATGTTTTCTTTGGAATCAATGTTACCAATGCAACGTATCAGCTTGATTTTCATGTGATTTGAAGATGTGTGGATATATATGCTTTTCTTTTCCTACTTCTAATTGTGTATCTGTAACAGCACCTATAAGTTCCAAATAATCCATGACTTTAAAGTCATACCATTACTATAGTTGCAATATATAATAATTATTATATTATGCTCCTTAACACCAGATCTGTATCAAACAGAGGTAGGATGGTAAATAATCAGCAACTGAAGTCTGCTATCCTAAGCTGGAAACACTGCATTACTCAAAGCCAAAGTTCTCATGGTTCTGAGAAATGCATGCATGTATCTGATCATTTAAATTATTCAAACAGTTGTTGCATGTGAAACAAGAAGACGTGAAGATGAAGAGGAAATTAAGGCCTCACAAATTAGTGTTTGAAAGCCATGGAGACAGCTTGCTTTCAGGATGTCAGCAGTTCCTGTGAATAATGTTTGCTCAGTGGTGGAAAAATAATAAAGAAATGAAAATTTTATCAGAACTACAGAAATGCAACTGTTTCGAAGGTTAATTTATGACCAGCCAAACTCATCGTAGTATACACAAAGAAAATGAAGAAGAAATCTCTGATAATAGATACCATGATTTTTTTCTTAATTGATAAATATAATTTTAAACTATTTCTGAGTAAGATCACTGGTAATTTTAATATCAAGGTGACAATGAACATAGAATTAGAACAGAAAATTATTTCCTGGGCAGGAAAGAAAGTCCCTTCAGAAACCCACAGTGTTTCCTTTATCTAGGGCACTGCCAGGTGATAATGCCCTCCCCTGCTTGTCTCTCCCTACAGGTGTTAAATGACAAGAAGTCATTAAATCCTTGCAAATCAGGGCATCACTCCCAGGAAGCCTGCCAGTTAAGTTTTAAGCAGAAGCATATGTATAACTGTTCTTCTGAGAAGCTGCTACTAATGGTTGCTTTCATATGTACAGCTGTGTGTCACATCCTACGATCCCTTGCTACCCTTGCAGCTCCCCACCTGAAGACAGAAGCAGAACACAAGTGTCATCTCAGTCTTTGCTGATGTCTTCATTTACTTCACCGCCTAAGAGACACAGCTATTCTTAAGTGAGATCTGAGCAATTTAGAAAAGACGTGTTGTGATGCATTCACTGTTGTGCCATAATGCCGCATACCTTGGCATCATTACTAATTTTCTTAAAGCCCATTGGATGGAGAGGAGAGCAGTGAGATGCTGTCCTCTGGATGGGACATGACTGCTGCATGTGTGAACTCCCAGCAGCTGTGGTTCCTCCACAAAACCTGTACAAAATCAAGCCAGTCAAAAATCTCAACATGGAGGATGGAGGAGATCATGGGGCCAGACTCCTCACTGAGGAGCTGTTGGCAGTTGAAGGCTGCTGTAAAAAGGAGACTCACTCTTCTTTGGCAGTGTGGTCACTGGTAGGTTTCCCATACCCCAGTGGATGACCCACACTCATATGCACTAATTGAACTCATGAATCAGCAGAGCATGGGTAGAAATTCCATAATATCTTTACCCTCTTCTAAGTTACAATTTAAATCTTTTCCTTACCTCCCTCTTTTGTTTATTTTTGAGAGTTGCCCCTTCCTTTTTCCAAAACATTCATTGGGCATTGTCAGTATTAAATTCAAAACTAAAAGAATAAAGTCAGTCTGAACAAAACTACTTTAAATATTTTCAGTAATCCCTTCATCATTTAGAAGCTGGACCCTGGCAAAGACTTGTAGATGTAACCAACCGTCTTATTAAATAAGAAACACAGAACCAATGTAAAAGAGAAAGGCAAGAGGTCAGAGCTCAGAGCTAAAATCTCACCCTTCCTCCTGCTGTGGTCCCAGCTTCTTGAAAGAGAGCTATTTCCCTGTGTGTAAGTCGTTTCATAGTCATTCTGCCTTCTCATTGGTTGTAAACCCAAACACGTGACTGCCTCGTCACTGTCTGTATGTACAGCCCCCCAGGTCTTAAAGGCATATGTCTCCAATGCTGGCTGTATCCCTGAACACACAGAGATCTATGGGATTAAAGGCATGTGCCACCACCACCACACTCTGTCTATGGCTCTAATAGCTCTGACCCCCGGGCAACTTTATTAACATACAATCAAAATCACATTTCAGTACAATTAGAATACCACCACATTTCCCCTTTTCTATTTTAATAAAAAGAAAAAAAAGCAAAAGGTTATAACTAACAAAAGAAAAACTATATACAAAAGTACAATAACTATATACAATATATACAAATAATAAATGCCTAAACAGGTATTTGACAAATCAGAGAAAATAATTCCATTATCTATCCTATTTTGGTAAGTACAAGATATATCTAATGCACTTTCTATCCTAATTAATTTTCAACTATAACTAACTAATCTTCAACCATAACTAACTAAACTTCAACTCCCTCAGAGACCCAAGAAGGAAATAATATTAGCTAACAAAAATAAAAACAGGAAGTGCATGTAATCAACTTCCAAAAAATTTGTGAGTTGACAGAAACAGTCAGCTGCCTGGACAGTCACCTGAGGTTTCCACAGTGTTGGGGCATCATCTTCAGCCTATAGGCTTAGTGTATCTGACAGACTCATTTGTGAAGTAGGATGTACACAAGGTCAACAGTTCAACCTCACATTGGGTGAGAGCAGTCCATGTACCAGAAACACCTCAATTCCACTAGTGTCCTGTCATGATTCAGGATTTTAAATTCTGGAAATTGTTGACAGTTTTTTTAATTCAGCTGTTCATTCTTCTTGGCTGTGTATATATGGCTTCATCTCAGCATCCCCTTCTTCTCCACATCCCTCTATTAAATGCCAGTCAACTATCGAGAGGTGTGAGCTTTCAGCTGCTGTTCCATTGCACAACAGAAGCCATCGGCCATCTGCCTGTTAAGCTGCCTTAGAAGAAAAGGACAATGTACCTTTTCCGGATTGCGAAGGCCACTTCAGGGATGGGGCCATATTGTCCTGGCCTCAGAAGATGCCCTTTGATAAAGCCATAACCACACTTGTTTTGGCAAGAATCAGTAGTCCCTTGTTTCATGTTCTGTCTGTCCATTTTGTCCTGTTGATTTGAGGATACTTTGTTGTCCAGTGGCTAACTTTTGCCACAATGAAAGTTGACTCCATATGCAGTTTCTTCAATGCCCATATTTTCTCTGAAGTAGATTGGCACTGCCAGGAGCCGACATGTCTCAAAAAAGAAAAATTTTCTAAGTTTTTAAAACATTTTAAATGCCATATTCTGTAGATCTCTGAAGGGTTTAAAGATGACCTGTCTAAAACATCCCTGCTCAATTTTTAAAACGTATCTATTATGACTACAAGTTCTATTGTAATGTCTAACTACTAACTTTCATTTCTTTATATCTTAATAGTTGGTAATAATAACATTCAAGGATCAGAAAATTGCATTACATTGTTAAATGAATGGTATGAATACAATAAGAAATATACATATAGCATTTTCTAACAATATCAGTTTCAAATTTGTATACAATATAAAACAATCCAATCCAATGTAAAGTATTTAAAACTAGTAATTGTCTTTTTCTTTTCTTTCTTTCTTTCTTTCTTTTTTTAAACAAGAACCTTAATTCTAATCTCCTTTGCTTAGCCTTTTTCCTAACCCTTGACAACAACTTGTAACCAACCCCACTAAACATTGAAAATTATCCCAGACCCAAAACCCATTGAAAAGACCAAAAACCACCTGCCCCACACCACCTCTTTGGGAATGTGGGCGTCGTATTCTTAAAATTGCTTCCTGCTGGGTATGGGTGAAGGTATCTTAATCCTCAAAAGAAAAATGTTAGGTTAATTGTCAAATTCTAGGAAAGGTAACTATATCCTTCATTATCCAGTCTGTGTATAATGCCAAAGTTCAGGGTTTATCTCAAGTCCTTTTTCAAGTAGTCTTTGAGACTGGATCATCTCAGCTAGTCATCTCAAAATTGCTCTGAGCACCTTGTAGTTCAAAGCTGATCTGTGGATGGTGTTTGTCAGCTTAATGATATTATTATTGTCCACGTGGAATTGTTGTTGTGGAGCCCCATCTTCTTTCTGGAGACTTCAGTTGATGTTAGGCCTGGCCATGATTTCCTGCAGAAAACTGATAAGAGACTCAAACACAAAGACATATATATGCAGCTAATTGAAGCCTTTTTTCTAGAATTAGTTAGTACTCTATATGACCAGTCATATCTTAACAAAGTTTAAAATGTATATATATCTATATATATTAATCTTGTAAATTTTGATATAAAATTCATACTTTAAGAAAAGTTTAAAGAATCAGAATAGAATCAATGAGTTGAGATTAGTAATAGAATAGTCCCTTAATTAATTTGGCTTTTGTCCTGTCCCATAGCAGAAGATGGCTCTTTTATTCTGGCATGATACAGGGAGTTTGCATTTTCCTTTTAACAATATGCTTGAGTTTAAAGAAGGAGAGAGCCATTCTCCAACTCCAAAGTCAGCTTTAAATTTTAATTGAACTGGGACTATTAGAAGACCAATAGTGTTAAATCTTTAGAGAAAAGCAGAAACAAAAATTTGGAAGACATAAAATTTTTTTGATAATATATACCCATACGCCGTTTCACTCTGTTTCTTGGGATAGATGATTTGTCCCTTTTCTTCAGTTGTCTCATTTGTCCAGTGCTCTTCAGATTCCTTAATCTTCATTCTCCTAAAAGACAAAAACAAAAACCTTTCCCCAAGACTAATTTTGGGGATGTTCCTTTTTGGCAAATTATTATCTGATTAAATGAAAAGGCATGTGTTACTGGTACAAGTTAGTTTAAATTGGATGTTCATGATGGTTGATGAACTATCACCTCCTCTAATTAAGAGGTATCTCTTGTTCAAATCGAACCTTTATCAATTTTGATGGTACCCACAGCTTATCTTCTCCTGTAGAAACAAAAGCAAAACCTCGTCCCCAATGTAATACATACCCTGGTTTCCATTCTGAGGTCAGCACATCCTTAAAGTATATAGGCTGTTTTAATTCTGTAGTTTTTTCTATTATCCAATGTCTCTCTGCAGCTGTTGTTCCTTTCTCATTGGCATTCAGAAAATTCAAAGTTAGAAGAGCATTATGCAGTCTATTTCTGGGAGTTTTTGTTACCCCTTTCTGTTTATTTAGCATATCCTTTAGTGTTCTGTTTGATCTTTCTATAACTGCTTGACCGGTAGGATTATGTGGTATGCCTGTAATATGCTTTATATTGTAATAAGCAAAAAACTGTTTCATTTTAACAGAGACATATGATGGAGCATTGTCAGTTTTGATTTGTGCAGGTATACCCATGATGGCCATAACTTCTAGCAAATGAGTGATTACAGAGTCAGCTTTTTCAGAACTCAAAGCAGTTGCCCATTGAAATCCTGAAAAAGTATTAATGGTGTGGTGTACATATTTCAATTTTCCAAATTCTGCAAAGTGAAACACGTCCACCTGCCAGATTTCATTTCTCTGAGTACCCTTTGGGTTACATCCTGCTGGTAATGGCGTTTGATTGTAGAAGGAACAAGTAGGACATTTCTTTACTATTTCTTTGGCTTGTTGCCAGGTTATGGAAAAATCCTTTTTTAAGCCTTTACTATTGACATGATGTTTTTTATGAAATTCTGAGGCCTCCAGCACATTTCCTATCAATAATTTATCAATCTCATCATTGCCTTGTGCTAGAGGGCCTGGCAGACCAGTATGGGATTGAATGTGAGTTATATATAAAGGATGATTCCTTTTCCTTATTGTATCTTGTAATTGAATAAATAGTGAAGTTAATTCTAAAGCATCAGGGATAAATTCTGCAGTCTCAATATGTATATAAGGATAAGCATACTGAGAGTCAGTTACTATGTTGAGAGGTTCTGAAAAATCCATTAATACCAACAAAATAGCATACAATTCTGATTTTTGAACTGAATTATACGGACTTTGAACCACTTTACTTAAATTTTCTGATTTCTAACCTGCCTTTCCTTCTTTGTTGGCATCTGTATAAAATGTATGAACTCCAGATATGGGTTTTTGCCATACAATTCGAGGCAAGATCCAATCAGCTCTCTTTATAAGATCAATTCTATCGTTTTTGGGATATTTGCTGTTAATTTCTCCCAAAATATTACTGCAAGCTCTTTGCCAAGGTTCACTTTCTGTCCATAATTTTTCAATGTCCTCCTTAGTTAATGGTATGACAATTTCTGCTGGGTCTATGCCTGCTAATTGACAAAGTCTCAATTTTCCTTTGCAAATCAAGTCAGAGATTTTTTTCCACATAAGTTTTTAATTTTTTATTTGGTTTATTTGGTAAAAATATCCATTCCAAAATAATATCTTCCCTCTGCATTAATATTCTAGTAGGAGAACACCTAGAAGGTAAAATAACCAAAATGCAATCCAGCTTGGATCAATAGGATCCATGTGCCCTTCATGCACTTTCTGTTCTACCAAGGCCAATTCTTTCTCAGCTTCAGGTGATAATTCTCTTGGACTATTTAAGTCCTTGTCACCTTCTAAGGTTTTGAACAAATTAGTCAGTTCATCATTTTTTACCCCAACAATAGTTCGTAGATGAGAAATATCTCCAAATAATCTTTGAAAGTCATTAAGAGTCTGTAATCTATCTCTCCGAATTTGCACCTTTTGGGGTCTAATTTTTTGTAGCTCTATTTTATATCCTAAATAATTAATAGAATCTCCTCTTTGTATCTTTTCAGGAGCAATTTGTAATCCCCAGCAAGGCAAAATTTTCTTTACTTCTTCAAACATTCTTTCTAAAGTATCTGCATTTGAGTCAGCTAGTAAAATATCATCCATATAATGATAAATTATAGATTTAGGAAATTTTTTGCATATCACTTCCAATGGCTGTTGTACAAAATATTGGCACAAAGTTGGGCTATTCAACATTCCCTATGGGAGGACCCTCCATTGAAATCTTTTAACGGGTTGAGAATTATTATAAGTAGGCACTGTAAAAGCAAATCTTTCTCTGTCTTTTTCTTGTAAGGGTATTGAAAAGAAACAGTCTTTTAAATAAATAACTATGAGAGGCCATCCTCTTGGTAACAGAGTAGGCAAAGGCATCCCAGATTGTAGAGAGCCCATTGGCTGAATTACTTTGTTAATTGCTCTAAGGTCTGTTAACATTCTCTATTTACCAGATTTCTTTTTAATAACAAATACAGGAGAATTCCAAGGGCTGGTTGATTCTTCAATATGCTGAGCATTTAACTGTTCTTCTACCAGCTCTTCTAAAGCCTGGAGTTTCTCTGTTGTTAAAGGCCATTGCTGGACCCATACAGGCTTGTCTGTTAACCATTTTAAAGGTAGAGCTGTTGGTGTCTTTGGAAGATCATCAGTTGTTGTGCCCTGTTCTTGTATAATATGGATGGCTGATGACCACTCATTAGAACAATATCTTCTAATATTTCTCTCAGTAACATGTGCTAGTTTATGATTTGTTTCTGAGATTGGAGGGATGTTAATCTGAGTATTCCATTGTTGCAACAAGTCTCGACCCCACAGGTTCATAGTTATGTTAGCCACATATGGTTTTAATTTTCCTCTCTGTCCTTCTGTACCTATACATTCGAGCCATCTTGCACTCTGTTTCGCCTGAGATAATGTCCCAATTCCTAACAGTTGAACGTTTACCTCCTGAAGAGGCCAAGTTGGATGCCAAAATTCTGGTGCAATTATGGTAACGTCTGCACCTGTGTCTACCAGAAAAGAAAACAAAACACCATTTATTTTTATTGTTAATTTTGGTCTTCGTTCATTAATAGAAGTTTGCCAAAAAATTTTCTTTATGTTTTCTCCTGAATTTTCTATTCTCTCTGTTTCATCATCCTGACCAGCATGATTTATTCCAATAGGCATTTGGTTATTTAATCGCTCTCCAGAGCAGGCATTTCCTCTATGGCTGCAGGAAAGGTTTGAACTGGATTTGCAATGGGGGCCTACGCGAGGCCCCTCTGGGAGTTTTCCGAAGACTGAGGCAAAGGATTACCCTGTCTGTCCTTTGTTGATCTACATTTGTTGGTCCAGTGTTTTCCCTTACCACACCTTCTGCATACTCCAGAAGGAAGGGGCATTCTGTTGCCACTGTTCCTTGAAGAAACATTGTTTCTAGGAATGACCTGTTTACAGTCCCTTTTCAAATGTCCTTGCTTTCCACATCCAAAACATCTAACATTCCTCAAACCTTTTGAAATTGCTTCTCCTACCCACATATCATCATGCTCATCAACCTCAACATTAACTGTGTCTCTAATCCAATCTTCCAAAGGTGCAGATCTTGTCCTTAATGGCCTGATTATTCTTTTGCATGCTGCATTCGCATTCTCAAAGGCCAAAGATTCAATTATTGCCTTACCAGCTTCTGAATCCGAGACCATTCTCTTTACTGCTGAAGCCAATCTTTCTAAAAAATCTGTGAAAGATTCTTTTGGGCCTTGCATAACCTTTGTAAATAACTCAGATTTTTTTCCTGGTTCCTCAACTCTGTCCCATGCATTCAACACTGCCGTTCAACATAAAATTAGGGTTTGGACATCATATAAACATTGTGTTTGTACTGAAGCATATTGGCCTTCTCCAATAAGCTGATCCTGGCAAACTTGTATTTCTTTATCCCTCCATTGTTTTTCTATGTTTTTAGCCTCCTCCTTAAACCACGTTAGAAATTGAAGTCTCTGGCTAGGTTCCAGAACAGCTTGTGCAAGGTCCTGCCAGTCCTGTGGTACAATCCTATTATATGTTGACCAAGAGTTTAACATTTGCTTTACATATGGGGAATGCATGCCATAAGATACTATTGCTTCCTTAAACCTTTTTAAATCCAACATTTCAATTGGAGCCCAAATATTTTGTGTAGCTATTTAATCAGGCATCTGCTGTATGGTTACAGGATAAATTAAGGGTGATTGTGTGAAAACAGGCTTTCTTTCTGTAACCTTATGATCCAGACTTGAAACAACTTCACTGTTAATTTCTTCTGTCTGAATTTTTACAGGTTTAACAAGTGTTTCTAAAGCTGTTATCCTGGCACTTAAATTGACTATCTTTTTAAATATTAAAATGAGGATTAGCATAGTGATAAACTGCATAATTCCACCAATACTAATCTTCTCATATAGTTGTTCCATTGTCAGACTGCCTAAAATTTCGAACAAAACCCAATTTTCTTCCAATGTACACATAAAACCCATTTTTTTTAATGTGGAAAAAAGTTCTCTTTTAAATAGTTTCCTTTAAAATATCTGATATGTTATGACTTACCAAATCTGCGTAGAACAGTAGAAATCCGAGGGGATTTTCAAAACAGCCACCTAGTGTCCGAGGTGTGAATCCAGGGAGAGAGAGAGAGAGAGAGACAGAGAGACAGAGAGACAGAGACAGAGAGAGAACACACAAGAAAGCGTAGCCGGCTAAAGCTTAAATCCAGCCACGTGTTCCCTCCTTAGCCGAGTCAAGGCTTGGCTCTGGCTTCCTTAAGCTCCAACCACGTGCATTGGCTTTACAGGCAGGGCCCTGTTCGGCAGGGCAGGTCTGAGTTGTTTGTAGCACCGGCTTTAAGCAAGCAGGCTTTAAGCAAGCAGCTCACAGTTAGTCCAGCCTGAGGCCAAGCAGACCTAGGCCTGGGCTAGGAAGCCGCTGCTCGGACTAGGGAGCCAACTGCCCGGCCTGCCACCCTTGCAGGAAAGTGGACCTGCCGCCAAGCCAAGTGGTTTTTAATGGATTCTTGTCACGTTGGGCGCCAGATGTAGATGTATCCAACCATCTTATTAAATAAGAAACACAGAACCAATGTAAAAGAGAAAGGCAAGAGGTCAGAGCTCAGAGCTAATATCTCACCCTTCCTCCTGCTGTGGTCCCAGCTTCTTGAAAGAGAGCTATTTCCCTGTGTGTAAGTCATTTCATAGTCATTCTGCCTTCTCATTGGTTGTAAACCCAAACACATGACTGCCTCGTCACTGTCTGTATGTACAGCCCTCCAGGTCTTAAAGGCATATGTCTCCAATGCTGGCTATATCCCTGAACACACAGAGATCTATGGGATTAAAGGCGTGCGCCACCACCGCCACACTCTGTCTATGGCTCTAATAGCTCTGACCCCCGAGCAACTTTACTAACATACAGTCAAAATCACATTTCAGTACAATTAGAATACCACCACAAAGACTACTGCCACTTCCCCTAGAACAACCTCATTCAAGCTCTCAGCTGCATGAGCCTGGAGACAATTTAGTCTTCATCTATGTGTGCTCCCTACTAGACCCTTTCGGCCTCTTCCCTTCTCCTTGTACCATGACCAAAGGCTGTCCTCTCCAAGTTACTTCACAACAGCTCCTCATCCTGACATCCAGCACATGCCTAAGTCTGGATGCTAGAGGACCTAAGATCAAAGGCCTCCTTGCCATCTTTGATTCTATAGCATAGGTTGAAGATCCTAAAAATGAAGGATAACTTCTGCTTGTTCATTCCTTGCTGTGGGATGTTCTGTATGTTGTGAATGTGTTGCTCTGATTGGTTGATAAATAAAACACGGATTGGCCAGTAGCCAGGCAGGGATAAACAGACTAGGAGAATTCTGGGAAGAGGAAGGCTGAGTTAGGAGATACCAGCCCACTGTCCAGGGAGCAGCATGTAATGGCACACAGGTAAAGCCATGGAAAACATGGTGACATATAGATTAACAGAAATGGACTGAGTTTAATTTCAGGAGCTAGTCAGTAGTTTGCCTGAGCTAATGGCCAAGTAGTTTTAATTAATGTAAGCCTCTGGGTGTTTACTTGGGTCTGAATGGCTGTGGACTGGGTGAGACACAGGAAAACGTTTAGCTACAAATGGCACCCAATGGCTCGAGTTTCCACCTAAAAACCTGAGAATACTTAATAAGCAATTCTAAATGGAACCAAAACCAGATTCCTGCTTCATGTCACATGTGGGCAGCGAGATGCCACAACATGCAAGCTTGAGCTACTCTATGGCGGGTTTGCTGCATGCTGGCTGGAGCTACAGCATGGCACATTCCCACTGAGTACACAGAGGTTTCTGCAAGCCACACAACATGGTGTGTGGTGGATATAGCTTTTGCTACTAAAAGAAAAAAAAAAGGTTTCTGGGCTACACGCTACTTTGATGGAGGCATAGATCCATTGCTTCTGAGAGTTGGTGGTACACATGGCTCCCAGAGCCAGAGATGGCAGTAAACATACCACTGCCGTGTTGGGAAGCTGAAACGGGTGGAGTCAGCAGCCAAAGCTTCTGCTTCAGTACCAGCCACTGCAGTTTAAAACAATAGTTACACAATAAGGCAGATTCAGATGGAACAAGACTTTAAATGGTTTGTAATGTGTGTGAAAATGTATATAGGCTTGGAAGAAAGAGGAAAAGGAACATAGACAGTTATATAAAGAAATAGAAAGTTTTAAAAAATAAAGTCTTTAAAGAAAAAGTAACAGTAATATAAAAAATAAGCCACATAAAAATGGAAATCACACAGAGAATCTGGATTATGCTGTCTTCAGGATTTTTTTTTTTTTTTTTTTTTTTTGGTTTTTCAAGACAGGGTTTCTCTGTGTAGCTTCGTGCCTTTCCTGGGACTCACTTGGTAGTCCAGGCTGGCCTCGAACTCACAGAGATTCGCCTGCCTCTGCCTCCCGAGTGCTGGGATTAAAGGCGTGCGCCACCACCGCCCGGCCATCTTCAGGATTTTTAACTGCAGAGAGACATTTGATTGTAAAAGCTACCAAGTTAAATCAATATGTGTATTTTAAATTTATCTCAATTTCAAAATTTATGTCTAGGGATACGTTGCTTTGGAAAAGAGATTCTGCTTTTGTTCCACAGAAGATGAGACCTGTGGATTGCTTACAGGCACATATAATTTTACCAAGGAAGACCCCCTGAAAAGCCCAGATGATTCAACATACAAACAGTTTCAAAGCAACTGGCTCAAAAAATACAACATCACAGACTATTCCAGTCAGGACTTAACCATAATTCTTAATTTTCTCAGCATCCCCGTAAGAAGACAGCATTCTTTATCAGCAAGAAGTAGCCTAGAAAACTACACCCACATTCCCCAAAAATATATTATGGATGATTTTCTTTGTTTAAATTGTTGGCTGCAAATTGTTATTGGTCAAAGTCAATCTCTTTCTAAAAGCAGAAAGGGGGATATGGTATACAAATGTAGACTATAGCTATGATAGAATAAAAGGGTAGACTAATGAATCTACTTTTAAAGAGCAACAACTTGTTTAAAATGTCTTACATTGCTATGGATTTTAGTTTATAGGTATAAATTTAGAGTTGATTTTGTTATGATATATATATATATATATTTCTGCTCTCATTTAAGGAATTATTTTTATGTAACTCATTTAAATTGTAAAGGATAATTAAGAAATACAGATTAATAATTACTCTTCTATGATACTCAAAATTATACTCATGTTAAGTTTTGTAGATACACAGATATAATTTAGTTAGGTAGGTAATCTTCAAACACTTCAAAGACCTACAGAATATGGCATTTAAAATGTTTTAAAAAACTTAGACTTTCTGGACAGTGAGACACAACTTCTTCTGGCAGCACCAATTTACTTCAAAGAGAAAGATGGGCATCGAAGACACTCTATATAGAGTTTATCTTCTTCTTGGCAAAAATAGCCATTTGGGCAAGAAACTGTTTTTGCCTGGACTTCTTGACAAAATGTTGTATGGACTGGACATGCAGGACCCATAGGAAGGTGACCATTGAACTTTGCAAGGCAAAATGGTCCTTCAGGTTCCTGCTTCACAGAAGAAACTGCCAGACATCCCACGGGACACAGAGAGAAGTGACTGAGAGACTCTAGGCCTGTAGGCTGAAGAAAGATGCCCCAACATGGCAGAAGAACTTTGGGTAACTGTCCTGATAGCCAGCTGTCTCTGTCATTCTAGATGTTTGGAAGTTGCTTACAATGCATTTCCTGTTTACTTGGATAATATTGTATCCTTCTGAGGTCTTTGAGGTAGTTGATGACTAGATAGTTATAATTTTTCTTGATTATGATAAAAGATAAATTAGATATAAAACTTTAGACTCACAAATATAGGATAGATAGAATATTTTCTTTAATTTTGCCAAATACAAATACACTAGATATTATAACTGGAATTCTTGCTTGATTACTGCTTTGTTATATGTAATTTTACTATGTTAAAGTTAAACCTTTCCTTTTTGATTAGACAGAAATGGGGAGGTGCTGTGGGATATTCTGTATGTTGTGCATGTGTTGCTCTGATTGGTTGATAAATAAAATGCTGATTGGTCAGTAGCCAGGCAGGAAATATAGGTGGGATAAGCAGACAAGGAGAATTCTGGGAAGTGGAAGGCTGAGTTAGGAGACACTAGGCCACTGTCCAGGGAGCAGCATGTAATGGCACACAGGTAAAGCCATGGAACATGTGGCAACATATAGATCAACAGAAATGGACTGAGTTAATTGTAAATGCTAGTCAGTAGTTATCCTGAGCTAATGGCCAAGCAGTTTTAATTAATATAAACCTCTGTGTGTTTACTTGGGTCTGAGTGGCTGTAGACTGGGTGAGATGCAGGAAAACTTAGCTGCAATCAATCATTAATATCACTGAGCCTGATGCATACTGGAGGGTCTATTCATCTATTATCTATCTATCTATCTATCTATCTATCTATCTACATATGTATATCTATATTCATCTATTTCTGTATCTATTGAGATGATAGATAGATGATAGAAAGAATGATAGATAATTAGATAGATACAGATAAATTATAGATATTTGATGAATGAATCAGGTTGATAAAAATATCAGTGGAAAAATGAGCCTAATACTATTTTTGACTAAGTTAAAAAAATTCCATAGAATCTATAATGACTTACTTCCTGATAGATATCAAATAGACAGTGCTGGCTAAATGCCTACTTATGAACAATGAACTCAAATGTCTTCCTCATACCCCTCCAATTCAATTTGTCCAAGTTGGAGCTCACTGTGTATTCTTTCACTACCTAAAAAGACTCTACCCTTCCATCTGTAATCTCTGAGCACCCACCTCCATCATAAGTTGTAAGCTCATGGGACTACTCAAAGCAGTCTCCTGCAACAACTCCAGCCCATGCTGGTATCACTGTTTCCAGAGTTCCCCTCCTGCTCTCTGTACTCTAAGCAACACCTTCCTTGTAGATGTCCATCCTGCCTTACCTTGATCCTCAATGGAGCCTTTTATATTCATTTTATTAATTGTGGGTTTATTAGAAAGTGTTATAAACTCTTTTCCTAATTAGAAATTATCACAAATAATGATAAAAAGAGAAAAATCACCTAATGACTGTCTAGTAGGTCAATACTAGAATTAGAATTTAATATAATTTCAAGTTAGATACTTCAAATATGAATCCCAAGGTCTACCACACAACCTTTGTTCTCCCAACTTCCAATATCTTTTCTCTTACACCAACTTCATCTTTATAAGTACTTTGTCATGTAATTTTGAAGTCTAGCCTTGATAATGGTAAGTTCTGCTCTTAAAATGACACAATCACTATAGCTCTGAATACAGGACCAGGCTCCACTTTGCTTCTTAATATATCTAGCCTATATTTAATTCTTATGAAATTATTGGAGAATTATCCCAAACAGCATAGGGAAAATCAATGGAGGAATTAATTGGATTAATGAGGATGGAGTTGACTAAGATGATATGAAGCTAAAAGACACCAGTGACCTTGGTGTCCTACAGAGTGAGTCCTTTCTAAAACAAAATAATAATAAATAGCCACATTGATTGACCACAGAGTTATTTTCTTCATCTGGTGTAGAAAGGAGAATGGGAAGAAGAGTAGAGAATTACAGGCATCTAGTGTACTGCACACTGTGAAATGACCACAGCTGAGAAGAGTTCCATTGGATATTCAGGTACCATCATAACAGTTACGGTTGTTTGAGTAAGAATGGCCCCTCCAGGCTCATATACTGAATGCTCAGTCATCAGAGTGTGACAGTATTTAACAACATTAGAAGGATCAAGAGGTATAGCTTTGTTGGAGGAAGTGTGTCACTTGGGGTGGGCTTTTAGGCTTTTAGGTTTCAAAAGCCCATGATAATCCCAGAGTGTTTCAGCTACTACTCCAGCATGTGCCTATATGCTGCCATGCTCCCTTCCATGATGATAATGGACTGAACCTCTGAAACTGTAAACAAGCATCCAACCAAATGTTTTCTCTTATAATAGTTGCCTTGGTCATGGTATTTCTTCACAGCAATACAACACTAACTAAGACAGAAATGAAGTCTTAGAAGATAGTGACTGTAAATACAATTCCAGATCTTCCAAATATAAGATTTTGTGTGCTTATCTTATAACATCAAAATGTTGCATCAGGTCCACTGGGCAAACTGTGTCCTGCTCTCAACTAAATTTTGAAGAGAACCTAACTACTTATTGTCAACCTCAAAATAAGTCAGTCTACCCAAGTGACTGAGGTTAGTGATATGGATTTATTTCATGTAATTATAACATTTCCATATCTAATTCTTGAGAACAGGAAACACTAACCTAATGTTTGGTTACCCGGAATATCTATATTTCTCCTACTGCTATCTTTGCTTTTTGATTTTCTCCTGAATTAAATAGGAGCTTATCATGAAGCAAAACATTTCAGTTTGAGTTTGCCTTTTTTAGTTTGTTTTCCTACTTCAGGACTCACTATCTTGTTAACATGTGGTTCCTCGACTGTCTATGGATTTCTTTGATGAAAGCCTCAAGGTAAATTGGTTTGCTTTACCTCCTGAGATGGTAATTTAGATAGACAAGGAGAATCAGACTCCTGAGCACTCTCATTGGCCTTTCATGATCAAATCTTCTGTAAACAATCAGAAATGGGTAAGTGTGGTGGGTTAACTCCTTGCTAGCAAAAAAGAAACCTTATCTTAGGCATGGCACTGCCAAGCTCTCACCCAGTCCCATCATTGTCTCCCAGAAGAACTATTTACAAGACCACCCACCTTTTTTAGTACCGAGAACCACAATTACAATAGAATTTGTGGGAGTTGTCCGATCTTATCCTGTTTCTACCCTTTAATATGGAGAGTTAACTCAAGTCTGTAAACACATCAGGCCCAAAGTTATATAAATAACTAATGCCACTTCTAAACACACATCCCTTGGATAGTTTTCTTTGAGACCAGAGAGATCTTGGGAAGAGGTATCTGCTGATCTTGGAAGATGTTGAGGGTCCTGGAGGCCACTAAAAACATAAATAGGTATGCCACAGGTATCAGTTATACTCTTTGTGGTCCTCAGAATCTTCTCATATGGAAGATCTAGAACTGGAGGAAGACCGTAGAGCCCAGGTGACCTGTGAAATTGTTCTGCCAAGTGACATTCATGTCCAGTCCATGTGAACCTCATCTATGAAGAATGAACTGAAAGTCTATCCTTCCAAGACCTAGAGATGAGCACTAGAGAAAGAGGCTGCTGAAGAAGGTAGGAAAGGTAGCTGGTATCTATTTGTGATAATCTCCTTTGATAACCATGGAATGTGTCTCACAGTCTTTCAAACAGCTGGCCTCTTCTAGATATATGCAAATTTATGGATTTCTAAGAATTCCATTGAAATGTAAATGCCTAGGAACTCTGTCTACTTTGCTACATTTCCACTCTTTGAGAATGCAAACTCTAAAGGATTGTCAAGATGAATGCAACTGAATAAAATCCTTGGCTCAGGTCATGTTACAAAATGCTCTCAACTAACATGTAACAGATCTTGCCTCTTGTGTGAGAGTAAGATACGTACAGAAGTGGCATATTAGTTACTTCACCACTGCTGTGACATAATACAAGAAAAGACAACTTCAGGAAAGGGGATCAGAGTTTGAGCAGACAGCAGAGAAGGCATGGCAGCAAGAGCTGAGACGGATAATCACACTGCATTTGTACTCAAGGAGCAGAAACAGTTGAAAACAGGTGCTTAGCTCGTTTTCTCCTTTTCATTCGGCCTAGGCCTCCAGCCCAAGGAATACTGTCACCCACATTTAAGATGGGTCTTTTTTTAACCTCAATTAACCTAGTCTAGAAACTTTGTCACAAACACACATATATGTTTGTCCCCTAAGTGATTATAGACCCTGACCAATTGATAATCGTTAAACATTACAGGCAGGCAGTGTGACAAGGAGTATATGCACCAAAGGAGAACTAAATGCTGCTACGGATTTGCTGCTTGCCTATCCTAGTCATAAATTCATAGAGTGACACTTCACCTACATAATCATCTACCTGTCAGATGCACTGCATTCTCAAAGAAGCTGGTATGTTTTTTGTCCCTTCCAAATTTCACAACGAAGCCATGTCTCAACACAAGTCATTAGCTGCTCTTAGTGATGTGGAAGCATCTGCTTACCCTGTCCACACTCCTCAGTCTCTGGCCTGGTTTCACTGTAAATTCTTCTACTACATAGCATGTTTGAGCCTGCTTCAAATCTTCTAGGTAGCAAGTGGAAGAAGACCCCCAAGTAGATAAGTAGATGACTGATGTTCATATCTATGGGCTACATAAGCTAAAAGGAAAGGTATAATGTTAAATATTCTTTTTATTTTTATAAACAATACAATAATATACACAGTAAACTATAGATATTAAGAAATGTAAAAAGAAGTCAGGTAGGACACCCTGACAGAGCTCTGGTCCAGGAACTTGGTGACTGGCACCTCTGTTTGTTGTATTGTGTCAATACCAAATGGTCTTGCTACTCTCCTTAGGAGAAAATAAGATTGTCTACCACCCTAAAGTCATTTAATTCTCTCTTACTTTTTAGCAAATAAGTACACCTACTCACAAAAGTCCAACAATGCAGACCTTACAATTGGAGGTTTGCATGTGTCCTGGCCAGTAGTGGTTTACTCTGCTGGCTAGTTTTACATTAACTTGACACAAGAAAGAGTCTTCAGAGAGGAGGGACCCTCAATTATGAAAATGCCTCAATAAGATAGGGCTGTAGGGAAGCCTATAGAGCATTAATTAGTGGTGAGTGTGGCGCAGTTCCTGGGCTGGTGGTCCTGGATTCTAAAGAAAGCAGACTGAGCAATCTTTGAGGAGCAAGCCAGTAAGCAGCTCCCCTCCATGGCCTGTGCATCAGCTCCTGCTTCCAAGGTCTTGTCCTGTTTGAGTTCCTGCCCTGACTTCCTTTAATGATAAACAATGATACAGAAGTGTAAGCCAAATAAACTCTTTCCTCCTCAATTCGTTTTGGTCATGGTGTTTCATCACAGCAATAGTAATCCTGACTAAAACATTTATGACAAGTGGGAAAAGTTCAAATGAGGCAAAACTCACATTTTCTCTTCTTGTTAAGTTTTTGATGTTCCAGCATTTCACCATGTGCTGTGGATGGTTAACATCTCTTGTTAAATAGTCTCTTGCAAAGCAAACACTACTGTAGATATCCCTCCTGTCTCTCTGCTTCTAAAACACGACAGAAATCCTCCTTTTGTGTCTATGATCACTTTTCAAGCTAGTTAGAGCTCGACCACACACCGGCGTTTCTCCGGCACCAAGCGACGGAAGCAAAGAACAGGAGATTGACGTTAGACTGACGTTGTCCTCCAGGGTGCCAGTGTCCCTTCCCGAAGTTAACAGTGTATTGTCCTGCTTTATTATCACGTATCAATGAAACGTGAATTAAGTCCTTGTGTTACTTCTAGACTGATGCATCAGAAGCTGGGAGACAGATAACCACTCAAGAACACTTGCTCCTCTTACAGAGGACCTGGGTTTGGTTCCCAGCACCCACACTGCGTCGCTCTCTACTGCCTGTAGCTCCAGTTCCTGGAGATCAGAAGTCTTCCTCTGACTCCACAAATACCTACACTCATGGTACACATATAACTACACTCAGGTGGACACTTATACATAAATAAATTAAATAAACAAATAAATCTTTAAAAAAAAAAAAAAAAAAGAACAAGCACAACTTGTTCCTTTGTCTCAGCAGCTAACGATGCCCCAGGGAATGTCTGTTGCACCAGCTAACTCTCCAGGTTTGAGTGATTGTACTGAAGTGATACAGTGAGGGGAGCCTCAGCTGAGCTGTGGCAAATAGAAAAAAAACATGCCTTTGGGTTATTTTTTGTTTGATTTGTTGTTTGTTTTAAGGCACTGAAATGTTTGTGACTTACCTTGTGCAATACAAAGATACAAACATTAGTGATCGACAGAAGAATGGAAAATAATTCAGTTTTATGTTCTAATTTCATTTCTGCTACTGTAGTAAAGCACAGTAACAAAAACAACGTAAGGAGGAAAGGGTATTTCCAGGTCACAGCCCATTTGACAGGAACTCAGAGCACAAGCTGGCCACCACCACAGTCAAAAGACAGACGTGAATAGAGCCAGGCTGCCTGCTTCCATCTAGCTTTCTCCCTCTTACACAGCTCAGGAACCTCTAAGTAGAGAATGGTGCCACCCTTGATCACCTAGTCTTGTTGTATCAATTAAAATCAAAACAGTGTCTCAAAGACATTCCCACAGCCAAGATGATTCTCTCACTTCCAACTGTCTCCCCAAGTGATTCCAGGTTGTGTCAAGTTGACAGTTAAGCTAACTAGAAGACCTAGGTTGTAGTATTGTCTGCTTTCTGAGTGATCCATTAGCCAAATTATTCAAGCGTTGGAGTCCCTGCTTATGTCCAGCCTGCTTCATGAAGCCGTTAGAAAGAACGAAAACAAAGCACCAGGTGCAGCTATCTTAAAAGAACAGGTCTTAGCCACAATGACTCTCCTTTAGTGTGGGCAGTTGAGGCAAGAATGATACTCATCTCAGATGAATTAACTGAGGACTGATAGGAAGATAATACGAAAGATGCAAATGAGTGGTCCCTGTTCCCCAAGAGGCTGTACCTTAAGAGCTATAATATGAAAATTTTAAGGAAGTCTAGGATACAGGCAGCCATTTTCAATGTGTCAGTAGGTAGGGACAAACTGTGGACTACTATGCACCATGCGGACAGACTGGATAAGAGATAACAGAGCAATAGGATCTGTCAGGCAGGTGTGTTGGGAGACAAGGTAGTAAAACTGTGTTTGTTTAACAATGTGTAATCAACATGTGTTACAATATATGTTTAACAACATATATGTAAGTGAATAGTGTATATGATTACATAATATATATTGATATATAATGATCATTTTACACACATACACACACACACACACACACACACACACACACACTATATTCTCTATCAGCCCTTGATGAAGTTTATTGTCATCTTCCTTTTGTCTTCAATGAGAAAACAAAGGCTCTGAAATGTCCAATAGCATCACCTCTATAATCAGAACCTTAACTGGCCTGTGTGACTTGGAAGCCCACATTCTTCTGGCCAGCCCTACTTTGGCCTCATTGAAGACAGCTTTAAGAGGCATTTCCCATCACGTATGAAGCTGGAAGTGCCAGTGGCATATTCCATTAAAGACCATGCCCTCTCTGCTTCCCTCCCAAATTAGGTGGTTAAATTTCCTCTTCACTCAGGCCTTTGGCAGCTCCCAGTGCCTGTGGGGCCTCATTGAGCTGGAGTCTCCTGGGGGCTCCAGCTGTTTGCTGATGGGGAAGGGGAGAGGTGAGCAGAGATGGTGACTGTTCTCATTAACAAGGGACCCCCGCTTGTCATCGCTCCTATAGGCGTCGTCACTATTTTAATTAACCATCTTTGCCATTGGGCCTGCAAATAATTGTCTCAGCACTGTTCATAACACAACTATGTCTGCTTTTAAAGGTACAGGCTCTCCCCTTCCTCAGCCCTTGCCAATTAAGGCCAGAGTTGTTTAAGCTCTCTGTGCACAAGGCTTGAGAGTCAGGTGGGCTATGACCCTCATTAACACAGGAGAAGATTACAAGCCCTGCTGCTATTATCCTAGCCCCAGGATCCCTTCTGAAAGCCAGCACTTACTAAGAGGAACTGTTGGTCCAATGTAGACTTCTACCCTGTAGAGAAAAGTTAAAACCTCTTTTTTTTTTACCTTTCTGTTTGGAGGGCAATTTTTTTATTTAAGCAGCAGGTAAAGCAAAGGAAGAAAGGCCTCTCAACATCTGACTGTGAAAAATTACTTATATGAAAAAGGTCTACTCTACTCATGCAGATCATAAGGAACAGACTCTCCCGAGACTGACTCAAGAATAAAATCGCCTCAATGGTCTGAGTTCATGGAAACACTGACTCTGTGGACAGAGAGCCAAACAAAACACATGGAAATCCATAGAGGGCATCTTAGAGAAAATGCTTCACAAAACTGCTTCCAGGTTCAGGTAATGGGATCCAAGAGCACAGAGATATGATGTGACCCTTAGCAGTTGGAAGCACGACAATGGTTGGTCATAGGCCCCCATTTCTGAAGCACAGTGTGACCCAGCCATTTCCCATGGTGTTCCCAAAGGTCTTAAGAAAGCAGAACTTTCTCCCAATTCTTCCCTTCTGCCAATGGGTACCAAATGAGGTAGCCCTTGCAAAGGCTCATGGATTAAAGGTTTATTTCCCAATGCAGCTCTGTTCAGAGGTGAGGCCTTGAGGGAATGAAAGATCATGGGATCTCTGACTTTTCAAAGGGCTGATCCATTGCCAGACACATAACTTGATTGGATAATTAGCAGGTAGAAAGCAGGTCACTGGAAGTCTGCCTAGAGATGTATAACATGTCTCCCAGCACCTTCCTGTATCTCTCTCTGATTCCTGGCTACCATGGGGTAAGCAACATTGCTGGCCATGCCTTTGCCTTCCACCATGATGTTCTGCTTCAACACAGCCCACAAACAACAAAGCCCGTCAACCAAGGATGGAATAAATCCATGAGCCAAAAATAAATACTTTCTCCTGTGATGCTCTGTTTGTCACAGCAATTAAAAACTAACTCACACCTTCTTTGGCCAAGTGTCAATTCCTTCGTAGAGTTCTCCTTGCTGTAGTTCAGTGTGTCACTGTTTCAAACCTATCCTCTTTCTAAGAGACAAACTGTCCAATGGAAAATGACAGGACTATGGTTAAACACAGGACTCTGACCACAGTCTGCTTCAGCCTACCCCATTTGTTAAGCCTATCAGGCAAAGAGGCTAGCTTGCTCTCTGTCATTCAAACCACCATCTCTCTCAGCAGTCTAGGAAGCCACATAAGTAGTCCCGTAACAGCGAGCCACAAGTGTTTAGGACTTTAGT
The DNA here is from genome assembly GCF_004664715.2 of Peromyscus leucopus. Taxonomy (NCBI): domain Eukaryota; kingdom Metazoa; phylum Chordata; class Mammalia; order Rodentia; family Cricetidae; genus Peromyscus; species Peromyscus leucopus. The sequence continues at coordinate 4,670,404 of NC_051070.1, read as the reverse complement.
GACAACTGAGAATTCCGCTAATTCTTATTCCGCTCCAATTTAGGATCAACAAAAGGAGGCCAAATATACACTTTTACCAATCACATGGTAACCCTGCTCTGGGTAACTGAAACGGCTTCCTTAAATCAACAGCCTCCAAATTGGGACAAACATGCACACGCACACATGCACACACATGCTTTACAATCCCATCCTTCTCTTCCTCTTCTACTGTCCCTGAGTCCCCAGCAGGTGCTGGTGAAGGTGGCTGACCCCTCTCACACAATAATGAGTTCTGAATCAGTAGCCATTGCTTTTCCCAGGGGAGAAAATTCACCTGTTTAATAACTTCCTAGTTCATTATGGAAGAGCCTCTGTTTCTCCAACACCATTTCAGGTTAATCAGTATACTAGTTATTGACTGTTATAAAAATTAGCCCGAATTACTGAAACTTTATCTTAGCTTATATGTGTTAGTGAATGTGGACATGGATTCTCCAGGTGCTACTGTCCTCATTATCTTTCAAAGCTGCAAGCAAGATCCCTCCAGGGACTAGAATCTTCTGCAGACACAGTAAGGCAGGCTTTGCTTCCAGATCAGTGGGTGACAGTGTCTTGCAGAGGATTGGACCCCAAAACCTCAGTTCCTCCAGAGCTGTTGGCATGAGGCCACCCCTGTTTTTTGGCTCCTTTCTCTCTCTCTCTCTCTCTCTCTCTCTCTCTCTCTCTCTCTCTCTCTCTCTCTCTCTCTCTCTCTCTCTCTCAGATCACAGTGCTCTGGCTTTACCAAAGTGAGCACCACAGTGATAACTGACAGCCAGATGGAAGTCACAGTCTTCCAACCTCAGCTCAGAAGCAACACCCATCACCTTGTCTGTATCTACCCAGTAGAAGCAGCTGGTCAGTGCCAGCTAACAACCAAGAGGGCAGGCTTGCCGGGCACAGGGAAACCAGGGGGACGGGTCACTAGCAGGCATTTTGGAAGACTGCCTGCTATGGTAAGCCAGAGCATATCTAATCACTGTTTCTGTGACTCTCTCCACACAAACTTTCCCTGATCTTGAGCCAATCGTTGCCTCTCTTTTCTTTTCAAAAATTATCTACAAAATCTTTCTCTTCTCTCTTTCCAGTAAATAGCAAAAAGCCCCATTCTTTTTTTTTTTTGAAAACAAAAGTTAAAATTTATTAATAATAGTTAACATCACATGGTTAATTCAACTAGTTCTCTACTGTACATGGTGACAACACATTCACTAGACTGAGTGTACAGGGATCTGTGATGAGCCAAAGGTTCATTGAATATCACACAAGGCAGCATTAGCAGAGGGCTGCTGTCTGGGAGCAGTCAGCCTCGTGTAGGAACACAGCACACTACCCCACGCTCTGGACTGAAAGCTAGTCACACACACACACACATACACACACACACACACACACACACATACACACACACACACATCTCCACCTAAAAAGTGTCCCCTCTCATAGATGGTGCCTGATTTTAAAGTTTGAAATTTAAGATTCAAAAATGTAGTCAAAATCCATCTGCACTCCGTGGCTACCCTCTCGTGGTTGAACACATCTATCGGGCTTTGGCTTTCAGGTATGGGGATCGAGGGTGCTACACCACACAGGCAGTGCTAGCCTGGGTCAAATCAAGATCCAGCCTTCCCTCTGGGCGTCCCAGGAGGACCCTGGCAGTTTTTCTTTCTTCCTACCCCAGCTTGTTCAGCTCTACCCAGGTTCTGCTCTGCACAACCGAAAAATGCACAAAATTTGGGTGTGATGATGATGAGCTTCTCTTGGTGTATCCTATTTATTAGTGTTACACGGCTGCCCCTCGTTTTTTATGTCATAGCCAGGTTTAATGTTGATGGTCAATTTAACATTTTTAGGGCAGAAGTGAACTTTTGGATTCAGAGTGAACCATATGCTCGGAGAACAGAGGTCAGGAAAAAAACCCATTCTTGTTCAAATTATTTCAGGCCATTTTCACTTCCCCTCACCAAATCCTGTAAGAGAGACAGAGTGGAGAGTACTGTTCTAGACTCTAGGGAGATGATTTTTGCCTGAGGCCACTGTGACAGAGCCAGTGCTGAAGCTCAGGTTCCCATCTGCCCTTTGGTGTCTTCAGATCACCAGACACATTGCAGTGCTGCTTGGATTCTGCCTCAGGCCGTTGGTAGGATCATCTGGGTCAATAGATGTGAAAGCTCCCTGCAAAACTGAGAGTGATTGATTGATGACTTCCCAAATTAAGGAATCCTCACCTTCCCAGCTGGATGGTTTTGATGTTTTTAATTGCACCGAGATGGAAATTGCTGTATATGACATACCGTGTTCAGTGCTTGAACACAGGTGCCATTGATGGGTATTCTGAATTGTGCCTGCTGACAAGAATAGATACAAGGAGATTTTATCTCCAGCAACAATCAAGCTACTCTGTATAATAATAGGGAATTCCTTCTACAGACTGGAGAGATGTCCTGATACTTTCAAATAACCTTTCCTGGAGCGAAGATTGATGCCCACAATGAAATCTATTAATAATCTCGCCATGCTTTATCTTATAAGGCTAAGGGCAAATTTCCATTAGATGCTTCTTCCAATTTATTTGGGAAACAAGGGATGAGTCTCTATATGCAAAGTTAGGTGACAATCTTCCTAAACTAAGGAACTTCAAAGAAGAAATTTGTGTATATTATTCATCTGTCTCCAGTGAAAACCCAGAGACATAGAAAAGAGCATTGACTTCAGCGTACCTCAATCATGAAAATGTTTGTAACACTAATAATATCCCTAATCCTCTAAGCATAACTAGGGGACAAATACCATATGACTCTTATTGGGAGTTAGAGGCATTTTGCAGGATTTTCCAGAGGATCCTCATACTATGCATTAAAAATACAAAGGCAATTTATGAATATATTTATCACACTTACTGAGGCAAAGGCAAAACATCCAGTTAATGCAGTCTGCTCTATGATGTGGCCATAGCAAGGAGAGTGGTGAACATCTCACGTTCCAAACAACCCTTCCCCGCCCATCATCCATATTTACACTCATTCCTTCTGGTCTGTTTTATTTCCAAACATTTTCCTTATTCCCTTCAAGTTCATATTAGGATATCCAAGAACAGTACAGTGTAGAAATCACCCTTAGTAAGATCTAGAAGTCTCATAATAAAAAGCAACAATTGAAAATCACTGTTACCACAATTTCCTAACTACACTCCCAAGAAACAGAGTGAAACTTTGGTTTTTTTAATGACTTCTTGTCCAGGGACCAGAGCTATCTCTAGATAGAGAACCCAGAACTGAACTCATCTCCCCTTCCATGAATCTGACTCCCCCCCGTCACGTTGTGATCACACCAAATGTATTTCACTAGTCTCCAATTTCCATAATTTGTTCTTCCTATCTGTCTGCCCTCCTCTTCTCTTTCTTGACTTGTTATAAGAACCTTCCATTTGCTCCCACACACTCTGAAATCCCAGAGATTTCACAGCACTATAGATCAGGTAATACCATTGTAATAGCTTTCAGAATGAGAATGATGATTCTTGATTTATCTTTTTCTTGTATCGACATAGAACTCACCTAGCAAGTCCCCAAATACACCAACAACTCTGCCGTCCTGTACCATACTCTGCTTCTCATACCACAGCATCATATCTAGAGCCCGCAGCACCCTCTCTCGGATTTCAAATCATTTGTTTTTAGTCCCTTCATCGGGATGTTCTCATCAGGGCAGACAGGGTGAAAGTTTTGTTTGGTTGGTTGGTTTTTATTTTGTTTTGTTTTAAACAAAAGTCAGAACATATTACTGATTAATTTAAAACCCTTCAGAGGACTCCTCTCTCAGAAAAAAAAAAATCCACGAAGTGGTTCAAGAAGCCCATCCCCATCTGTCCCTACCTCTCTGCCTACTGTCATCTCCCTTCTCCAGTCCTGTCAGGAAAATGACCAAATGGAATCTTAATAAAAAACATTTTTAATTTAAATAATTACATCAGTTTTTCCTTGCTTTTCTTCTCTTCACCATTTCCCACACATCCCCATACACACAATTTCTTTCTAATTCATGGACTCTATTTCATTAATTATTGTTACATACACACACTCACACATACACACACACACACTCACACACACACACACACTCTGAAGTATATAAATACAACCTGATGAGTCTGTATAATGTTGCCTGTATGTCTATGATTTCAGGGCTGACCACTTGGATCACCAACTGTGCATCTCTTCCCCGTGGAAGACAGTTTCTCCCATTCTCAGAATTCCTTAATCTCCTCTACTTGGTTGTCTAGGCTTGTCAGATCCCCCCCTTCATTCTAGCACATCTGCTGATGTCACCAGTGCTCACGTCTATTGTTGATGTCACCAGTGCTCACGTCTTATTTAGGAGCTATGGTGATACTTCATAGGTGTGGTTTTTCCAGCATTTCTTGGAGGCAAAAATCTTGAAGCAAACTTCCTGCACCTCTGGTTCTCGCAATCGTTCTGCTCCTGCTTCTGCTGAGTCCTGAGCCCTAGGTGCAGGAGCGGTGCTATAGGCAGCCCAGTTGGGTCTGGGCACTCACGGTCACTTGTTCTGTTCATCTTGATCGTCCGTGACTTTCTGTAACGGTCTCCATCTGTTTCACAGAAATGTTTCCTTAATGGGGGCTGAGACCGCTAATTGTTTGTGGGTATAAAAGTAAATATTTAGAATATAGTTAGAAATTACACTGCTTTAGTAAAGTAGTGGTTGCAGGTTTTCCTCCAAGATCCATGATGTCACTCGGCCTGGGTAGTTGGTTATGTTTCCAGTATCAGGCTGGACTTTCTTCATGTTAAGCAGGCCTTAAGTCCAATTAGGAAGTTGTTGGTTGTAGACAAATTTATGAACAGTCTTATTGAATAAGAAACACAGAGCCAAATACGGGTGTGAAAGCCATGGAGATCACAGAAATAGTGATAGCCACCAACTAACCTTAGCTCACCATGCCACCGTAGCTTCCCAAGAGAACCAGCTTCTTCCTGTCTAATCTGCAGCTTTATCCACCTCACTTCCTCGTCACTGCCTGTCTGTACAGATCTCCAGGTCTCTATGGTTGGTACTGGGATTAAAGGCGTGTGTCACCACACTTGGCTGTGTCCTTGAACACATAGAGACTTTGCCTACCATGTGATCAGATTAAGGGCATGTGCTACTGTAGCAGGAATCTTAAAAGTTCTTATTAATAAAATCAAACCTGAGGCGAGTTATTGGGGTCCATCCTGGTAGATCAGAGAGACAGAACAAGCCACAGCTATCTCACCTCGATGGATCCTCAGCTGGTCTTGTCTCCTCAGACTGGAAGCTGCTGTGTTCTCATCCCAATAGCTCTCAGCTGAACTGCTGCTCCAAAGCCTGAATGCTTAATCAGCCACATGCTTAACCAGCTAAATGCTTAACCAGCCAAATGCTTCTAGTTTCTGGTCCTCACGCCTTATATATCTTCCTGCTTTCTACCACCACTCCCTGGGATTAAAGGCTGGCTTTCTGGGATTAAAGGTGTGTGTCACCATACTTGGCTATTTCCAATGTGGCCTTGAACTCACAGAGATCCAGAAGGATTTCTATCTCTGGAATGCTAGGATTAAAGGTGTGAGTGCCACCATTTTCTAGCCTTTGTATTTAGTGGCTGTCTGTTCTCTGACCCCAGATAAATTTATTAGAGTACACAATATTTTGGGGAACACAATACCACCACATGCTACCACCACCTGACTTTTGTTTATGGCTGGCTCTCTATGTCCTCTGATCTCCAGGCAAACTTTATTTATTAACATACAAATAAAATATCACCACAATTCAGCATAAATAAATATCACCACAGTTGCTGGTTACCATGTCCGTGTCCGTGTCCGTGTCCGTGTCCGTCCGTGTCCATGTCCGTCCGTGTCCGTGTGTGTGTGTGTGTGTGTGTGTGTGTGTGTGTGTGTGTGTGTGTGTGTGAAGATTGCACCCTTAGGGATGCCATGCCTTGTTGATAGTTGTTGTGGTTCATAGACTTCATAGCTAGGTAAGACTATTGGTTGCTTCCCTCCCTTGGAAGCTTGCATGATGTGGAAAAGTGCTGTTAGAAATTATTTTCTAAGGGGCAGAAGAGATAGCTCAATGGTTAGGAGCATTTATTGTCCTTGTAGAGAGGATCTGCGTTTGAGTCCCAGCACCCACATGGAAGCTTACAAGAATCTGTAACTCTAGTTTTAGGTGATCCAGCATCTTCTTCTGGTCTCCTTGGGCACCAGGCACACACATGGTACACATACCTACATGCAAGAAAAACACTCACACAGTGTGTTGTACTGTATGAATTTCTTGTAACTGATGAATTTCAGAAACTAACACATTCCCAATGAGTACTTAATACCCTGAATAAATGCATAAATTATAAATGGACATGTAACCCTCTTAGTAGATTACACCTCACTCATCCTTGCCTCAGGAATGCTCTCATGCTGTTTTGCTGCTTTTTTTCCCCCAAAGCACCGTAGTTGAAGCACAAATGTACATATACCACTGTATATATACTCCCTTCTTGTGACGTTTTGTCCAGTAGAAAGCTCCATCTATCTCCTTCCTGTCCACCATTCCTTTCAGAGAGATTTACTTTTTCTCTTCCCTCCCTCCCCACAATGCTTTGTGAAGACCTCTATTACCATATTTTCTGAGGTTATTCTATTCATCATTCAACTGTCTGCACTAACTTCTTAGTCCTTGTGACTTGCTGTAGGATCTGAAGTAGAGTAGATGTGCAATTAAAAAAAGTTTCATTTTTCATTGCACAGATTACAGGTAAGAAATGAAGTTGGAAGACTGTTTCATACATTCTGAGTACATCTGAGAAGCAAGCATGGTTCCAGGCAAATCTAGAATGCATTCCAGAAGTACTTGAACGGTGATAATTCTAGAATTTCCTGTGGTATTGTATTCCCCCAAATATTGTGCATGCTAATAAACTTATCTGTGGTCAGAGACAGAGCAGCCACAATATTAAACATAAAGGAAAGGCAGTGGTAGCACACGCCTTTAATCCTAGCATTCCAGAGGCAGAAATCCATGTGTTCAAGGATACAAAGAGGCATGGTGACTCATCATGCCTTTAATCCCAGAAAGCAAGCCTTTAACCCCAGGGATTGTTGGTAGAAAGCAGAATGGTATATAAGGTGTGAGGACCAGAAACTAGAAGCATTTGGCTGGTTAAGCATTTGGCTGGTTAAGCATGCAGGCTTTCGAGCAGCAATTCAGCTGAGACCCATTCTGGATGAGAACTCAGAGGCCTCCAGTCTGAGGAGACAAGACCAGCTGAGGATCCAGCAAGGTGAGGTAGCTGTGGATTGTTCTGGCTCTCTGATTTTCCAGTGTTCACCCCAATAACTGGCCTCGGGTTTGATTTTATTAACAAGAACTTTTAAGACCCATGCTACAATTTCCCAAATTTACTTAGTTACAAAATGTTGTCTTAAAATCTGTTTTTAAAAATATTGTTTTATACGAAGCTTTCCTAATCTACTGGGTCAAAATCCAGCCAGGAAAGAATCCAGAAAACTTGCTTTATACTAAACAATACCACAGGGAAATCTTATGACTATGGAAATTTAGGGAAACTGGGTGAACCCACTACAAACAATACTTGAAGCAGACCCTTGAAACTCACACGAACTCACTTTTATTCCTTCTCCTAACTTACTTTAGATATTTTCATGGCTACATGGGAGTGTAAATTTTTCAGCCCCAATTACTTCTTTTGAAATTTTAGACCAGAACTCTGAGCTGATGGTGTCTCAAGCCCCAAGGAGCAAAGAACCATGGGGCTTCCTTAATGTTTTTTCTTACATTTGCAAGTTCACTTTCAGAGATGTGTCTTCTGTTGGCCTCAGTTCACCCATCTGTAAAATGAATAAGATGCCACGTCCTCACGAGGGATCAGGAAGTTTAATTATAATATGAAATTCTTCACATCTGTCAAGGAATAAAGACATTCAGGATCTAATTAAGGACAAGCTATGAGTTAGCATTTCTGGGTTATCCTACCCTTAATGTCATATCTGCATTTAAATTCCCAGATTAAAGAGCCTCTTAGTTTTCATAGTAACAGTCCACACACCCTACAGTGCTCTAGGTGTGAGTCTACAGATGAGCTGTGTGTTGTGAGTCATACAGCATGAGAGGTGGAACTGTATAGAAGGTTATGAGTAAATACCAGACGGTTAACACTGGGCTTTGCACTTTTGGCTTTTGGTTTTGCTTTTATTTGATTGCTACTGTGCCCCAGCTTCTTCCTTCTTAGAATAAGAAATTATTTAACTTGCTTTTTATTTTACAGGAAACCATGGTTGAGAAACTTTGTCTGTTCTAGAAAAGCTTTGAACTTTGAAAGAGACTGAACTTTTAAAGCATTAAAATTTAAAGACTGTGAGACTTAAAGTTATGTTTCTGTTGTGACATTAATATGAGGTCTTAGCAATGAATGAGAAAGTTTATTGTTTAATAGTGTTGTATAGGTGTACCAAGTCCACAAGGGGACAATTGTCCTGGACTTGACAGAAATGAGGGTTACCTGTGAAGATGGGATCATAATTGAGAAAATGCCTCCATAAGACTAGATAATGTCACACCTGGGAAGGTGGTCCTGAGATGCTTGTAAAAAAGCAGGCTAAGAAAGCCATAAGGAGAAAGCCAGTGAGCAGCATCCCTCCATTGCCTCTGCTTTGGTCCCTGCCTCCAGATTACTTCTTAGAGTACCTGCCCTGACTTCCTTCAGTGATAGAGTATGGCCTGAGAATTATGAGATGAAGTCAACCTTGCGCTACTCGGGTTGCTTTTGGTCATAGTGTTTGTCACAGAATAGGAAGCCAGTTAAGACTCTCACCTTTTAGACTACTCCACTCACCACGTCTTAAGTGTGTCTGAATAAAACTCTATTTTCAACGGTCAAGATCATGTTTGTTCCCCCATGGTCCAGAGCTCAGGTAAACCATCAGAGAAATTTGCCAGTCTAATGGCCCCATGGGTGAGGAATATTCCATAGTCTTGGAATCGCAAGGTGTTGTCTTCTTCAATAATCTTTGAAAATGAGTTTGTGGGGAGACTGTTGTACTCCACAGGAAAAGGTGTCTTTGAGGTTTCCGTCCAAACACTCCTAAGAAACAGCATGGTACCACAGACTGTAAGAATAAGATCCTTTTATCAGTCAGGAGAGAAGAGGGACTAGGAACTCAGACATCGGAGGAGTGGGAAGGCAAAGACAAAACTAGCTCAGGTAACAATTGATTTCACTGTCTTAAGTCAGAAATCTGGGAAACAAGAAAGGAAGGAAGAGTTTAGGTTCAGTCTCGTAAAAAATAGAAACTCCATTCTTTCCTTCTAAGACTTCCAACTTACTGGATGGATGAGACCTATTCACATATGGAGGGTGACCTGCTTTCCTCAAAAGCTACTTATTTAATTATTCATCAAACATTGTTTAAAAAACATCTTAAAATATGTAGTTCTATATTATTAAAAGATGCATACTGTACATAACCTTGACACAGAAAATTTCCCAATTCAATGTTCAATTCCATTATGAAGCTATTGCCATTCAGCCAGAGAAAGACCAGTCACTTCTGTTGCTCAGATTTACACCCTTTGGTTTTCTACTGAAAAGAAGACACAGACAGTTATGATGTCATATTCCTATATAAGACCCGAATAGCTATGATGTCATATTACTGCATAAGACATGGATAGCTACGATGTCATATTCCTATAATCTTGGCACTTTTAAGGTAGAGATAAGAGGATGAGGAGTCAAGGGTTATCCTTGGCTATACAGTGAGTTCAAGGACAAGGTAAGTTTGAGGCCAATCTGAACTACAGGAAACTCTAAATAAATAGTAAGACAGGAAAGGAAGCAAGCAGACACACAGACACCAGAGGCAGAGGTGAGCCATAGTATATTAATCTACATGCAAAACTACTCATTTGTTTTCAAAGAAACTCTGAGTCTTTAAAACATAAGAATCTTTGTAAAGCCTCAAATGTGGTCAAGTCAATGTCTGTTTCCACTCCTGTGGTGGTGTGAAAGAAAATTGCCCCCAAAGGGAGTGGCACTAATGGTAGGTGTGGCCTTGTTGGAAGAAGTGTGTCACTGTGGGGGTGGGCTTTGAGATCTCCAAGAGCAAGCTGCACTCACTCCGACAGTTCGATACCTGTTGCCTGTGGATCAAGAAGTAGGAGTCTCAGCTCCTTCTCCAGCAGCATGTCTGCCTGCATGCCACTATGTCCCTTCAGGATGATAATGGACTAAACCTCTAAAAATGTATGTTACCCCAATTAAATGTTTTTCCTTTATATGACTTGCCATGGTCATGGTGCCTCTTCACAGCCATAGAAACCCTAACTAAGACAGAAGATGGTACCAGGAATGAGGTATTGCTGTGAAAGGCCTGACCGTGCTTTTTTCTGGAGGAATTTGGACTTTGGTAGTTTGGGTTATGATATAGAAAGATAAGATATAGATATGATGAGATGAAAGGGTAGATTATTGAATCTACTTTTAAACTTTTAAAGAGCAACTTGTTTAAAATGATTTACATTGCTATAGATTTTAGTTTATTACAAATTTAAAATTAATTTTGCTATGCTGTATGTATATTTCTGCTCTTGTTTAAAGTATTATGTTTGTGCAACTCATTTAAAATTGTAATAGATAATTAAGAAATACAGATTAATAATTAGTCCTCCATGATAACCACATTTACAGTCATGTTAGTTAAGCTTTCCAGATATACATAGATATAATTCAATTAGGTACGTAATCTTCAAACACTTCAAAGACCTACAAAATATGGCATTTAAAATGTTTTAAAAACTTAGGCTTTCTGGACAATGAGACACGTTTGCTCCTGGAAGCACTGCTTTACTTCAGAGAGGAGGATGGGAATCAAAGACACTTTATATGGAGTTTATCTTCTTCTTGGCAAAAATAGCTATTTGGGCAAGAAACTGTTCTTGCCTGGACTGCTTGATCGACTGGACATGCAGGACCCATAGGAAGGTGACCACTGAACTTTGCTTGGCAAGATGGTCCTTCAGGTTCCTGCTTCACCAAAGAAACTGCCAAACATTCTACAGGATACAGGGGAAAAAATGACTGAGAGACTCTAGACCTATGTTGCATCCTTCTGAGGTCTTTGATATAGTTGAAGACAGTTACAATTATGGTTTTCATAGGAGATAAGGTAGATATGAAACCTTGGACTCACAAATATAGGATAGATAGGATATCTTCAAATAGACTAAATATTATAACTGTAATTCTCGCTTAGTAATTGTTTTGTTATAAGCAACTTCACTATATTAAAGTTAAAACTTTACTTTTTAACTAAACAGAAAAGGGGAAATGCTGTGGGATAATGCTTTTGTACACTGGTTTAAAAAAATGCTGATTGGCCAGTAGCCAGGCAGGAAATATAGGCAGGATAAGCAGACAAGGAGAATTCTGGGAAGAGGAAGGCTGTAAGGAGATGCCAGCCTGCCATCCAGGGAGCAGCATGTAATGGCATACAGGTAAAGCCACGGAACATGTAGCAACATATACATTAACAGAAATGGGCTGAGTTTAAATGTAAGAGCTAGTCAGTAGTTAGCCTGAGCTAATGGCCAAACAGTTTTAATTAATATAAGCTTCTGTGTGTTTACTTGGGTCTGAGTGGCTGTGGACCAAATGGGACACAGAAAAACTTCAGCTACAGGGTTAGGAAAGCAATGGAATGCTAAATGTGCTGCTTAATGGGCCATACTAGTAGGTGCATGGAAGACAGTGGTACTAAGAGTTATTTGAACTGTGGGGGCCTGGCTCCAGAGGTTTCAGAGGAGAAGAATTTTAGTTGCATAGAGATCACTCTTGTGATATTTTGGTAAAGAATGCGGCTACTTTTTGACCTTGTCAAAAAAGTTTGTCTGAGGCTAAAGAGAAGACTTTTGGATTAATTCACTTGGCAGAGGAAATGTCAAAACAGCCTACTATAGACTCTGTTGTGTGATTACCAGTGTTCATATTTATAAAGATTTATAATAAAAAGGAGAAAGCTGAGCAGGGTAAATTACAAAATGTAAATTTTGAGGAGGAGAAAAGGGCACCAATAAGTGGAATACAGTCAAGTCCTGTGTTCACGAAGATACACAGATTAAGAAATGGAATATAGGGAATGGTGACCTCAGAGTGAGATCCCACCCAACTGAATTTCCAGCTTGTTAAAGGGAATTAAAGAAGAGCTTGGAGCCAGGTATGGTGCAAGACTTTAATGCTAGCACTTGGAAAACTGAGGCTGGGAGATCTCTGAGTTTGAGGCTAGCCTGGTCTACAGAGCAAGTTCCAGGACAGCCAAGCTTAAGCAGTGAAAGAAACCATGGGAAACAGAAAGCTGGTGAAGATGTAATTGAACAAGCGGGCCATGTTCCAGCCCTAGCAAGTAGCAGAATTTGTCAGCTTTGACCACATGGTTCTGGAGTTCAGGATAGAAGGGGGCTATGGAATTTGCCTCCATGACTAAGGAAAGCAGTTGGGGCCAGGCGTGTGTCAGGGATGTCCCTGAATGGAGGCTTAGAGAGGCCATTGTGTGAAGCTATGAAGTTGAAGTTTGAATTGCCTTGGAGACCCCAAGATGTTGGAGATGCCAGAGTCATGGGATACCTGCCAAGGAGAGATGCTAACAGGGAGTAGAACCAGCCCAAGAGAAAGAAGCGGTGGTGCACACCTTTAATCCCAGCACTTGGGAGGTAGAGGCTGGTGGATCTCTGTGAGTTCAAGGCCAGCCTGGGCTACAGAGTGAGATCCAGGAAAGGCACCAAAGCTACACAGAGAATCCCTGTCTCAAAAAACCCAAACAAACAAACAAACAAATTTAAAAAAAAAAAAGAAGATGCTGTTTGCAGTCAACAATGATGAAAGGAGTGGGAAATCTGAAGAGCGTTTTAACATCAGACACGGAGGTGCAGAGTTTGGAGTTTATGCAGCTGGTTTCAATCTTACTTTGGTCCAGTATTTCCTCACCATGCTCCCTTCCCTACATTTTGGAATAGTAAAGTATATCCTATGTCATTATATGCTGGGCATATGTGATCTGCTTTTTTATTTTAATTTTACAGGTGATTACTGCTAAGAGGCTGTGTGAATTTCAGAAGAGACGTTGAACTTTAGACTTTTAAATAAGTTTGAGACTGCTGTAGAACATGGGGACTTTTGAAACTGGACTGAATGCATTTTTGCATTATGATACGGCTGTAAGCTTTTGGGGACCAAGGGGTGGAAAGTGCTGGTCTGAAAGAAGATGACCCCTAAAGGAAGCAGCACCGTTGTGAGGTGTGGCTTTGTTGTTGGAGGAAGTGTGTCACTGTGGGGGCGGGCCTTGAGGTCGCCTATGCTTAAGTTGTACCCAGTGTGACAGTTCACTTCCTGTTGCCTGTGGGATCAAGATGCAGGAATCTCAACTCCTTCTCCAGCACATCTGCCTGCATGCCACCATGTCACCCCAATTAAATGTTTTTCTTTATAAGATTTTGCCGTGGTCATGGCGTCTCTTCATAGTAATAGACACCCTAACTAAGAAAACCTCTATGCTCAATACTTTGTATTTAGAACAAATTGCCTGAAAGAACTAGAGAAATTGTGACTATCTCCTCCAGGGAAGAAATAAGCATAATTTCTAAAGTGTGGCAATGGATAAAAACAGGAATCCAGGTGAAATGTGCAGACTTTGGTACCCAGTGAAATACTGCCTTACAAAGAAAGCTTCTTGCCCAAGTCCTTGTTAAGTATACAATCTAGCCTGGGGTAGAACAATCCTCTTATCTTCTTGGGCCAGCTGGTGCACAGTGTTCTCCAGGCAATCGATCAGACAGAATGGTTTCCATCTTACAGCCTCTAACCAGCAACCCAAGAACCTCCCCACCTACTGCCATCCAATTATGCTTGCTTCCCACAGCCAGTTTCCAAGGCAAGTAGGGTCTGGAAACAGTTGCGGGTGTCAGGGGCTGTAAATGTTTAGTCCCATTTTGCAGATGGAAATATGAAGCATTGCTTTACAGAGACAGGGTCAAAAATGGCAGTGAGCAGTGCCATTTCCCCAGCTGGTGAATAAATGAGGGTGTGCTGCAAAACTAGCTCAGTCAGGGCATACTGAGAGCCAAGCCTCTCCACGCCAGTAGCCAGTAACTGCTGGTTCAGGACAGCGGGCGACTCTGGCTTTTGAGAAGTCTATGATCATGATCGTGATGACAATGCCACTTATTGACCTTTTGTTCTGTGTTAAACCAAATATTAAGTCGTCTGTCAAACTAAACATTTTAAGAATTTTCTTTTGCAAAAGAAGAAATTGAGACTATAATCACGCACTAAGCCAGAGCAGGAATTCATCTAGTCTAACTGACCCTGACCCCTATGATGCTAACACCAAAATGTATCAAACCATTACCAACCCGATCTCATTGCTTTTACATCTGTGATGTTCCCATATTACATACATTCATCTGTTAGAAAAAATTAGATTAATTTAATTTTGCATTTGCCAGATTAAAATTGGTTTGATCAAATCTTAGAATTCAAGCATGAAGAAATATTTATCATCTGTGCATAAGTATGTATGTATGTATGTTTGTGTTTGAGAATATGGAAACATACATGACATAGCACATGTGTGTAGGTCAAAAGACAAACTTAGATGTTGGTATTTGCCTTCCACATTGTTTGAAGCAAGATTTCTTGCTAACTCTTGGATTTGTGAGGCCAGCTGGCCTCTGTGCTTCTGGGGATTTCCTTGTCACCTCTCACCTGGCAGAGCTGTGATTATAGATGTGAGCTACCATGTCTGGCTTTATGTGACTTCTGGACATCTAAACTCAGGTGCACAGGTCTTTATGACAAACTCTCTACCCATGGAGCCATCTCCCAGCCCACCCTGAGAAAAATTTAACCCAGAGTTTGACATTACCATGTAAGAGAGACACATTATTACATCGTGGCTTCACTATATACAGAACACATTTAGCTTAAGAGGAGAGTAGGAAAGCTGCTATAGAAGTCCAGAGGAAATATATTCTTGGTTGGAAGTAGATGAAGTCATGGTTGAGAAACACATGTATGCAAATAATAAATAAATTTGAATTTACAATGTCCAGAAATTTCACTCTGGCTGTTCAAGATAGAGTGACATCTAGGATGTCAAGAAGACAGCCACCATCTCGTCCTTCAAAATGCTTCTCTCTATTATTTTTATTAACATTTTTCATTTACTGTAAGGCTTCTTTCTTTAAGAAACTCCATTCAACTTTTTTGGAGAGGTCTGGTAGGAAAAGAGATTTCTTATTTTCCAAAGAAATTGTCTGAGAATTGTGTTTGCTAGAATCTGAGCATCCTGTTAAGTGACAGCAACTGGGATAGCGTGGTGGGCTGGGAAATTAATTTCCTTTATGTCTCATGGCCTCACATGCCGGTTCTCACTGTGGCTTGTTGCTCATATATCACTCTCTCCAATTACAAACCCTGCTTGAGAAAAACTGGCTGGAGGACACAAAAAGTAGATCAATCATAACATCTACACCCCCTGAGAAGGAGCCCATTTCATTTTTCTGTTCCTCAAATACAGTATTAAATTAACTTTCCTAATTTATCAAATGCAAGCCATTTATTCATTCACGCATCTAGTAAATATTTATTGAGTGACTACTATATATCAGCCACTTCTGAAGTGTCCGGAGAGAGGCAAATGACAAGCCAAAGGACAGGAAGCACCCACTTGCCTCCAAGTGGCACACAGGTGATCACATGCACACACCCAGAGTTTAGAAATGAAAAGTTTGTAACCCATGCTAACACTGGAAGGGTTAGATTGTTATATAATACAGTTTTTAAAACTTCATTGGCCTTAGTAATTGTAATAACAAATCATTAGTGAAGTATGGCATGCTTAGAATGCTCAATAAAAGAAAAGAGGAAGAAGAAGAAAAGGACATTACGGCATGAGAGGGATGTTTCAGTGGTTAAGAGCACTAGCTGCTCTTACAGAGAACCTAGGTTTGGTTCCCAGAACCAACGTGGAAGCTCACAACCTTCTGTAACTCCAGTTCTAGGGAATTCAATGCCCTTCTGATGTCCATGGGTACCAGGTATGTAAGTGGTGCACAGCTGTTCATGAATGCAAAAGACTATACACATAAAATAATTATAAAATAAATAGACATTGCATTATGTATAGATAAAATAGTTGCCTTCTATAAAATTTCTATTTGTCCCCTCTGGTAACTAACACTTTTTCCCACATATTACCACCATGCAAAGTTCTATAAAGGTCTGAAGTGTGTGTGTGTGTGTGTGTGTGTGTGTGTGTGTGTGTGTGTGTGTGTTTATTCATTTTTGTTCCTGCAGAGTTAAAGGATAATGTCATGAGTCATCACAATATATTCCTTGATTCTGTGTTGGAATTGGAGTTGTTTGAACTACAATTTTCAGCTGTTAATATAATAAATTTTAAACATATATTTTGTTTTTATCTATGTGAACATTTGTATGTGTGCACATGGGTATGTGCATTTGTGTATCTGTGTGTGTCTGTGTCTGTGCCTGTGTCTTTACCTGTGTATATATGTAGATGTCTCCACAGAGGCATGAAAAGACATTGATTCACCTGGAGCTGGAGATACAGGTAGCTTTGTGATCTGTATGACATAAGTCTGGGATCCAAATTCTGGTTTTAGGAAGAGCATCAAGCTGTCTTAACAGCTGAGCCGTCCTAATCATCCTCTATGT